>NC_067222.1:52415514-52781124 GCF_019924925.1 Ctenopharyngodon idella
TACTAGTGGTATATACATGGTAACTATGTTGTACTCACAGACAAGTGTGGACACATAACGGACACTTACTTAACTACTGTGAAACAAATGTGGCTCACCAAAATGATACACTGCAGTAACTATACAGCACTTCATAGTGTTAATACTTATCAAGTAGTCCTTTTAAGCAAGGTTTTTGACACATGACAACTGAGTATACCAAGTACAGCTGTAGTGTTACTGATCCGTATGTATGTATGTCATCAAAATACCCCTATTGTGCCAATCGGTTAAGTGAATCATTGTCCAGTAAAGATTAGGCAAGTTGAACTGCAATAGTATATCATCCAGTACTCAAGAAGTATCTTGTACCATTATTACCAGGTTTATTATTATATTACATATATGTAAATTAGATTTCAGTAAATTGTGGAAGTGCACTACAACATAGTAGAAGTCATCCATGCTTAACATACTTGAGTTTGTTCAGTCTGTAGTTTGGATGGTTGAGCGTATCAGTGAGTAGCTTCACTCCTGAGTCTCCTGGGTGATTGCAGCTCAGATCCAGCTCTCTCAGGTGTGAGGGGTTTGAACTCAGAGCTGAAGACACATAACCACAGCCTTCCTCTGTCACCATACAGCCAGACAACCTACAAACACACAACAACAATCCACATCACATTAGTTTAGCAGTCAGACATCAGTAACACACAGTCATTTGGGTGGTAGCTGTTATTTTCTGTAGCTTCAGTCACAAAAGTAACAAAAGTGAAGTCAATAGAAACATTTATACTCCAGTAAAGTAGAAATATACTTAAGAACAGGAATAAAGTATTTCTACATTGTCACTGGACACCAGTGGTCGTTTTTAATTGATCTCACTGTCATTTCATAAAAAATAATTTCGTGTTCAATTAGCATTATCAGAAAGAAAGAAATATTCCCCCAAAACATTGGACATTATATCTTGCATTTAAATGTAAAGTAAATAAGGCATTTGATCTCAACCAGACAACAGTGGCACATTACTGCACCTTACACTACAAAGTAGTGAAAGAAAGAATATAAAAATAACATTTAAAAACAACATTTCTAACTTTCCAACATTTCTAACTCTCACGCACGCACTTTGAAACATAACAATGAAATCTTCAATTTCAGTTCAAGAAGCTGTCAATCAAAAACTCACTGTCAATCAAAAACTTGCTGTCAACCCCGGCCACATGAGGGATTTGTACCAGTATGGCACAGTGAATTATTTTTTTTCAAAGAGTTTTTTCATTAACATTTAATTCATATTTTTATTAGTTTTTTGAAAAGTTACATTCAAAATATTTGGCACAAATCTAATTCCATATTAGTCAAGTAACTGAGTGCAGCTGAGAAGCAGCGACTTTACAGGCAGTGTAGGCATGCAGAACCTGAACACAGAGCAGAAAAGGAAACAGGACTGTGCCAGAGATATTGAGACAAAAAAAGAAAACGAAAATGGAAGACAGAAGAGAGCTCAATGCAAGGCACAGAGAGACTGTCAGCAAAGATGCAAAGACTATAATAATGTTGTTATTATTCTGCTGAACAGAAATAATAATAATCAGGTGTAGTGCTGATGTAAATGTGTGTATCATCAGCGTAGCAGTGATACCCCAATCCATGACTCCTACCAAGGTGTAGCATATAAATACTGAATAATAAAGGGCCTAAAACAGACCCTTGAGGAACTCCATGGCAGAGTTGGTTTTGAAGAGATCAAAGGTGATAGGTAATCTTAAGAGTGACCTCTAGTCTTGGTTCGACACAACGTTGAATATGACCGACAGTGAGAGAACTGTCATTTACAGAGCATTATGAAATTGTTTACTTGCAGTTTGTGATGCAGCTGCTGTCAGACCCAATACAGTTTGCTGCTTCATCTTTCAATATCAGTTTCTTTCCAAACTTTCCATTACACCATGCTTCATTTAATTCCTAGAATGAGTTGAGCACAACAAATTGAGCACATATTTCTGTTACTCTTGATTGTTGTTTGTCTTTTATTGTAAACTGTGTCCCTTCCTTGTTTTTTATTCTGCAGCATAGGGCTGTCATGATAACTGCAATATCCTTAATACTGCCCTACTGACAAGACAACCACAGAGGAATGCAAGAAACACAGCAACCATGATATTTGCATGTTATCTTTTCTCGTAAGGTTATGCCCTTCTTGTCTTTTCACTTCGTGCATGTGTGCCAAATATTAAATAAGTTTGTAATGATAACATAATATGTACCATGGTGATTTGTACAGAGGCTCCGTAGCACTTAACAAGCCTAAACAGACAGTGAATGAGAGAGAGAGAGAGAGATCGACTGATCGCATGCGATTACCTGCATCTGTCCTTCAAGGTAAGTCATTAATGTTTGTTAAAAAATGTTGTCATGTTCAAGGAAAGTGAAATCTCTGTCTTAGCATCCTTTTAATGTTCAAGGGGATTTCCAATGAATGGCATCAGCGCTGGTAAATGCATTAAATCAATGCCACTGATCTCTATGAGGTTAAGCATCAGCTTCAGCATTACCCCTGCAATGCATTGCTGGTCAGCTGAGCCTTTTAAAGTGGCACTCAAAGTAGAAATGATTTCAGCAGCTTGTTTCATTACATCCATCATTGAGTGAATCAGTGTTTTTGAAAATGTAGTTGAAAAAACGCTTTAAAGGGTTAGTTCACCCAAAAATGTCTGTCTTTAATTACTCACCCTCATGTTGTTCCACACCCGTAAGATCTTTGTTCATCTTCAGAACACAAATTAAGATATTTTTGATGAAATCCGAGCGGTATATGACTCGTCCAAAGACAGTAATATAATCAACACTTTGAAGGTCCAGAAAGGTACTAAAGACATTGTTAAAACAGTCATGTGACTGCAGTGGTTCAACCTTAATGTTATGAAGAGACGAGAATACTTTTTGTGCGCAACAACAAAACAAAAATAACGACTTTATTCAACAATCTCTTCTCTTCCCTGTCATTATCCTAACAAAGTTGCCGTAGTAAGCACAGTGAAGGCTTCAGTGTTTACGTCAGAATGCCGGCTCAGTATTGGCCAAAGCTGATCACACATGTGCAGTACAATTGTTTTTTTTCACTCTACCAGACATCAGAGGGCAGCACTGTAATGTCCATTATAGTGTTTTCTTCCTTCTATTTCAAGCATGTTGGTATTCCCTGCGCTCCATTTGGAAGGGCTCATCTCTATGCCCTAATCCCTTCAAAGGGTTTACCCTCCGGAGTGAGAGCTTCGAAGGCATGAAGGGTGAAGGGGTCAAAAAACTATTTCATCTTAACGAGACAATCGAGGAGGAGTAGATGGTGCAAGCTGCGTCTTTTGTTTAACGTTAGTTTATTTATTTATTTATTTATTGTTGGTTTATTGCACCATATAGTAGGCCTATTGTGTCTCTGTATTTGAAACATTTGAATGGACTGATAAAGGGAGCTGTAAAGTATTTTTGTTGAAGTACAATGTCGTTTTGACCATAATAATGTACCAAATCTAACTCGTATAAATATTACAGTACTATAGAAAAATACTATACATACATTTATATGTAAAATTGAACTCCGAGCCTCCTGTACCCATTCTGTGACGGCAAACAACTGGTGGCCCAAAGTGTTGAGCACTTCGGTTTGGGACGACCCTTCAATATGGCGGCCATGATTGTTTTCACTCCGAAGTGCCCTTTGGAGGGCGATATATCCCGTTTGGAACATACTGTTTGTATCGCTCTTCTGCACTCTTCTTCGACAACTGCACAAAGTACTTTGCATATTACCACCTAATGGATTCTTCCATCTCTGCTGTCTTTATCTTGCGCATGCATCGTTGTAAGTGCACTGCAAACTCTCCTGATGACGAAAATTACATAATGCAGACGGTGCGTGGATGTGGATGCCTGAAGTATACTTTGGCCTTAATGGTGTTGAGGAATTTTTCAGTAAATAGGTAAAAAAAGTACTTCATTTCCCCCAAAACACATCATAAATGTATAGATGAGAAGTAAACAAACAAACAAAAAAGATATATAATATGTCTCATTAAAATGAGAATTTTTTATACAATCACTCTATAAATGCTTGGGGTCATATTGACCCCCAAACCCCATGAGTGTAAACAAGAACCAAACACATTATGAGGGTTAAAGGGTTAGTTCACCCAAAAATGAAAATTCTGTCATTAATTACATCATTAACGTCATTATTTTGTTCCACACCTGTAAGACGTTTGTTAATTTACACTTTCAAATGCCCAGAAAGGCACTAAAAACATTTAAAACAGTTCATGTGACTACAGTGGTTCAACTTTAATGTTATGAAGAGACGAGAATACTTTTTGTGCACAAAAACAAAACAAAATAGCAACTTTGCTCAACAATATCTAGTGATGGGCAATTTCAAAACATTGATTCATGAAGCTTCGAAGCTTTACGAATCTTTTGTTTTGAATCAGTGGTTCATTTTTGGGTGAAATAACCGTTTAATAGCTAGGACCATAGAAAGTAATGATATGCAAGGTTACTGTATTAAGACAGGATTCCTTCTATGAACATAGTTCTGTTAAAGTAATAAAATATTTTAGCATATTACAATATTTGAACTTTAAATAGTTAAAATACAAGAACAAATACCAGAACTACAAAAGCTGAAAACATTTGTCAACTGTGTGTTCTGAGCAGCTGAGAGATGTTTTTTACAGTTGTTCTCCTGTGCATTAAACACAAATCAAGAGGAGAGAGACCAGAAGACAAAGATACTTTTGAGTTTCCAGGCCAGTAAAAAAGGCTTTGTCAAGCATCTTAAGCTTGAGTGTTGAAAACTTTTTTCCTTAATATGACATTCCAAAAAATAAATAAGTTGCTTCTTGAATCAATTTGCCCCCAACGTTTATGTCAAGGTAAAACTGAACATTTTCACCATATGCTATATCAAAGAAAGACACTGAATACCGTATATAAATACTATTGAAAAAATTCAGTGCCAACTCACTTCTCACAAAGGTTTTATTTAAAGAAAGTTAAACTTTAAAGCTTGCTGAATTTCCTTAAGCAAGTTCTATTTAAATTTGAAATAAAGTAATTTTTTATATATGGTACTTTTCTTAATGCACATGGTCTCAAAGCAGCTTCACAGAAATCAATAATATGACAATTAGAGCTTTAATGGAAATTGTATTTGCATAACTTGCAAATTATATATATATTATAAATATATATTTGTCCTCAGTGTGCAGCCATAATTGTGTAAATATATATTCTTAAACATACAGAAAACATGAATTGATGCAAGCAAATGTTAAGAATCAAAATCTTGCAGTTTCTTGCAAAATCTTTATTTGAACATATAGTTGGATACATCTGACTTTTTGATGATTTGTTGTGCTCTGGCTTGATCTTTTTTATCCCTAACGTTACACACAGCAAAAACCATCATTCTCATAAAAGCATGTGGAAAGAAAGTCATTCAATGAATTATATAGAGTATATGAACAGATGTATAAATGGGGCGTACATCCCTTCGGCTTTATCACCTGATCGAAATAATCTATAAAACAAGCTGTGATCAGAAGAGCAACCAACAAATTCCATTCCGTTCATTTGTTCATAGTTCAAAACATTTATGAATTTATGAATGTTCATGTATACTCCAACAATTAGAACAGTTTCTCACAGGAATTGAATATTTCACAACACTGGTGTAGACGGACAGACCGCTCGGCGGCTGACTTGATGCAGTGCATGCCGGTAAGAAATTTTGTCTGACTTGAGACAGCGGCGACGCCATGTGACTGTGATGTATCGCTTCAAAGTACCGCGAGAGCGATTCGAGATCAGCCGCCTGAGTCAGCCAGTGCAGTTTCTCAAGAGGAGCTGCACAAGCTCTGATGACGACACAGCTGATTCACGATTGGCCAGATTCACCACATGACAACGATCAAGTGTGTTTCGTGTTTATTGTCACGCCTTCAGTTCCACTAATGCTCACAAATCTGTTTTTATAAGTTAAAGCTCTCTTCATGTAGTCGTGATGCTATATTGTGTCATGTTTATCAAAATAAAACTGAAAAAAATGTAGAATCCACTACATTGGTATTTAAATAATATATGCTTATGTTGAACTTTATTCTTGTAAAAACAGACGCTGTAAGCAGTACATAAAGTATTGAATGAAAATGTCTCTGAAACATCAGTGTATTAGTCAAATATTGCATTTATTTCACTTCAGCTGTGATAAAGTATGAAAACGCAGTGCGAGCGTCACTACGAGAAGCAGAAAGTGTCCGACTTCACGTCTGTTTTCAGCTCCTCCCCGCCTACACGTGGCTACTCTCGCCGATCGGTTACATCCAGCCGCAGCCGATGTCGAACACACCTGATATCTTCTCAGGAGGTGATCATATGCATTTGGAGCTTGATTAAACAAAGGCTTTGAGAAGGACGTTTTAAGCTAGGAAACTTGCAGGATTGTTTAATGGTAAGACAAAAGATGGAAAATTAAATTTCTCATATCATGACATAAATGTTTAAAAGGAAATTAGTTTTAAGACATATTGCTACTCCAGAAGTGGTCATTTCTGTAGAATGAGCTTTAAAAATGACAACTGATCCATTTGAGCTTGATTCTCCATGTCTAGTTGTCATGGCAACCAGATATACTGCATGCTGATTTGCTACAAGGGATGCCCTGAAAAGGTAGAGTACAGGCCACTCAAGAACATACTACGACTGATCCCTGAACCAAGCTTAAGTAGATTTGGATGTATATTTTGGGACGGCGGTCCTGCAGGAAAGTCCATTGATCATCAAGCTTCAGTCTCTGCACCAAAGGCATCACCATCTTTGCCAAAATGACTTGATGCTTTTTTTATTGAAACCATGTCGCTCTCCTTGGTGCAGTCATTTATTCTAAATATATATTTAAAACTAGTAGCATAGAACACATGCACATTGTGGCATAGATTTCTTTGCTGTTCCCTGCTCTTGTGATGAACCTAGTGAATACTAAAGAAGACCATGTTCTCTGTGTGAACTGATTATTTCATAGAAATCTGTTGAGTATGAAACAATTGTGAGTGTTAGGGAATTAAAATAAATTGTATATAGGTAGTCAAATATGGTAAACATGACCAAAGGCGTCTGAAAGTAACTTTTGGGTTTCATTCATATATTGTTTGGAGCAAGTTGTGTGTGTGCATGTGTAGTTACTCTCTCTTTCTCTTTCTCTCTCTCGCCCCCTGTCGCTCCACACTCATTTGAGTGAATCAGGTGCCGCTGTTTTCATGGGCGGAGCCAAAGTGATTCTATAGCTGCGTCTCATTTTGAAGGCTGCGTCCTCCAGAGGTCGCATTTGAAGGTTGCATACGTCATTGTGGTGGTCTCATTTAAGGTAAGAAAGAAATTACAGTATTTTACACCTCATGAGGAATAAACAGTCAATTTTATTACGGTTATTTTTCTGAAATAAGACACCCTTGATAACGTATGCAGCCTTCAAATGCGACCTCTGGAGGATGCAGCCTCCGAAATGAGATGCAGTGTGTGGATATGAGCGGAGTGGGAAGCCTGCTCATAGAATTCTCTCTCTTGCTTCCTCATGCTGTACCGCCTGTGTATGTGTTTTCCCAGACTGGTGTGTGCCATTGCCGGCTTGCTGTGTTCTGCTCCTATTCTTGTTAAAGCTCGTTGTGAGGAGACTGAATTGTTAGAGGTAAAGGCCCGTAAATGTATGAGTTGCAATTTTCTTTTTAAACGGACTGGGGTGTGTTTCCCAAAGCCAACCATCATCGCAAGTTCCAGCATTACTAATAGAATTCAATAGAACTTTGGACCATAGTTGGCTAACAATGCTTTTGGGAAACACACCCCTGATTGTCTATTTGTTTAATTATACATTTTTTCCTGTTTATTGGTCAGCAGTGAGGTAAGAATTGTAATTCTTATTTTACTCTTTTACTTCTAGGAAAGACGTCTAAAAATTAGTTAGAAAACCTCTTCTGTTTGTTGTTCTGGCTGACTAAACCCACTGATCCTGAGCTACTTATTTCCGTTCACAAACAAGAGAAAACGTACCCTTATTTAAAATAAACATTATCCATTTTCGACACTTCGTTGCGTTGTGTGTTTGTGGGAGCAGGAGACGGAACTCTGGGCAAAATTCATTAACAGGTGTCGCTCTCTATGTTACGCTCAGTTGCTTTGAAGGTGTAGTACGTAACAGCTGCTGTGAAAATAATTCTGCATTGTTTATTCTTTTGATCTTTTATTCAAATAATTCACAAGCAAAGGTGGCCTCACTGCTGAGTGTCTTGCATCTGTAGCTCCATATAGCTTTGTTTTGAATCTCTATTTACTATCATTCCTTGTTGTTTATATTGCTAAATATAACTTACTCATTACCATATATCTGATATTGTCTAATATTACATTAATCTGACATCACTAGCTTTAATCTAAATCTCTTAACACAACACACAGCATTTTGAAAGTGCCCTAGATATTGGTGATTCTATTACAAGGAACGTGAAAATAGAGACACCAGCCACCATAGTCACATGTTTGCCGGGAGCCAGAGCACCTGACATCAAAGCAAATTTAATGGGTTATTTCACCCAAAAAACCTGCAAGACCTTTGTTCATCTTTGGAACACAAGATATTTTTGATGAAATCCGAGAGGGTTTTTTTTTATCTCCCTTCAAAAGCAATGAAATTACCACATCCAAGGTCCAGAGAAGTAGTAAAAACATTGTTTAAATAATCAAAAAAAAAAAAAAAAAAAATCAAACAAAAATAATGACTTAATTCAACAATTTTTGTCTTCCCTGTCAGTCTCCTACGCAGTTGGCGCATTGAACGCAGTGCAGGCTTCCTTGTTCACGTCCGAACGCCGGCTCAGAATTTGCTGACATGTTCATGTGAGCACCACAACGCATGACGCGTGTCGCAGGAGCCAATACAGAGTCAGTGATCTGGCGTGTGGTAATTTCGTTGTTTTCAATGGAAGATAAAAAAGACTCTTGGATTTCATGAAAAAATATCTTAATTTGTGTTCTGAAGATAAATGAAGGTCTTGCGGGTTTGAGATGACAAAGGGAGTAATTAATGACAGAAATGTTATTTTTGGGTGAACTAACCAGTCGGAGATCACTAAAATTAACATTAAAGAGATGTGTGAACTTGCATGTACCATGTCAGACACAAATTTTCTCTGGCCCTCTCTCTGTCGGAGTGATGAGACACTGCCATCACTCAATGGCTGGCTGTCTCAGTGGTGTCCGCAGAATAATATAGAGTTCACAGACAATTGGAAAAGTTTTTGGGGCAGACCTGACCTGTTGAAAAGAGATGGTATCTAACCCTCCTGTGATGGTGCCACTCTTCTCTCTAGTAATATGGCACATAGTCTTAGAGTTGAACCTTAACTAACTGGAGCCCAAGTCAGAAAGCAGACAGACTGGCTAAACTGACCATTGACTACATATACATGTGCACCAAAAATGGGATTATTTCTAATAATCCGAGTAAGGTCTTAATTGCAGTAAGGTGTTTACATGACACGAGCAGAACTCTTCACTCCAGTTTACAGTCAAGCCAAAATTTATTCAGACACCTTGAACCTTTCATTCATTAATACAGTTTATTCACTCTAGTTAAAAACTGGTAATAAAATATGACAAGATCTCAGAGTTAAACTGTGTCAGAAAAAAAAAAACTTAATTATGTCAGATAACACTTAAGTAAAACATGGTCAGGTCAAAGTGTCAGTACTTCTTGGTCCCAATTTTTTTTATACATTTTACTGGTAGTCCACTGTATGAAGAAATTTTGGGTATAATATGTCACACTTTATTTTGCTATCCTTACTTACAGAAATGAACTATAGTGTCCTGCACCATCTAGTAGAAATATATCAAAAATGTCTAAATAATGTTTGGTTTGACTGTAAATGCAATTTTCATTGTTCTGATTATTCGCTAATAAATAAGGTTATACCAGACTCAGATAGGCATGTAGTATACATGTTACGGGCCACTGTTTTTAACTACTCACATCAAATTTAAAATACATTTTTATGGACGTACTAGATATCATTCGGTGTTCTTTACCCCGTTTGGATGAAGATATAGAGCAGACTGTGTGCTGAGTTGTTTTGACAGAGTTTAGTGATTTGGACAAGAGAACACTTCAGAATAATGTCACAGATTTCATTCATGAGTTGTGTGAACAACACACGGCATCCGTGTATGTCCAAGCACTTGCACACTTTGGTCAGAGCGGGAATAATGCAATTAAGGTATTTACATGCCTGTTTATTTCGATTAAAATCAGAATACGCCACATAGTTTGACGTGATTATGGTTACTACGATTATGAGCTTAAAGGATTAGTCCACTTTCAAATAAATTTTTTCCTGATAATTTACTCACCCCCATGTCATCCAAGATGTTCATGTCTTTCTTTCTTCAGTCAAAAAGAAATTATGGTTTTTGATGAAAACATTCCAGGATTATTCTCCTTATAGTGGACTTCAATGGCCTCCAACCGGTTGAACGTCAAAATTACAGTTTCAGTGCAGCTTTAAAGGGCTTTAAACGAGGAATAAGGGTTTTATCTAGCAAAACGATCAGTCATTTTCGAAAAAAATACAACTGTATATGCTTTATATAAACAGATGACCGCTTTCCATATTCTTCAAAAAGCTTACGCTGTATGTCCTACACCTTCCCTATTCTACTTATGGAAAAAAAAACGAAACTGGCACTGCGTTCATTCTGTAAGTAGAATAGGGAAGGTGTAGGACATACAGCGTAAGCTTTTTGAAGAATACGAAAGTGCGGTTTTGGTGGAAGCACTTGGAAGGCGATCATTTGTTTATAATAAAGCATATACATTTACATTTTTTTTAGAAAATGACCAATCTTTTTTCGCTAGATAAGACCCTTATTCCTCGTCTGGTATCGTTTAAAGCCCTTTGACGCTGCACTGAAACTGTAATTTTGACCTTCAACCGTTTAGAGGCCACTGAAGTCCACTATAAGGAGAATAATCCTAGAATGTTTTCATCAAAAACCTTAATTTCTTTTCGACTGAAGAAAGAACGACATGGACATCTTGGATGACATGGAGGTGAGGAAATTATCAGGAAAATTTTATTTGAAAGTGAACTAATCCTTTAAGGGTTACACCTTTAATCCCAACATAATCTCTGAGGCGTAAATCACTCATTGCCAGCTGTCTCACTTCACAAAAGTCAGATAAATCCCAACACATAGACACTCTTTCTGTCAGGGTTCTGTCACTTCTGTCTAGTTTATTTCTTGGTTTTGTGACAGAGCTCTGACACTCCTGTTCTTGTCCTGTCTTTTGTGTGAGCGTACAGGTCTCGAGAGTTCTCGAGCCGTGCGCTCTCTTGTCTCCGTGCCTTGTTTCATGTTGGGGGCGTGGCGTTCGGATCCCAGCACTCATGTCTAGTTTGGTTTCGGTTTTGTGTCGGGATTCGGACACTCGCGCTCCCTGTCCTGTCTTTATTGTGAGCGCACGGTTGAGTGTAGTTTCACTTGCCGTGCGTTCTTGTCTCTTGTTTTGTCTTGTGTAGCACGCAGTTTGTTTCCACCTGCCGCGTGCTTTCATGTTGTGTTTTTGTCTCGTGTTGTGTAGCACGCAGTCTGTGTTTCACGGGCTGCGTGCTCTCATGTTGTCTTGTTTTGTGTGAACACGTAGCTTATGAGTTTTCATAGTTGCGTGTTCATGTCTCGTTTTGTGTAAGCACATGGCTTGTGATTTTGTTTTCATTGGCCATGTGCTTGTGTTTTTGTTTGGTGTGAGCACATGGCTTGTCATGTGTTTATTTGTGCCATGTGCTCATGTCTATTGTCTTGACCCCGCCCATCTGGTTACCTCATTATTGGTTGATTTGCCCCACCTGTCCTCCCTCGTTACCTGCCTTGTTTGCTCTCCTATTTATTCTCCTTGTGTTTGCAGTCCTGTGCTGGATCGTTGTCGTTCAATGTTACCTTGTGTGTTTCTTCCCAGTTTAGTCAAGTCAAGTCAAGTTCAAGTCTGTTTTCCCTCTCGGGGTAATTTTGTTTGATTTTGTTTTATTTTTATATATTAAATAAAAAACCCATCCTCACTGCAACTGAGTCCTCATCCTTCCACCACCAATACCTGACACTTTCACCTAGATATCACTACATAGAGACTGTGTCTATTCCCCAAAATTAGTAAATACAAAAAACTCCTAATACCTTTTAACCCCCTGGGGTCGGTGGTCGCGCCGGTGATATCACCTCTCTTTTTTTCCTTATCAGTGCAAAAAAGACTCAGAATAAAACAGTTATACAGATAACTGTTATACATCATTTGAAACTGTTAAGTGTCTACTTTTATTTGGGAGCACTCACAATAAAAACAAAATGTGCTTTTTGCTAAATAAAGAAATCTAACATGATGTGTGATCTCTCTCTCAATGAAATCCATTCTGATACTTGTCAGAAGATGAACTGTAACTTAGCGAATACTTGTCACACAAACATGAGACATATCTAAAGAAACCAGGTTTTAAATAATCTAAGTCAAATTGAAGACAAATATATATTATGTATGTTCTATATTCCGTTTATTTAATCTGTTTGAAAAGAGAGAGATGTCAGTCGTTCGCGTGTCAGCTCATTATCTGCTAATACGGCCATGCCCACGGAGAGCGTGCACTATTCAAAGGCAAATTCTGAGGCGATCCATGCAAACAGTCAATGCCTGCATCAACTCAAAAGAAAAAAATGCATCAAGTCAGATTCATGTACTGTCCATTGTTTTGAGACGCGGTGAGGTGAACAGCTATTCAGTATGTGCATTACTGCCTTATTGCGGTGACATTTTTTCCCCAAAAACTTACAAACCATGCATTATCTTTATTTTCTTAAAAAAATAAAAAAATGCAAACATGTACGTCATTTTGTTCACATATTATTGTAGCAGAGATTGTGCTGAATACAGCAAAATTACATGTTGGCCAATAGCATGTTATAAGTAGCTGAAATAAGCAAAAATGTCAGGGCATGTCAAAACATCGCTAGGGACCCCAAAACACCTCAGACCCCAAGGGATTAAGGGTAAAAATTTAATTGATGCTCAAAAAACAGATATAATACAGATGAACAAATGATGAAGCTCAGGTTGTTGAATATTAGATCCCTTTCTTTAAATGCACTTATTGTAAATTATATGACCACAGATTATAACCTAGATGTGCTGTGTTTGACAGAAACCTGGCTAAAATCAGACAAATAAATTACTCCCCAAGAATACTGTTATAAACACAAGCCTTGTCTGTAAGGAAAAGGCGATGGTTATGCTGTAATTCATACTAATATCTTCAGTATTACTCAGAGGTCTAGTTTCAAATATATAACACTATCTAGTGTAAGTGATATTGTAACACTATCTAGTGTAAGTGATAAACCCCGTTTGACATTTGTGCTGGCTACTGTATACAGGCCACCATACATAATTTGCTGATTGTCTATCAGAGGTAGTACTGGCTGCGGATAAAGTCTAAATTGATGGTCATTTTAATATCTATGTAGATGGTGAAAAAGATGCATTGGGATTAACATTTACAGACATTCTAAACTCTATTGGAGTTAGACAACACGTGTCAGGACCCACTCATTGTCGTAATCATATTTTAGATCTAATATTGTCACATGGAATCGATGTTGATGCCATTGAAATTCTGCAGCAGAGCGATGACATCTTAGATCATTATCTAGTCTTGCATGTACTACATTTAGCCAAGGCTGCAAAACCAACTCCCTGTTACAAATATGTAGAGAATTAGTCAATTGCAGGCTGATCTCGAATCTAACCTTTCTCTCAAAAATACTAGAAAAGCCAATATCCTCACAACAATATTACTTTTTTAAAATGAAATGGTATCTGTGAGGATTTCCAGTCAGGATTTAGACCGTATCGTAATACTGAGACTGCTCTCATTAGAGATACAAATGATTTGCTCTTATCATCAGATCGTGGTTGTATCTCTCTGTAAGTGTTACTAGATCTTAGGGCCGCATTTGACACTATCGACCACAACATTCTTTTGAATACACTCAAAAATTATGTTGCATTAGTGGAATTGCATTGGCATGGTTTAAATAATACTTATCTGAACGTTATCAGTTTGTAGCAGTAAATGAAGAGATGTCATACCAATCACAAGTTCAGTATGGAGTACTGCAAGGCTCAATACTAGGACCGTTGCGTTTCACCCTGTACATGCTACCCTTGGGTGATGTCATTATGAAGTATGGTGTTAGTTTTCACTGTTACGCTGATAATGTATAATTATCAAAAATGGTAATATAATAAAGTCCTTTCACATTACCATTTTGCATGTTCTTCACATAATAGACTGTAAGTGATAGTTGGATCAAAATAAATAAAAATAAACAGGAATTTAGGCTAGTTTAGTTTTGTGCACATTGTCATGTTAATTATAATCAAAAGAATTTTGTTTTATTGACCACAATATTATTATAATCACTGCTTCTAGTGTATGTGCACTAACTTGGATGGATTAAAATGCAGAGGACAAATTTGAAGTATGGTTAGAATACTTGGCCTTCACATTTCACTCATTACAAAGTGTTCAAATCACTGTGTTAACTATTGGAGAACAGTGACCTGAGTTTAGACAAATGTATCAAATCGATTGAGAAAAACTGTATTATGGTAGCATTTTGTTAATTATTTTAAGGAAAACCATTTACCTCAAAATCTCCAGCTTACAGTTTCTCTTCAGTCCAGCAGAAAGAAGCTTCACTCCAGAATCGTGCAGGTCATTGTTACTCAGGTCCAGTTCTTTCAGGACAGAGTTTGAGGATTGTAGAACTGATGAAAAACTCTCACAAGACTGAACAGTGAGATTACAGTGAGTAAGGCTGAAAGAGAGCAGAATACATACATCAACAGTCAGATCATCTACAAACACTATGACTGGCTGACTGTACTAACCTGATTCCAAAAAAGTTGGGACACTGTACAAATTGTGACTAAAAAAGGAATGCAATAATTTACAAATCTCATAAACTTATATTTTATTCACAATAGAATATAGATAACATATCAAATGTTGAAAGTGAGACATTTTGAAATGTCATGCCAAATACTGGCTCATTTTGGATTTCATGAGAGCTACACATTCCAAAAAAGTTGGGACAGGTAGCAATAAGAGGCCAGAAAAGTTAAATGTACATATAAGGAACAGCTGGAGGACCAATTTGCAACTTATTAGGTCAATTGCAACATGATTGGGTATAAAAAGAGCCTCTCAGAGTGGCAATGTCTCTCAGAAGTCAAGATGGGCAGAGGATCACCAATTCCCCCAATGCTGCAGCGAAAAATAGTGGAGCAATATCAGAAAGGAGTTTCTCAGAGAAAAATTACAAAGAGTTTGAAGTTATCATCATCTACAGTGCATAATATCATCCAAAGATTCAGAGAATCTGGAACAATCTCTGTGCGTAAGGGTCAAGGCCGGAAAACCATACTGTCACAACATGGTCTCAGGAATACATCCAGAAAACATTGTCGGTGAACACAATCCACCGTGCCATTCGCAGTTGCCGGCTAAAACTCTATAGGTCAAAAAAGAAGCCATATCTAAACATGATCCAGAAGCGCAGGCATTTTCTCTGGGCCAAGGCTCATTTAAAATGGACTGTGGCAAAGTGGAAAACTGTTCTGTGGTCAGACAAATCAAAATTTGAAGTTCTTTTTGGAAAACTGGGACGCCATGTCATCCGGACTAAAGAGGACATGGACAACCCAAGTTGTTATCAGCGCTCAGTTCAGAAGCCTGCATCTCTGATGGTATGGGGTTGCATGAGTGCGTGTGGCATGGGCAGCTTATACATCTGGAAAGGCACCATCAATGCTGTAAGGTATATCCAAGTTCTAGAACAACATATGCTCCCATCCAGACGTCGTCTCTTTCAGGGAAGACCTTGCATTTTCCAACAAGACAATGCCAGACCACATACTGCATCAATTACAACATCATGGCTGCGTAGAAGAAGGATCCGGGTACTGAAATGGCCAGCCTGCAGTCCAGATCTTTCACCCATAGAAAACATTTGGCACATCATAAAGAGGAAAACGCGACAAAGAAGACCTAAGACAGTTGAGCAACTAGAAGCCTGTATTAGACAAGAATGGGACAACATTCCTATTCCTAAACTTGAGCAACTTGTCTCCTCAGTCCCCAGATGTTTGCAGACTGTTATAAAAAGAAGAGGGGATGCCACACAGTGGTAAACATGGCCTTGTCTCAACTTTTTTGACATGTGTTGATGCCATGAAATTTAAAATCAACTTATTTTTCCCTTAAAATGATACATTTTCTCAGTTTAAACATTTGATATGTCACCTATGTTGTATTCTGAATAAAATATTGAAATTTGAAACTTCCACATTCTGTTTTTATTCACAATTTGTACAGTGTCCCAACTTTTTTGGAATTGGGTTTGTAAATTATCTCTTATATGTTCTTAAATACCTCAGTATTTGCAGCTGACAGTTTGGACTCTTCAGTCCATCAGAAAGAAGCTTCACTCCAGAATCCTGCAGGCCATTGTTACTCAGGTCTAGTTCTTCCAGGACAGAGTTTGATGACTGTAGAGCTGAAGACAAACCTTCACAGGACTGACCAGTGAGATTACACCCACATAGCCTGTGTAGAGAACAAAACAAACAGTGATATCAGTGTGATTATCAGGAAGGGTTTATAATCTGAACTGCATGTTTGTGCTAAATTCAGTGTAATGAGACTTTAGTTTAAATGTAATGTTACTCTTGAGGGTTAAGTTTATAACTCATCTGTGCATTTGTGCTCATCACTGCAGCAAATTTTACATGAATACAACTGATACAGTTCAACTCACTGACTCAATAGTCTGGTCACAGCGGTTCCCAAGTTATCAACACACTGAATATGTCATACTAAAATGAGGCAAGAACCAGGAGTAATAGGATCCTCGGGGCATGGTGTGCAGAGGATTTGACTGATGAAATGAAAATAAAGCTACTGTAATAATCAAATGCACAAGGAAAGGGAACATGTTTTAAATTGTTATTATGACGAAACAGTTCATTGAAACAAACTCTTCATAAGAACCACTTAATGAAAACATATTATTATTTATTGGAATATTATTTCATTGGAAATAATTGTAATTGGAAAACTGCATTAAAAAATTCCAGGTTTTCCAATAGAAGGGTCAGTCTTCACTTGCCTCACAATTTGATTATGATTCAGAGGGTAACGATTAGATTATAAAGCAATTCACAATACATCTTTTTCTCCAATTCTTTGATTAATAATAATTATTATATTAATAATCACAATATAGTTTGAAAATGCAAATGACAATGAGTAGAACAAATACAATATAAGAAAGAAACATGAAATTAACAATGAAATTGTGCTTCACTTTTTTCATTTTACATCTATTTAAGAAATGTTACAGAAATTAAAATGATAGTTCACCCAAAAATGAAAATTCTGTCATCATTTACTCACCCTCAGGTTGTTCCAAACCTGTATAAGTTTCTTTGTACTGCTGAACGCAAAGGAAGATATTTTGAAGAAAGTTTGTAACCAGGCTGCTTTGGGCCACCATTGACTTCCATAATAGGAAAAAAAAAAATTCTATGGAAGTCAATGGTGGCCCAAAGCGTATTAACACTCAGAGGTCGGCTGGTCGCATCGGCGATACCACCTTGCTTTTTTTCTTATCAGTATGTAAGAGACTCAAAATACTCCATTGCACAATGTTGCACATACAATTAAGAGGTATACACCATTTTAATCTGTGAAATATCTTCTTTTATTTGTGTACACCCAGAGTAAAAACAAAATGTTGTGCTTTTTGCAAAATAAAGAAAACAAACATGATGTGTGATCTGTCGTCTCCCTCTGAACAAAGTCCAATCTGATAGTTCTCAGAAAATGAACTGTAACTTAGAGAATACTAATCACAAAAAAATGACTTATGTCTAAAGAAACGTTGAAATGTCAGGTTTAAATCACGTAAGTCAAATCGAAAACAAAAATTCTCTGTTTATGTAATCTGAATGAAAAGAGAGACATGTCAGACGTCCGTGAGTCAGCTCATTATCCGCTAATTCGGCCACGCCCGCAGAGTGAGCGCTATTCAGACACAAATTCTGAGGCAATACATGTATACATCGTCGCAATCGTGTATTTATCATCTTCAAAAGTGTCTATCTGCATGTTATAGCCATGGTTAGCGATCTCTGGAAGCCTCTGTTAGTTCCTTGAATGTCACATGGTATGCCTGTTCTTCATTAGGAGTCATTTGTGGACTAAATCTGCACAGAGCGCCCTCCAGCTGCATTGGATGAATTGAAAACATCAGAGTACATCACAGCATCCAGCGCTCATAGTGATGACAATAAATATTGAATAAATATTACTCCTCTGTATAGAAAACTGACATAAACATATGAGAATCCATCAATATTTCTCCAAATGTGCATAATTTTAAGATAAAAGCCCTGATGGATATTGTTTTGTCAAAGGTAAGGACTCCGTTTTTCATATTCATAACTCCTGACGCATAGGCTATTAACAAATTACGGTCACTATAAGAGTAAAACAGAGGTCAAAATGTGAAGCTTGAGTCTTAGATCTTTTTAATGATGTATAGTTTGTCACATTAACATTTATGCTATATAGTATAACAAATATAATAGCCTATATGAAATGCCATAGAGGTAAAATCAATGTTCAGATGCTTTGCATCACAGAAATACATTATATTTTAAAGTATATTAAAATAGAAAACGATTATTTGGTTTGAGACTTGAGACTTCTTTTAAAAACATAATAGTAACGCGTCCAATCTTTTGACTGGTACTGTAATTTAAACTATAATAGGCCTATACAAAATTTTCTTCACATGTGCAATAATACGTGCATGCATGAAATCACAAAAATCATGTTTTTTTTTGTCAAGAGTGGACATTATATTTATGTTAGTACAGCTGATATGATCCTGTTATCAGAGGGTTTTTTCACATAGCCTACCTGACTGAAAGGGCTCATTATGCGGGTCTTTTCATTACTGTACTTGAGTACACTTTTCAAGTATCTGTACTTTACTCGAGTATTTTTATTTTGAGCAACTTTTACTTTTACTTCACTACATTCCAAAGCATAAGATCGTACTTTTTACTCCACTACATTTTATAATACATATCGTTACTCCTTATTTTAAAATGAAGAAATCGTCGCATGCTCAGAGACGCAAAAACTGATTCTTTTCAATCATCCTGTTAAATCGGTTCACAAATCACATCAACAATTTCTTTCGCGAATTGGACTAATCGTATTGCAGTTATTCTCGAGTGAACAAATCACTGATTCAATGATCCGTTCAAGCAACTCTCCAGTGAATGAATTTACAAGTCTGACTGAAAATTAGCCAAGAACTGGAGGATCCTCTGCGTGCGCGACTGATGTTGAAAAGTAAGTCAGCCTACTAATGTTGAATTTTAGGATGAATTATTGTAACTGGAAATCATATTTAGGTCAGTTGTTTTTGAACTAAATCTGCTGTAAAGGGCGATCTGTTTAAGCCCACTGAAATGCTTTAATGCGGACAGGTCAATGTCAATGTGTCTACAGATTGCGATCTCGAATCAATCAGATCAAATGACATTTTAAAACTTGCCGCTTCAAATAACGGTTGTATCGATTACAGCGTTACGGCACTAGGAGGCGACAAGTGACTGTTAAAATGTATTTGACATTGAGTGATTCATTCAAAAGATTTGTTCAAAAACATTGATTCATCCAGTAATAAAACAAGTAAGGTAGTTATGAGTGAGTTATTAAATCATTCATTCTAACCCATTTTACTAAATTAATTAATTTAATATTTTTAAATAGACTACAGCAATTAATATTTTGTCCTCTAGTAAATAATTATACACAGTTTTGTTTAGTTTGTTTAGTCTATTCGGAATCATGGGAGAATCATGATTTCTATTTGAAAGAAACAAACAAAAAAAATCTTGATTCTCATTTTATCCAGAATCGTGCAACTCTAACACAAATAAAAATAACACATGCATGTTCATCTTCCCCGCTGCTGTAACAATTTTACAATGTTATGTATTTAGCCCTATATGTTTTGCCTGTTTTTATTTTGTTTGTCAACACACGTTGCATATTATGTATCTGCATCCACTAATATTCCATCCATACTGACTAGTGCTGGCTATTTGACAATTCATAATCATTTATAATTACTTTGAGCAATAGGATTATATAAAATTATATAAGTAGCCTATATATAAAATTACAAAATAAACATTCATCAATCAGTACTTTTTTACTTAAGTACAATAAAAATCAAGTACTTTTGTACTTTCACTCAAGTAAAATTGAAAAGGAGCACTAAATACTTTCACTTGAGTAAAATTTTATTATACATATCTGTACTTTTACTCAGGTACTTGATTTGTGTACTTCGTCCACCACTGATGAACACATATATATTAGTTTTGTGGCCTTATTTCAGTGAGTTAAGTTTTTGTTTTTTCAGTAACCACGCATAAACGTTATTCCTTCAAAAATACAAACATATACATGCATGTTGCTCACATATTATGGTAGCCAAGTTCATGCTGAATACAGTGTAATGACACTTTTTCCATTAATATGTTTATGAACAACTGAAAAAAGCACAAATGTCAGGGCATGTCAAAACTTCTCCAGGGCCCCAAAAATCCTCAGACCCCAGAGGGTTAAGTGTATTAATTCAGTGTATTAATTATAAATAAATTGATTGTTATTAAAGCTGAAAAAAAGTTATTAAGTCAAGAGCAGTGAGTGATTCCCTCTTATCTTTTGTTGTTTGATTAACATTACTGACACAGACAGCAGCAGGTTTATTATATTAAGACCTAATGCACAGACCTAATATAATGCTACTGTTATGCATTCCCAGTTTTGTGTACCATGTGTTTTTGTTATTTGGACTTTTAGGATGCATTCTGCCCTGTTTTGTTCCGGTTTCCTGTTTCATTTGTAGTCCTTTTGTAGTTTTTCTTGTCGATTAGTTCCCTGATTGTTTCCAGGTTTTTTTTGTTTTTTTTGTCAGCCTGTTAGCCCTTGTGTATTTAAACCCCAGTGTTTTCTGTATTCTTGGTCAGGTCATGTCCTTGTATGGGTGTTTTTGTTGGTGATCTCAGTTCTGCTCCTGGTGTTCAGTTTCGCTTTTTCATCCCCTTGGAATTATAAGGTTCTATCTGACATTTTTGTCAAAATTGAGTTATTCACATATTCATATTCTGTGACAACTTATTTACATTATGTGAGGTTTCTTTTTTTAAGTTGTGTACATTTTGGTTCTCTAGATTAAACGAGATGAAATGTTAAATTTTACATTGTTGGCAAAAACTAAGTTGTTGCATAGTTTAAATAATTTAAATATTTTAAATTATATATAGTCAGTGAAACATTTTTCAGTGTTTATTACATTTTGTTTAAAAAATGCTTTGCTGAAGCATTGTCTGTTTTCTTGCAGTTTTTTAGTCTTAAAATGTCCTAAATTTTACAATATTAAGCCTTAAAGGTCAAATAGTAAATAATTTATTGATGGGGTCTTAATTACAACAATGAACTTTAGCATGCTATTGCAGCCATACTGATGTCTAGAGAGAAAGCCATTTCACCTGTCCCTCTTTCTATGGAATAAAGTCCTGCTCAGATGTATTACAGTAGCTGCTTTCTGTCTAAACAAAAGGAAACTTAAACTTAAATGGTTCCTGGAATAATGTGTTAAATTACCCGTTATATTCCTACCTAAATTTAACATCTGCACTGGACAAAAGATTTAGCACTGCCTTTTATGCTTATCTTGAACAAGAAAAAAAAAATATTCATTTAAAATATGAAATAAATGTCATAAAAACCATTAAATTGAACTTTCTCATGCATGTCAACACATTGTTACAACACTAATCTTATGTTTTAAAACAAATTACAAGCATGTAGGTGTTTCTTGAAAATTATTGCTTCAATTCATTTTTTGGCAGATAGAACCTTATAATTCCAAACAAAACGTGTTTTTTTTTTAAAGAAGGTTCTATCTGCATTTGACCCATTCCCAAAATCCCCATTTACAAATTTGAGAGGATTTTGATATTGTATATTTAGAATACATTAAGGGTCCCTGTCATTTTCATGTTTGAAAGAAACTTGTTCCCTATATAGGTTTTGCTATATGTAATGCAAAATCTTTGAAGCTCAATATCTCAAAGCTGCTCAGAACACAGATAGAACCTTATAATTTCAAGGGGACGTGTTGTGTTTCCTGGTGTTTTTGTTTTATTTTGGCTCTTATTTTTATTAAATCTCACCCTGCATTTGGATCCAGCTCTCTCTCGTTTCTGAGTTTCACAATCATTATAGTTACACATCAGATTTACCCCCAACTCTTTGCGTTCACTTAAGACATAACTGATTATGTTTACATGAATATTCCTCAAGACAGATATTTTGAAATAATTCTGTGTATCTAACCATTCGAGCACAATACAACACTAAAGAGAACTGCATTTCAGATTGTATGCTGTCTGAGACAGGAATCTTTTTGTGAAAACCGAAATCAGGTTTTCTGCCTTGTATGCTTGGAGAAAACACCACTGATACATTCATACAACAATATAGACAAGATAAAATATGTGTTAGTCATAGTTATGAAAACAGCTATTTGTCCACATTTTTGAATATAGAAAATGAGTGAATGTGAATGTCAAACCTCAGTATGTTCAGTTTACAGTTTGAACTCTTCAGTCCATCAGAAAGCAGCTTCACTCCTGAATCCTTCAGGTGATTGCTACTCAGGTCCAACTCTCTCAGATGGGAGTTTGATGATTGTAGAAAAGAAGATACAGTTTCACAGCAAGTTTCATCAAGATCACAGCCATCAAATCTGCCAAAACAGAAAGTTTAACCATATTACTTTCTGATGTTCAGTGTTTTCCAATAACACATTGTACCCTTCAAAATCAGGACAGACAGATATTTTATTATTCAGTATTTTTACATTTAGCTGTTTAGTGATAGAACAAAACCTTTAATTAAACAGCGATCAGTGAAATTACTCACAAGGCTTTTCTGCAGCATCTCACAGCTGGAATGAGTCTCTTGTAGTTTGAAGATGACGTGAACCTCTTTGGGTTGAACTCATCCAGCACCTTCTCTGACATCAGCAGTATGTAGTTAAGCACTGTGCACATTGAAGATGAGAGTTTTTTCCCTGGATCTTCATCTGAACTGAGGTATCTCTGGATTTCCTCATATAATGAATGATCCTTGAGCTCAAGTAAGCAGTAAAACAGGTTGACTGAAGATTCATCTGAGATATTCTTGTTTTGTACTTGTTTAATGTATTCAGTTGTTTGTGTGATGCTCTCTGTAGTGTCTTCAGTGTGTGTGATCAGGCCTTTGAGAAGGTTTTGACTGGATCCCAGCGAATTTCCCATCAGAAACCGCAGGAACAGGTCCAGATGTCCTCTCTCACTCTTCATGGCTTTATCAACAGCCTTCTCTAGTAGCTCCTGCAATGTGATGTTTTCTTTTGGCTTCTCAAAGAAAAACTGAAGCTCCTCCATTTTCTTGTCCAGGTAGCAGAGGAACACATGCACTGCAGCGAGGAACTCTTGAACACTCAGATGCACAAAGCAGAAGACCTTTTCTTCATGAAGTCCATCTTCCTGCTTAAAGATCTCAGCGATCATTCCTGTGAACTCAGTGTCTTCACTCACATCAATACCACATGCTTCCAGATCTTCCTCATAGAACACAACATTTTCCTCCTTCAACTGTTCAAACGCTAGCTTGGCTAACTTTAAAATCATTTCTCTATTTGCCTGTAAGAGCTTTTTACGTTGTCTTTCTGTTTTTCCATCATATTTCTGGCTCTTCATTTTCATCTGTATCAGCAGGAAGTGAATGTACATTTCAGTGAGTGTTGTGCTGATGGTCTCAGTGTTGTTCTTGAGAATTTTCAGAAGTACTGTGGCTGTGATCCAGCAGAACACAGGAATATGACACATGATGTAGAGACTACGAGACGTCTTAATGTGTAAGATGATTCTGGAGGCCTGAGTCTCATCCGTGATTCTCTTTCTGAAGTACTCCTCCTTCCGTTGGTCAGTGAATCCTCGCACTTCTGTGGACAAACCCACATACTCAGGAGGGATCTGATTGGCTGCTGCTGGTCGTGAGGTCATCCAGATGAGAGCTGATGGAAGCAGCTTCCCTTTGACCAGACTTGTGAACAGCACATCTACAGATGATCTTTCCTCAACATTGTTCAATGTTCCATGTTCAAACTTCAAATCCAGGCGACTCTCATCAAGTCCATCAAATATAAATGAAAGTTTACATTCCTTATATAACTTTGATTTTTCCAGGTCCTTTAATTGAGGATAAAATTTCAGCAGGAACTCATGAAGATTGAACTCTCTGTCTTTAATGTCTTTGATGCTGTTAATATCTCGGAATGGAAGCAGGAACACACAGTGTATATCCTGATTGGCTTTTCCTTCTGCCCAGTCTAGGATGAACTTTTGCACAGAGACAGTTTTTCCGATGCCAGCGACTCCTTTGGTGAGCACAATCTTTTCCTCATTGTTTCTCCTCAGTTCAATAAATATATCATTGCATTTGATTGGTTTGTCCTGTGTTTTTTTGTACTTGAAAGCATCATCAATCTTCAGAATCTCATGCTCCTGATTGACATCTTTCATATCTCCCTCTGTGATGAAGAGTTCTGTGTAAACAGCCTTGAGCTGTGCTTCATTTTCTTTCTTGCCTTCAAAAATACGCTCTGCTTTCTTCTTCATGTCTGTTTTGTGAGTTCCCAAGAATTTTTTCAGAATCAAATCCTCTGTTTGGTGTAAATAAATGAAACATGAGGGAAAGCAAAAACTTATTTTATTAAAAAAAGAAACATGTCAGAGCTTTCACATCAGCATGATCTGATCAGAATTCATTCAACATATTACTGTTGAAGTTATTACAGCTCAGAGGCCTCAGATCTTCCATTTAATTCACTACATTTTGATAAATATATTACACTCATGGAAGGGAATACCCTTTAGCATTCAAAACAGAACTGTCATCCAGGCATATATACATTTTTTTAATGCCTAATGTGTAAACTCAGTACAGAGAATAGGGTTTGAAGAACATCTGGCAGTGAATGCTCTAGTTCTTGTATGTAAGGTATACTGGCATGGTCATTGGCAGTCACATCCGCTGGTTGATTGGAGTATTTGGCTGTTGAAAAGGTCAGTGGTGCTGTCTAGTTAGTTCCCTTTCGAAAGGGAACTCAACTCTGCGTTCGAAAACACTATGGGGAACGCCTCCACGTGAACCGGTGTCTGAAAACAATATCAACTCACAACAATCCTATTGGCCGGCAACAGCCTATGACGTATCATAGCGCGACCCGGAAGTATATAAGGAGCACCTAGAGAACCAGTCAGTATCTTTTTCGTCTTCAAGGACTGTTTTGTTTGAAACGATATCAAACCGATATTAAGGTAAGACAATTTATGTCTGACAAACGTTTCAGGAAGTGTGTGCATCCATGTCCCATAATGTTGACATCTGATCACATACATAACTTATAACGTTGTCTTTTATGAAAACAAAAGAGCACGTACAGGCAGTTCTTGTGGGATCGGTCTGTTTGTTACCATTGGAGCTGGTTAAGAAAGAAACCGCTCGTGGACGGTTCGTCGAACGGTTTCTTTTTTGCCATAATTCTCCAGCCACCATAAGCTTTCCATTCTTTCTTGATCTTCATACCGAGATCGAAAAGGCATGGAACGACCTGTATTCAGCTCGCATTCATCAACATCTGCTAGTTAATTTGCTCATGTTGATGGAGTATGGGTACGCGTCGATGCCTCCTACTGACGAGATGAGTGCAACTATCTCGTGATATAGGTAGGCTCCAACGCTCTATACGCGGCAGCAGGTCAGGCGGGTGTTGCTTACACACAATGTCTGTTTGTAAGCATATCAGTTAGACCTGCTGAAATTGACTTGGTAAGTTTTTTTATATTTATAATCAGTTTCCTGTATAGGATGCGGACTAAGGGCCCTGAAGTTTCATTAGGTTGGCTGGAACGATGTATTATTAGAGTAGTACTTTGTTTGTCCCCTTTTTTGGATGTGTTGGCTTCAGATAATGAAGCCACCGTTCATATGTATTCAGATGTCAGCTTTAACTAAGCCGCACTGTTAGCCACCTTTTGGTTAACTAGCTTTCTCCTCTGGTAAATGCTAGAGTTTTTAGATTAGCTTTCACTAACTTCAGATAGATCTATGTTTAACGTCGGCCTTTCAGGCTGCCTGACATTGTGTGCTTTAGAGGCTGTTGTTTCTTAGCCCCAGGCAGATCTATGCTTATGTGTTGGCCTTATAGGCCAACAGCTATAGCTGGCCTAGGCTAGAACTAGGGTTTAGGCGGTCTGCTAGTAGCATTTACACCCTTTTTATACTACCCCTATTATGTGAGTGTAGTTTTTCCTAGTTCTGGCCTCCTCTTATCAGAGTTGTCAGGCCAAGGCCCATTGTCCCTTCGGTGTAGGTCCAAAATAGATAGCAGCTAAGGTAGCACACTATTGCTAAGTCTCCCTGGTGCCGTTGTCTCAGGTGGTGTAGGCCCCTTTTCACTATGTGAATAGAAACTTTGTTGCTGTGGCCCCGCTCCCCCAGAACTATCTAGTGGTACTTTGACTTCAGTTTTTCCCCTGAACCCCTTGAACTATGTTCAAGCTTGAGTGATATGGTTGTAGATTTTTATGAAAGCTCCTGTTCCCTAGGGTTCAGTACAGATTGTATCTGTTTTTGGTGAGAATTTCTGATGTTAAGTACCCACCCTGTATTTTTCAGGGTTGGATTAATAGTACTCCCTTGTTGTTCAAGGCTATTGTACTTTAATATATTAGTTCTGATTCCTGCCCTACTCTTTGTGAGCTCAGTAACTCTAATACTGCCACAGGCTAGCACCCGTGTGTTCTGGAGTAGTAGGCTTGACTTTGGCCTCCTTTAGAGTATGTTGACGTAGTTTTTACTCCCCTTGCTGTAAGGGTAAAAAGTGTTTTTACTGAGTATATTGCCTGTTGGAATGTATAAGCTCAGGTTGAGTTTAATAAAGCTAACCTTACTACATAGTTTGGTTTTCATATATGGCTCCCTTAGAGCTTGAACACTGCCACAAGCTGGCGCTCGTGTTGTGTGAAGTAGAAGGCTGTTTGGGCCTCCTTCAGAGCGCAATAGCTTGTTGTATTACAAGGCTTGTTGGTAGATGTTTCAGTTAGAGTTTGCTCACTTGGAAACTAGCACTGCCACAGGTTGACACCCGTGTCATTCTGAAGTCACAGGTTCTGTTTGGACCTCCTTCAGAGCATGATGGTTTAAGTTTGTACTCCTCTTGCTTAAGAGTAAAAGTGTTTTTACTGAGTACATTGCCGGTTGGAAGGTGTGCTCAGGTTGAGCTAAACTAGTCAACCTCACTGGAAAGTGACTGGCTAGGGTTCCCTCGGGCCCCCTGGCCACATTCCCTTAAAGGTACCCTCTTTTCTTTGAAAAGAAGCTTGGTTCCAGAAGCCTTTGAGTGGCCTTGGTAGGCCTTCTGCGAAAGGTCTCTTTGAGGCTTTTAGCTTGGGCTGTTGGCCATAGGGAATGCTGTCACTGGCAGCCTATGTATGACCCGTAGGGGGAATGGTTCTGGCACTTCAGTTGAAGCTGCTAGTTCTGACGTTTGTCTAGCCATTTGTGGCATGCACTCCCCTCAAGCATGGCGGCGTGGGTATATCGTTCCCCATAGCATTTTTAAATGCAGTGTAGAGTTCCCTTTCGAAAGGGAACGTCTCAGGTTACGTATGTAACCATGGTTCCCTGAGAACAGGGAACGAGACACTGCGTTTCCTAGCCATGCATCGGGGCTGCCTGCTGAACAGTCCCTTCAGACGATAAGATACTGACTGGTTCTCTAGGTGCTCCTTATATACTTCCAGGTCACGCTATGATGACGTCATAGGCTGTCGCCGGCCAATAGGATTGTCATGAGTTGGTATTGTTTTCAGACACCGGTTCACGCAGAGGCGTTCCCTATAGCATTTTTGAACGCAGAGTCTCGTTCCCTGTTCTCAGGGAACCATGGTTACCTGGGACGTTCTGGTGATACAGTATACCACTTCTCACAGTTAACCTTTGTTCCAATATTAATAATGATCCCACTCTGACCTGTCCAACCACTACATGGCAGTGTTTAGATTTAAAAAGTCATAAATAATGTTACACTGACTCTGATTTATCAAGAGAGTAAGTTCCCTTTCAAGGGAACTTGCACTGCGTCAATCGCTATGGGAATGCCTCTGTGTGATTGCATCGTGAAGCACGTATGAAATCAGTCCAATAGGGTGACGGAACGTTATAGACGGGTGACGTCACTGACCAGGAACTATAAAGCCTACGCAAAAACACACTCATTCAGCTTCTGTGTCTTCAGCAAGCGCTACATGTGAAATCGTTTGTCCTTTTTATTTGTTGTCTGTCTACCATCTATATATTATAGCGAACGAACAGCATTTCAGAAAGTGTGTTTTTCCTGCACTTCAGGCAGAGATACACACCAGATGTGTGTTGTTTGTTTGGGAGTGCAGCATGCCCAGGCAGCTTTTGAGGAAGTTGCTTGTGAGCATTGTGATTTTCTTCATCAGGCTGCGCTCCCGCCAAGCCCTCTTTGAGGAGGGTGGCTCGGCTCGTGTTCCTCGCGGCTTGGGTTCCGCTTCTGCCGAGGCAGACCGGCGCCTGATGTCGTGGGGTTCGCAAATGAATCTAACAGAGGGTCTTGAGACGGGCGCTGCCCTATCTCAGCCCTCACCTGTTGGATTTAATGTCTCTTTTCAGAGTCAGGAAGCATGCGCTGCACTGATGACATCCAGTTCTGAGGAGTTGGATGTTGTTAGTGTGTAAACAGGTGAAGCTGAAGACTCGCCACTTCAGTTTTCTTGTTAGTGAGGAGTTCGTGGAGGTGTTCACTCGTGCTTGATTTTAATATTGAAACCAACCGAGAAACAAGAGCTGAAAGTCAAAAGACAAATTAGATGAAAGTTTTTTCCATCTAGATAAGCTCAACCTCCACATCGCGGCTTACCATTTTTCCCGACCTCCACACTGAGGTGTCGGGGTCGTGGAATAAGCCTGTCTCATACCATATATTTTACATCATAGTGATGTGTTAGGTATGAGAAGGCATGGTTATGGTGGCTGCTGGGCAGGCAGCCGAGGCCAAGTACGAACTTCTCACACAGACAACACCAGACAGAGCGTTGCTACCCGTACTCCCCCTCCGCAACGCTTGCAGGCGAACGCTTGCAGGCGAAATCCTCGAAGGGCAAGACGGATCTGAAGACCAACATTGCTGCTAAGAGCTTCGTCCCCTCCGAAGCCAGACGGCATTCACCTCATTATATGGTGCCTGTCTGCCTTTTGGTACCCTCAGGGGGGTGCTCTGCCAACCCCGCCGCAATATCGGGGCGCAGTCACCCGAGTGTGGCTCGCGCTCTCTGAGGCAGCCAAGCCAGTTGTTCCCTGCCGGTGCACTGCTTCAGGGCATTGTGCTGGCTGCCCAAAACACACCAGGGGCCAGCCTTGAGAAGCTGGTTCCCTGTGTAGTTTTTACCCCTCCGAAGCCAGATGGCGTTCACCTCATTATATGGTGCCCGTCTGCCTTTCGGTGCCCTCAGGGAGGCGCTCTGCCAACCCCGCCGCAATGCCGGGGCGCAGTGGTTCCCCGTGTGTCACCCGAGGGTGGCACACGCTCTCTGGTGCAGCCAAGCCAGTCATTCCCTGCCGGGGTTCCGCTTCAGGGCAAGCTGCCCATATTCCACCAGAGGCCAGCCTCGAGAGGCTGGTTCCCTTAGTAGATTTTTTGACAGAGTGGAAAAGTCTGTCAAATATGGGTCCTGCACACAGTAGAAAAGGGGTATGCGATTAACACGTCCACCCCGATTCAACGGGGTCCTGCCCTCAGTGGTAGGTCCTGAGCAGGCTCTGGTGATGGCACAAGAAGTAGAAACTCTCTTGCAAAAGGAGGTTATAGAAAGGGTTCCTCCTCCCAGCAGGAAGTCAGGGTTTTACAGACACTATTTCATTGTGCCAAAGAAAGACAGGGTATTGTGTGCGATTTTAGATCTGCATCAGTTAAATCGAACAGTAGCAAAGCTCAAGTTCAAGATGCTGACAATAAAACATTGTGTCACAAATCAGATCCGAGAACTGGTTTGTCACGATAGATCTAAAAGACGCGTACTTCCATATATCAATCCTCCCGCAACACAGGAAGTTCTTAAGGTTTGCTTTCGGGGGCGAAGCATTCCAATATTGGGTTCTTCCTTTCGGCCTAGCACTGTCACCCCGCACCTTTCACCAAATTTGTAGATGTGGCTGATGCCCTTGCGTATGCAGGGCATCCGCATTCTGAACTACATAGACAATTGGTTGATTATGGCTCAATCAGAGAAGATAGCGGTTCAACATCGAGATGTTGTTCTCGCTCACCTGAGAATGTTGGGGTTGAGACTAAATGCAGAGAAAAGTGTGCTTTCTCCAGCTCAGAGGACCACTTATCTAGGCGTGGTGTATCTCGACCATCTCAGACATAAAGCTAGGCCAGTCACTTACTGTCAAACAGTTCCAGAGACTGTTAGGTCTTATGGCAGCAGCGTCCAACGTATACCTTTTGGCCTGCTGAACATGAGACCACTACAGTGGTGGCTCAAAACCAAGGGGTTCTCACAGAGGGGGGATTCGTTTTCATATAATCAGAGTCACGCGGTGATGCTTACGTGCTCTAGTTATATGGAAGCAAACTTGGTTTCTGTCCCAGGGACCTGTGCTGGGGGCTCTCAGTCGTCATGTCACGCTAACGACAGATGCATCCCTCACGGGCTGGGGGGCGGACATGAGTGGTCGCTCGACTCGAGGTCTGTGGCAGGACCATCATCTTTTGTGGCACAAAACTGCCTGGAGATGTTGGTGGTGTTTCTAGCTTTGAAACACTTCCTTCCAGACCTCAGGGACCATCATGTGCTAGTTCGATCAGACAACACATCGGTGGTCTCATATATAAATCACCAAGGGAGTTTGAGATCACGCTCGTTATACAAGCTGGCGAATCAGATCCTCCTGTGGTCCCAGGGGAAACTGCTCTCCCTCAGAGCAGTATACATCCCGGGGTACCTCAATGTGGGAGCAGACATCCTGTCGAGGCAGGGGCCAAGGCTCGGGGAATGGAGACTTCACCCAGAGGTGGTGAAGCTCTTATGGGAGAACTACGGCAAGCCCAAGTGGATATGTTTGCGTCTCGAGAGATCACTCACTGTCCACTGTGGTTCTCAATGTCAAAACCCAGCACCTCTTGGGCTGGATGCTATGGTACAACAGTATGCATTTCCCCCGATTGCGCTGCTCCCAGGAGTTCTGGAGAGAGTACGCCGGGACGGAGCCCGTTTATTATTAGTAGCCCCGTTCTGACCAGCCCGAGTATGGTTCTCGGACCTGGTATCCCTTCTCGACGGGTCTCCTATGGAGATTCCGATCAGGAGGGACCTTCTCTCTCAGGCAAGCGGGTCGATCCTTCACCCCCGCTCGGAGTTATGGAAGCTGTGGGCGTGGCCTCTGAGGGGGCACAGCTCATAAGCTCCGGTCTCTCAACCGAGGTTGTTGAGACCATTCTCCAATCCAGAGCTCCCTCCACGAGGAAACTTTTCTCCTTGAAGTGGAGATTATTCACTTCATGGTGTGAAAATCACCAGTGGGATCCAGTTAACTGCCCGGTTAGCGCAGTACTGGAGTTCCTGCAGGGTTATCCCCCTCCACACTAAAGATGTATGTGGTGACCTTAGCTGCTTACCACGCCCCTTTGAGTGGGGTATCTTTGGGGAGACACCCGCTTATCACTCGTTTCCTCCGTGGTACTTTGAGGCTTAGACCTGCAGTTTGCACGAGAGTACCAGCTTGGGATTTGGCCGTTGTATTATGAGGCCTTTCTCACTTCCACACTCATAACAGTGTTTCTCCCTGCTATTACGTCTCTTAAAAGAATTGGAGACATTCAAGCACTCTCGGTATCTCTATCGTGCCTGGAATTTGTGCCCGGTATGGTCAAGGCTTCCTTGCATCCTAGACCGGGATACATTCCAAGGGTCCTCACTAATACTGTGAGACCTTTTGCACTGCAGGCCTTCTGTCCTCCTCCTTTTATGACGTAGGACCAGGAAAAGCTTAATCTGCTGTGCCCGGTTAGGGCATTGGATGCCTATGTCCACAGAGCTAAAGCCATGTGGAGAAAATCAGATCAATTATTTTTGTTTCGGGTCACCTAGGAAAGGTCTCCCTGCATCCAAGCAGAGAATGAGCAAGTGGGTGGTCGAGGCCATATCACTTGCTTATGAGTCGGCTGGTCAGCCTTCACCTTTGGCTGTTCGAGCCCACTCTACAAGGAGTATGGCTGCCTCTAAGGCTTTCATGTTTGTGATGCGGCAGGCTTGTCCTCACCGCACACATTCGTGAGGTTCTACGAGCTAGACCTCGGCTCCACTCTAGGGGCATAGGTGTTATCGTGAGTTGTGTGCTTCGGCTTCACATGAACAGTCACTTGCTGATATGGCGATGTTGGGATTGTCGTTCCCATAGCGATTGACACAGTGCGAGTTCCCTTGAAAGGGAATGTCTCGGTTACGTATGTAACCGTAGTTCCCTGAATAGGGAACGAGACGCTGCGTCGCCCTGCCATACTCCTAGCATGCCCGTAAGCGCTTTGCTTCAGAATTCAGAAGCTGAATGAGTGTGTTTTTGGGTAGGCTTTATAGTTCCTGGTCAGTGACGTCACCCGCCAATGACGTTCCGTCACCCTATTGGACTGATTTCATACGTGCTTCACGACGCAATCACGCAGAGGCGTTCCCATAGCGATTGACGCAGTGTCTCGTTCCCTATTCAGGGAACTAAGGTTACATACGTAACTGAGACGTTTTGTGTGTACATAGACATTTAGGATAAAACACACAGATTTTCTATACATTAGGCCCCTGGGCTAGTGTCCAAATTCAAAATACATCTGACATGTTTAAATCACTTCTGAAACACTTTAAAAAGACTAGTTCACACTGTACAGACTGATGCTGATCAATCACCAGATCACATTCCTGCTCCTGACAAGTAGTGAATGAACATGCTCTGTAGGTAAAAACAAACACCGACTAACACTAACAGATGCCAACAGGGAAAAGACTTATCTGACAATATCTGTCTATTGGTGTTGTTCGACATCTGATGATGCAGTGTGAACTAGCCTAAAGAGAATATGACTGTTAAGATGGTACCTTTCTCTTCTTTGTGTTTCTCTGCTGTCTCTGTGATATTTTGTGGCTCTGTGAGGAGAGAAAAATGTATAATTTTTACAGATACACAAAAGAAAATCCTGTAACTAAAGTATGTCTGCCTGTGAACAATATGACTTCAAAATGAACTGTGAGATTTAGAGGCCTCTTACAGCCCTTTTATTCTCTTTTCGTGAATGTAATATGTCACCATTCACTTCCTTTATGTTCAGTCACCATAGAGAATATGCATGAGTGAAGAAATGTCACATAGCCTCTTTTGTATGTTTCCATAATTGCCTTATAAGGAGTTGTTTTTCAAGTGATATGTTTCTTTTCCTCTTATTTCTAGCCACCTTGTTCCTGTTTTTCTTTGTTCACATTTATGTTCCATATTTGTAATTTCGGACTATGAAATGATTCATTTTACAGATACATTTTCTATGGAAGGTATAAATTGTGTAAACTGCTCAATAAAGATTGAAGATTTGTGACATAACTCTGTTCGTGTGATGATTCTTCCCACGGCCGCTGACCATTTATAATTCAGAGGGACTGAAGCTTAACTGAGTAGTAAGAGAAATCTAATTCTTACATGACCTTTATAGGAAAAGGCTTCACAATCACGGAGCATTATTTCACTTAACAAGCTATTAACTGAATGCTAATGTGTCTCAGTGAGCACAGCTATAGTGATAGTACCGTTTCCTGCAGGGTTCGTGATGAAGGTCACTGGTCCTGTGATGGTGTTTCCAAGGAGTACAGGAACATTTACAGTTGCTCCCATCTGAGCATTCAGATCAACACTGACTCCAGTGTGAGCGCTGCTGCTCATCTGGACTGGAAGAGACAGAGATTAATTACATTTCCTAAATGACAACTTTAACATTACTGATATTCTTTTCTTCATTACCTTCCTTGTGTTTCAGCTTGTCTTCTTCCATCTCATCTCGTGTGTCACAATGCTGATCAACAGATCAAGGTGCTTCAAAAAATAAAACAAAAAAACAGGTAAATAAAATATGAGTTATTAAATGTGAAGGGGGTGGAGAATGTGAAGAATCATTATCCTTCTACACATTACATTATTTTTTAAATACTTCTTCAAGCTTATGAAATGTTACTTAATCATGGAATTATATGTTAAAGCATTTATTTTCCTTTTCATCTTCAAATACTAGAGAATAATGATGAATATTGTCTGCACATCTCAACTTATCTATATGTTTTGGGGAAATATCCAGCTCAATAAACTTCAACCCTGGAGAAGCTACGCATCCTTTGTATCTGTATGTGTGTTGGTATTCTGGTTGCAAATCAGTATTGGTGAAAGATGAACAACTGGCACCCTAGATGATGGAATGACTTGTTTTTCTTGACAAGCTGGTGCCTAGAAGAGCAGTTCTGTGACCTCGGAGGGTCATTCTGTGCCTAAACCATGACAAAAGACCGAAAGACTCAGACCGGTGTAGGGACTCGAGAGGTGAACTAATCATTTCTGTTTCCTATGCATAGCCTATACGGCTGAATGAGTGAATAGTTTCGGAGTGACAGTTTGCTATTTTGTGTTAACATAATACATTACACTGTTTGTTTGCATTTGTTTTCTGATAGTATAGTTCTGATAGTTTTTTAGCCCTAAGGTTTAGAAGTTAAGTGTAGTGTAGTTTTCATTTAGTGGATAACAGAAAACAGCTTTTGTGAAGAAAAGAAACCCTGAATGCCCTGAAATTGATGCGAGCAGCAGTGTTGCCGATCTGGGGATTTTGTTGCCAAATTTAGCTACTTTCTCATTATTCCTGCAACTTTTATTAATGTTTTGTGACAAGGAGCTATTTTGGATATATTTAAATAAAATTATCGATTTTTTTTTGGAGATTTTTTATTTTGGGCAATGAAACTCTTGTACTGGTTGGCCACACCCTGCTGTAATCTCACATTCACACTGAATCCTCAATCTTTGGCAGACAGATAATTATTATATTGTAAGACAATATTAGACATATTTTTAATTGATTATATTATTTATTATTTTTATGATTCATAAAACACATTTAACGTACGTGCCCTGCCCCAGACTATTGTATGTCATATGACAATTCATACAGTTGACTGATGATGAATAATATTATTATTATTATTATTATTATTAAGTTATTTTTATATAGCACCTTTCCAGGGCTCAAGGATGCTTTACAATGTACATTTAACAAGGAAGAGATAATATGAGTAGACAATGATGAAAAACGATAGTTTGAAGATACAGTAAAGGAACATTATATGGACAGGGAAGCATACAGAAGAATAGAATCAAGCACAATAAAATACAAAACAGGACTTAAGAGACATACCATAACATTCAGAGAACTATTAGTTAATTAAGCAGAGCAATTAATCCATCAAATCAGAGGTACAACATTCAGAAAACAAGTGAGTTTTGAGAAATTATTTAAATTCAGAGATATTATTAACACAACAGAGTGAGCGGGGGAGAGAATTCCAGAGTTTGGGTGCAATAACACCGAATGATCTGCCCCCCATTAAAGAGGCGATGCCGAGGGACAACGAGAAGGCCAGAGTCAGAGGAATGTAGTGAGCGAGTCGGGGTGTAGGGGATGAGCATGTTACAAAAGGGGGAGCCAAGCCATGCAAAGAATTAAAAGCGAACAGGAGAATTTTGAATTTAATACGGTAGGCAACTGGAAGCCAGTATAGATCATACAAAATTGTGGTGATTTTGTATGGGTGAGTATTCTAGCAGCAGAGTTTTGAATGTATTGTAATCTGGAAATGGAGCTGGCAGGTAGACCAATGTAAAGGGCATTACAGTAATCAAGGCGTGATGAGACAAATGCATGGATGACAGTTTCAGCGTCTCTGGTACTGATGAAGGGACAGAGTTGGGCAATGCGACGTAGATGAAAGAATGCAGATTTGGTAATAGAGGTAATATGAGACTAAAAGGAAAGGGTGGAGTCAAAGATTACACCTAAATTTTTAACAATACTAGATGATTTGATGTGAGAACCAGCAATCTCACAGGTGAAATTGGTAGAAATATTGCTGGTAAGTGAGGGAGTTCCAATGAAAATAATCTCAGTTTTGTCCATGTTAAGTTTCAGAAAATTTGAATTAAGCCAATCTTTTATGTCTTTCACACAAGCAGAAATTGTGTCTGTTTGGGCAGATAGAGCAGGTGTGCAGATAGAGTGTAATTGAATGTCATCAGCGTAAAAGTGAGTTAAGACCATGACGTTGTAAAATCTGACCAAATGGTATTATGTAAATTATGAATAATAAAGGCCCGAGAACAGATCCCTGGGGAACACCTCGCTTCAGGGGGACAGTAGGTGATCAAAAATCCTTAACTGAGATGTAGAATTGTCTGTCAGAGAGATAGGAAGAAAACCAAGAAAGAGCAGTAGCAGAAATACCCAAATCTGAGAGACGAGAAATAAGTAATTCATGGGAGACGGTATTGAAGGCAGAGCTGAGGTCAAGTAGCAAAAGTATAGACAGAGAACCAGAGTCACCAGAAAGCAGTAGATCATTCACTACCTTTACAAGTGCAGTTTCAGTACTATGGAGGGGGTGAAAACCAGATTGAAAGGGATCGAAGAGATTAGTTTCAACTAGAAAAGACTGGAGTTGGGAGGCAATAGTGCTTTCCAGTAATTTAGCTATGAAGGGTAAATTTGAAATAGGACAGTAATTAGATAGAACTGAGGGGTCGAAGGTTGGGTTTTTTGAGAACAGGGGTAACTGCAGCAGTTTTGAGAGGTAGAGGAAATGAAGCAGAGGTAAGAGATGTATTGATGAAGTGAGAGATAGGTGCAGAGATGGAAGAATGGCAAAGTTTCAGGAGAGAAGTTGGAGCAGGATCAAGTTGACAGGATGAAGAGTTGGATTTCAAGATCAATTTAGAGACAGAAGATGGGGTCGTCAAAGAAAAACAAGACAGAGTTTGACTGGATAGATTTGGTGGATAGTTGAGCTTTGTATCAGTAGAGAAGCATTGGTGGACGGCATCAGTCTTTTCAAGCAAATAATCCAGAAAAGAACAGCAAAGCTCATTAGAAGCTATGGCGTCTTGGGGTGGAGGTTTAGTAAGCTTATTTATTGTATTGAATAATGCTTTTGGCCTGTTACTTGATTTATTAATTGTGGCAGAGACAAAACTAAAGCGAGCCGAGATGAGAGCAGATTTGTATATTTTGAGATGATCAAGAAAAGCTAAATAATGTACAGTAAGACCGTTTTTTTCTGTAGAGACGCTCAAGCTGTCTACCAGTAGCCTTAAGAATACCAAGGAAAAGAGTAGGAGGAAGGGACACTTCTGGTCTTAATAGGAGTATGCTGCTGTAAGATTTCAGAAATTATGGAGTGATAGTTAGATAATATCATGGAGGGAGAAGAAATATCAAAGACATCAGAGAGGTTCGAAGAAACAATAGAGGTACAGAATGATGCAGTACCAATAGCTTTCAGATTGCGGTATGAAAGAACAGTCTTAAGGCATTTCTTACGCATAGGCAGACTTAAGCTAATATCAAGAAGTTTGTGATCAGAGATACCAGTGTCAGAAGAAGAGATGGAAGAGATTTCAACCCTTGATGTACATATAAGATCAAGGATATGACCACGAGTATGGGTAGGAAAATGAACATGCTGAGTCAGATTAAAACATTCAACAACAGACAGTAATTGATTAGTGTTAGAGCAAACAGTATCGACATGAATATTGAAGTCACCAATCAGGAGAATGGGAAATGACAATGAACAGGCAAGGGTTAACAGTTCACTGAGTTCAGAAAAAAGAAGACGACAGAGCAAGATAAGAGAGTCAGCCTTTAATACCATATATTCAAATAAATTGGTATCATGAAAATTAAGTTGCGTGAGTCGTTGCTGGGCATCATTGAGATAGATTAAAGAGCGATGCATAGTATATCCGGCGGGTAATTGTCTGGGCATGGACAACAATCTATGGTTAGTCCAGATGCACGGAAGGGCATCAGGCTTAGAGCAAAAGGAACTCCTGAAGACACGCCGTGAGCGGTGAATGTATCGTGGGCGCCGGAGAATCCCTAGACTCCAGACAGCATTCATACGTCACAGAATCAAGACGCGGGTGGCAATTCAAGGCCCTTAGCTGCGATGGTAAATGTCCAATATCCATTACTGAAGTGAGATAAAAAATGAGGCAGATAAGAGAAGAAAAAAGAAAAACCTTTGCCCGAGGCATGTTAGTACTGAGCAAATGTGAGCCAATCACAGGCGAAAACCACATTAGCCAGACCCTGAACGCCACTAAACCAAAAACAGCAGACTAAATAGGAGACAACACACCCAGATAGCAAGCATTAAACGAACAGCGCAACCAACTGAGAGAGCAGTTACTCACCCATCAAAAGAGCCGAACGTGGTGGAGGCGTTAACAGGGTGGGCTTGCAGCAGCCCGGTGGCAAGCTCACAGACAACAAGAGTTTGATAATGACAACAGTCCAGTTCAAAGATCAACAGTGAGTAATGGAGTAATCCAGACAGAATTCCGATAAAAAAATAATCCGAACAGACCTATGGAAAAACATGTAGCAAAACATACAAACAGTCCAGGTGCGAAGCACAGCGTTCTCCACCCAGAAGTTCATGAACGATGGACTCAAGGACTCAAAATGACTGAAATATGATGACTATGATGAGCAACAATTCTCCACACGATGGCTACAGAATGCAGTCAGAAAGTCCCTAAAATTCAAGATATCAGGGCAATTTTTTTTTTTTCATATTGAGATAATACGTACGGTGACCAGGAAGGGACATGTGCGGTTCACTTAGTTTTGTCATAGCCGCAACACATTAACTTGTGGGGACGTGATAAGTTAATGTAAAGTCGATGTAAAGTCGTGGCCTCGAGATCCTATGTTCAGGGAACGACATTTTATCGTGGCCACGAGTTAAAAACAACCTGCTTGACCATAGTGAACTGGAATTATCAGAAATAGATAGGCCTATAATAATATTTATTTTTAATTAAGAATGACAAAATAGGGGAGGAATTAAGAAATTATTATATTAATATATTACAACCTATTATATTGCACATGATGTTGCCTATATACAGCATTTAAATGTTTAAAAAAGTTTGTTATTATCAATAAATGATAAAAGAATATATAAGAACATAAAATGTTTATGACATAAAAAAAAGTTTTAGAAAAGAGTTAACTTGTTTACAGAGTGACAACTTAATACACACTCCTGAAGGAGTTTTTTGTTTAGACATAATTAATCAAATGTAAAATAATATAAAATAAAATGTGCTCAAGTTCACACACTTTACTGTTGAGCTGTTGAGTTGTCATTAATGGGTGTCCCTAAAATGGGGATTTTTTTTTTATACACATATGCAGACCTGTTTATACTATATTTTATATTTGGTGACTTTTTGTGTAAAATGGTGACCCATAGACAGTGAAGAGAGATAAAGAGAGATATCTCGGTATCATGATATAGTGTTCGCTCTCGTCTTTCTGTGTTTACTGCAGTAAACTGGCTCTACATCTTTCAGGTTTTGTTTCATAATATGTTTGAATATTCAGTTCTTTGAGGACAATCACTTGCTGGTATCAAAGTAAACAAATGACTCTTTTCCCTGAAGAAATGTTCAATTGTGTGTTTTATTAAGTACCTACCTTCTGTTTCATTGACAAAGATATTATTCCATGATGCATTAGTGGTAACCATTACCTGTACTAGTAATAATATGCACTGTCACATCAACAACATCGTTGCAGTCCTCTAGTGGACATACGAGTAACTGCATCTGTGTGATTCTGCAGCTGAGTCTTCAGATACCAGTTTATCTCCTTGATTTGAGCTAGTTAGATTTGACAGCTGTGCTGATGGTTCATCTAGACTCAGCATGAAGCTCTCCTGTGTCTGAGATCGTTTCTAGGAGTCTGTGGCAGTTTGTGCAGCTGGAGTCTGAGCCGAAATGAGCCATTTTCTTTCTTGTGTGTCTGTGAAATCCAAGATAATTATACTGCACTGACTGCAGCTGTACACTTTACTCACATGTACTGTACTGTACTACTGATGTACTGCAGTTCAACAGCATTTAACTTTACAGTTTACAGTGTGAAGAACAGTAGCTCAACATAGTGAAACATGGTGAAATGGAAACAATGAGTAGAAATGATCCATGAATATGTTCTTCCTGCTTCTGATATTTCTATTTACTTATGAGGGAAGATAAATTATTTACTGTGATAGTTTATAACTGCAGAAATATGTTCATCTTCAGAACCAGTTAAAGCAGGGCCGTTTCAGGAAAACAAATGAAACCGGTTTGTGCTGAAAGTCTGTTTACAGCTGCAGGGGTTTCCAGAAAAAAAAACTTTATGTGTCTAGATCATGTTTCAGGGTTACTTTACTTCAGATAAAAGTCTCTAAGATTCAGAGGTTTTCAGCACAAGCATGAAAGCACAGATTATGTGTGAATTCATTATAAATCATTATTATGATGATATAAAGTTATTCAGTCTTTCCAGTCTCACACTTCATGGATCTACACTGAAAACTGAACAAACTATATGCATTTATGGACACTTTACTTTTGTAATGGGAGCTTTCAATATTTGGGAGTTGTATATATTTCTAGAACTGTGTTGTGTTCAATACTTACAGTGAACTTGCTGCCATTTTTATTAAATGTCTTTCATAGCGTTTACCATATAGACACAGTATTACATCAAATCTGTCTGCAGACACATGAAGCTGTTGAGTGATAGTTTCTCTCTCTCAAAGAGTGAAGAGCGCATGATCAGAAATACTCACAGATTCTAATAAACACAGTAAAATGAGATTTCACACCATGCGACACAATATCAGAATGTGCAGCTTTCTGTGATTCATTTACAAAGACACACTTGATCATCAAAACCAGCATATGCTGATAAGGTTCTGAAGCTGGTTTGAGCTGGTTTATACTGGTCCTATTTCAAAACCAGGACCTAGTTCAAAACCTACCTTATCAGTATATGCTGTTTTTAAAACAGGGCATTTTGTTCATGTTAGTTCACAGTGCATTAACTAATGTTAACAAGATTTTAGTAACGTATAAATAAATGTTGAAATTAATATTAACAAAGATTAATAAATGCTGTAGAAGTGCAGTTCATTATAGACGGGTTTCCTGTATAAAAGCAACACTGGATGCGCGCACATTCAGGGGCAAAACCGCTGAAGAATGAAGCCGGTGATACGGATCAACTGGGGACGCGCGCGAGCACGCTGATAGTTTTACCTGGATTTCCAGCAGATGTTATACGGACACAGTTTCGTCATGCGATATTCCAGGGATCATAGATTTAAAAACGTATGTTTCACCAGTTCACAAGCGCCCCGATTGCGCGGTGTTTGGTCCTGCGTTTTTGGAGCAGGTTTAAGGAAGTTTATCATGCTGTCATGACACGCTCACAAACCACGCCCACGTTAACATGGGACACCAAGACCGTAGACGATTTGGCCATTTCTAATTATTGGGGGGGACTTGTCCCCCTCAATGTCTATGGTGGTTACGGCCCTGTGTACACTAGTTTCAATGAATGTCAAACTTGTCAACGAAATGAAGTAAAGTATAAGTATTTATTTTCAACATTAGTGTATCATATTGTGTCTGTAGTGTGCTGCCATGTTTTCTAAACACAAATTACAACAGACAGATTAATGTTTTATTAACAAGTCTTGTTAATTGATCTGTTGTTTACTATAGTTCATAATCAAATTATTTCTTGTATGAGCGATTACATATATTAAGAAAAAAGAAAAAACAGACACTGTGGCTTGTGTTTGTTCTAGGTGATTTTACTGATTTTGTTGATTTTATTTCAAGGTTTCAAGTACAACCTCTGTATCCTAAAACAACTATGTTTCATTCTGGATTCATGACTGATTTAAACTCAACATTTGCATTGTCTTAGGAATTATAAAAACACATTGTTTAAAAAAAAAAAAGTTTTATTTTTTTCTAAATGATTCAAATAGCAGAACAGAACTCTGTTTAGTTTTGTAACTCCTTCATTAGCAATATTGTCTTTTAAAATGCTTGACGTCCTTTTTAAACCATAGAAATATTGCTGCTGAAATTAAGAGGCAAATTAAGCAATATTTAAAAAATAAATAAAAACATATACACAAGTGCTTTATAGAAACGTAAATAGCTACTTTATTTAATGCAAAATTGTCAGAAACGAACTCCATTGAAACGAATGTGAACAAAATAATCTGGGCATGGTCTGAGAGGCGTGTCATGAAAACGCATTAAACTTCCCTTAAACGGCGTCTGATACATGCAGGGGAAACAACAAAGTCCAATAATAACACAAACATTCACAAATAATGTGGAAAGCCTTTAAATCTCCTCCGTGGAAAATTCCCTGTGACGATCTAGCGCTGTCCAACATCTGCTGGGGTCCGAACTTGCGCATAGAAACGCACAATAGTTTTTTCAGCGAACTAAAGTTCCACAAAATAATATGTTTCTCTTTTATTCTACCCAAATTTTTCTAATTGTATTTGATTAACTTGATCTTTTTTGACAGATAAATTGACACGTTGACCGTTAGATGGCGCTAGCACCCAGCTAATTCTGTCTGAGATATACCACAAAGGCTACAGACTCATGGTATACCAAACCTGCAGAAATTAAAAATGAATAAATGAATGAATGAATGAATATATAAACGAATAAATAGATAAATAGATAAAAAGGGAAAATAAATGTGGTAATAGGAAAATAAATAAATGAATAAACGACTTGATAAAATAAATATATATATATATATATATATATTTATGGTTTTATTTTCATTTATAATGCATGAAAACATACACATACACATAATATTACAACCTTAATTTTTCTTATACAAAAAAAAAAAAAAAAAAAAGGCAACAGATGACATTGCATTTAGTTTGCAGAAAGAGAAGGTAAATGTTCCAAAAAGGAGCCCCAAATTTTTTCAAAAGTCCTTGGAGATTTCCTAATATTGAAAAGGATTTTCTCAGGGCTGCAGAATGAAATGAGTTCATTGATCCATTGTCGTCTGGATGGGGAGTGAATCGACTTCCAATTCACTAATATACATTTTTCCCCACAGTTCCTGCTAACAGTGAAAAATACTTTTTATGATGAGAAGAGCCTAATAAAATCAATATTCCCTAATATCCAAATTCTAGGATCTTTACTAATTGGGATACCTATAATCTTTGAAGTGGTACCAATTATATATTCCCAAAAGTCATTCAGTACAGGACAATTCCAAAGCATATGAAGTAAATTGCCTTCAGATGTTTTACACCTTTGACATTTTGAAGATATACCGGTATTTAGCGTATGAAGTTTTTGAGGAGTATAATATGTTCGATGCAAAATATTGAATTGAATTTGTCTATGTTTGGTGGATATTAAAATAGTTTGCATACTTTCCATAACTCCCATTCTTCCAGGTCATATGTACAGTTAAGATCTACTTCCCATCTCTGCTTCAAGCTTACATTGTCAAATGGCTTAAAGTTATTTGTTATTGTGCTGTACCCCACAGAAGCAATGCCTCTTGGGGACGACACAGTATTCAACATAACATTTTCAAATGGTGATAGTGTAGGAATCATAGGAAAAGTCTGGGGGGTGATCTCTTTGACCCAATGTCTGACTTGCAAATTTTTAAAGAAGCCGTGTTTTGGTATTTTGTATGTCTTGGATAGTAATTCAAAACTCATTAACTAATCATTGTCATACAAGTCTTCCAATGTCTTTATACCTTTATTCACCCAAGCTTTTAGAGAATTATCAGCAATACCAGGAGGTATAATAGGGTTTTCCCAAAGTGGTAAATATCTAAGCAGAACAATGTTAGAGCAGCATAACTTATGCGATTCTAACCATGCAGAAAATGTATGCAGTAATAATGGATTTTTAGTAAAAGTATAAATATTCATTTTTAATAAAATAATTTTTCCCCTTAATTTATTATTTTCTGATTTTATGTTTTAATTATTTTATTTATTTATTCTTTTATTTTTCCATTTATTTTATATTTACTTATTCCAATATGTATTTATTTCCAGATTTATTTATTTTAACATTTATTTCAACTTTTTTTAAAATTTTCATATTTATTCTTACATTTCTTTGTCATGTATGATAATGAGGTGGGTTGGTCTTGCTTACCATTGGTTCATCATTGATTGAAGCGCTTGATCGATTACTCTGGCTTTAGTGACAACTCTCGCGTGTTATTCACCTTACTTTCGCGACAACAAATGACGCTATTGCGTTCGTTTAGTTATCTTACTTATGGCTGAGAGGGACCTAATGCTAGTCGCTAGCCGTAATCCTATAGCTGTAACGGTAGATTAGATTAAGCGGTCGGAGTGTTGCGGTGCACTTTACAATTTACAATTCACCACCTTAAGACGAGGAGCACATGAGGCAATGGCTGAAGGCTAGTGATGGCGAAATGAAGCTTTGCGAAGCACCGAGGCTTTCCCCTCAAGTGTATCGTAAAAAGGTTCGAAGCTTTTCAACACGGTGCACACTAACGACATCTTGTGGTCAAAAGGTGGAAAAACACTGCCTTTGTGTCCCACGACCCAGCTATTTTTGGACTGTTTCATGTAATAAATCAGTTTGTGCTATGAAAAGTGTATAAAACAATGTAAATTATTATTATTATACATTAAATAAAGTCTTCTCGTGTCATTTTACTTACACAGTTTGACTAAATGAGCCTGAAATTTGGGGGGAAAAATAGGCAAGCGTTGGCATATGTTATCAAAATAAATGATTGTCATAGAATCAAGTATGAACTGGTAATAAATACAAACTGGACACGTTTATTCGTATTATGGCATATTCTTTTGCTAAAAAGCAAATGACGATTCACATCTGCACAGTTATGTGAAATCAGATTAGAGTGTATGCACGTGACGTCACCGTCGACCGTTAGGACTGCGGTCACGCCCACTGAGTGGCACAAAGACTGAGCGACAGCGTTGGTTTTTAGCGTGAATGCCGCGAAAAACACACAAAACTATGGGAAGCCAAACACACCAAAAGTGCTACGAGGCAGCGGGGTGTTACAAAGCTTGCGCCGCGCTGACATGTCATCTGCGCGGATCAATGGACCGAGCCGCGCAACCGACTCGTCAGCGCAGCGCGGACGTGCTTCCTAGCGCCACCCAATGGGCAGCGCGGCGCGAGCTAATCTCACCAGCGCAGCGCGGACGTGTTTTCTAGCGCCACCCAATGGGCAGCGCGGCGCGGTCCAGTTTAAACAGCGCAGCGCAGACCATACATACACTCAAATGTACTATAAAGAAACCCCTCATTCCTTACAAACATTGTTTCTCTGCTGAAGTTTAGGAAGACAAAGGAAATCAGGATGAAACTCATAAATTTCTTTTGTTTATTATCTTTAATAGTGTTACAAGTAAACAGTAGTGTTGTGCGTCGATACTTCGAAGAACTGCACATATGTATAGAGGCTACGGAAAGAGCTGTACAAAGCAGAAACTTCAATGACTTTCAATATCGTAGTCGTCTTGAGGAGCACGCCAACCTCCTGGTAATTATATCGGACAGTTTACATGTTCAGGTAATTTATTACTTTATAAAGTATTTATTTATAGACTTTAAGGTTTTTATATCTGAATTTCATAATTAAAATGATCATCTGCATTTGTTGACACTTTTTTGCCATTGAGATGAATTGGAAAAAGTCTCCCAATCAACCTGAATTCATACACGCACACACGTTTGTTTTGCTATCTTATTGGAGACATTCCTTAGTTCTATCCCCCTACACTACCCTAAACCTACCCATCACAGGAAACGTTCTGCATCAAAAAAAAATAAACAAACAAACAAACAAAAAAAAAAACATAATTTAGTATGTTCATTAATCCATTGTACTCGTAGACATACACAATGTACTATAAACCCATTATATATATATATATATATATATATATAATATAATGTTTTAGAACGACCTTGACCTCATCACCACAATCAATGAACTTCAAGAGGCTATAAAAGACTTATGTCTTCTGGTGGACCATATTTTCAACCCTCCTGTGAATGCCCCATATTCACTACCAATTTTACAGACCAGGGGACGGCCAAGGTAATGTTAATTTTAAGTTTGATGTTGCAATTTTGCAATTATTAATTTTTCAAGGCTTTTTCTTTAGGCTCATGTAAATCATAATCTGCTGTACAGTGGCACAGGGGAATCTGTCAGTTGATGGGTCCCTTTGACTTCCATAGGTTTTTTTTTAATGCTATGGAAGTCATTAAGACCCATCAAATTTTTAGTAACCAACATTCTTCTATGAAATATCTTCTGTGTCCACTGTTCATCAGAGGGGAAAAAAATCTTCTCGTCTTAATAAAAGTTAACCCATAAAACATTTTTAATTCTAACTTACAGATATCACATCACAGCTGAACAACTTTTACAGTTGAGGACAACTGGTATGTCCTGGGTTTCCATAGCAAATGTCCTTGGCATTGGTATGTCCACTCTTTCTCGAAGACGAGCTGTCTTTGGACTACTCAACAATTATGATGCCATTCCAAATAGTCAGTTGGATGACATTATTCAAGACATCACTGCCCATAATTCTAATGTTGGTGAAAGACTAAGTACACATTATGTACTTATAATATTTTAAATAATCTGTTTTCAATAACATTTTTAGAAAATTATATTTCAGAACTGTATTTTATTTTTATGTGTTAATTTTCTTTGTTTAATCTCAAGGAAGCATTAGAGCAAGGGGGTTTAGAGTCCAAAGGCATCGGGTTAGAGAGAGGATCCGTCTTATGGACCCAGCAGGAACTTTGATTCGCAGAAGACGGCTCATTAGAAGAAGAGTGTACAATGTGAGAGGATCAAATCATTTATGGTATGTAAGCTCGACAATGCAATTTTGGGACACTAACAAATCAGTAACAAGAATATATATATTTTTAAATTGTTTATATTGCGGTGTGTACCAGTATTTTTCTCAATTTCATTTATAAACAACATAATTTGTCAGGCAACTTTTATTACGGACAACCAATAAATAATTGGTTGTTAATAATAAAAGTTGCCTGACAAATAATGTTGTTTACATTTATGTAAGTATTAAGTTATAGGAGGTGAAATAATTAACACATCATTACTATGCCAACAACATGTGAATAAAATTTTAACAGAAAAAGTTACTGAGTCTCAAAATTTTAGGCAGCCAAGAGCTTGGTTATAAAATCATGTTTTTTATTCAGTGTAAAAAGAGGTAACCTGCAATTATTACCTTAAAGAGCTATCTGTACATGGTACCTATGCTTCAGTTTCTTCAATTGTCAAATTAAACCTCTTATTTCTTTTCAAGGCATATTGACTCTAACCACAAACTGATTGCATGGAGATTTGTTCTTCATGGCTGCATCGATGGATTCAGCAGAACCGTCATTTATTTGAGATGTGCCACAAACAATCGTGCCAACACAGTGCTGTCATTTTTTCAAAGTGGTGTCTGTCAGTTTGGTTTACCTTTAAGAGTAAGGGGAGACAGAGGTATGGAAAATGTACAAGTAGCACAGTACATGATAGACAGAAGAGGTGCAGACCGAGGGAGTTTTCTTGTGGGAAGAAGTGTGCACAATCAAAGGATTGAACGTCTCTGGGGGGATGTAAACAGGGTAGTATCGGACTTTTACAGGCAGCTTTTTCTATACATGGAGCATGTGGGCATTCTACACCCAGAAAATGAAATGGACTTATGGTCCTTGCACTATGTCTTTCTTGGTAGAATTCAGCGGTCCTGTGATCAGTTTGTCAGTCAATGGAATTACCACAGTCTAAGAACGGAGGGTGCCATGAGTCCACTGGCATTGTGGAATTCTGGCATGATAATTGAGCCAAACCTTGTCCTTAATGCATCTGACATAGAAGAGTATGGCATTGACTTTGTAGGGGAATATGAGACTGACACACAGGCCATCACAGTTCCGGAAAGCACATTTAGAGTTAGTGTTGCAGATACTGACAACCTGCAAACATTGCTGGATCCTCTATCAGATGATGGAAACTATGGAATACAGCACTACTCATTTGTATTTAACTATCTGTCATCACACTACACATAATAAAAAATTTGCACACACGACACAAGAATTCATATACAAACTTTAATTTTATACTTAAATTTTCAAAATCCATTATATATATATATTTGAACCTTTTAGCTTAGTAAAATTAATCCATAAAACAGTCAATTTAGTTCAAGTACTTTATAGAAAAATACAATTGTGTTCTTAGTATGTCCTCTGTAAACTGTATAACAATAAACTATTGAAGTGTTTTGTATTTTGTAGTCGTTTTTTCTTTCTTTTTTTCATCAGAACAAACAGTCACTAAAACTACATTTTAAAGTTAAAACTGAATTGAAAAATGTCTATTTTAGATAGAGGTGAACTTTAGCCTTTGGACAAACGCGTCTATATTTGTAAAGAACAGTAAACCGTGAATTGAAAATGATCCCAAAATTTATTCATCCTCAAGCCATCCTAGTTGTATAGGACTTTCTTCTTTCAGCCGAACACAATCAAAGTTATATTAAATAATACCCTAGCTCTTCCTAGCTTTGTAATGGCATTGGATAGTGCCAGAGTTTTTGAAGCTCCAAAAAGCACATCCATTCATCATAAAAGAAATCCATACGAGGTTTATTAACTCCCTGGAGTCGTATGGATTTCTTTTTTGATGAATGGATGTGCTTTTTGGAGCTTTAAAAACTCTGGCACTATCCAATGCCATTACAAAGCTAGGAAGAGCTAGGGTATTATTTAATATAACTTTGATTGTGTTCGGCTGAAAGAAGAAAGTCCTATACAACTAGGATGAATAAATTATGGGATCATTTTCATTTTACGGTTAACTATTACTCTCTAATATATTGAACATTTGGAAAATCAGGGCAGCATGATGAAGAACATGATCCAGAGCAAAATAATAAAGAATATTATAACAGATCTAAATTTTTCCAAACCCAACTGAGCCTTTTACTGCATCTATCAGCAGGTTTTGTAACTCTGATTCATCAAGTACCCCTCTTGGAAGGAAAACCACCATTGAGCATGTTGATGCATAAGGCAGTCTCCGGCATCCGTCTTCTTGAGTGTAGAAGTCAATTTCAGCTTTTTTGGGAAAGCCAAGAGGAGGGACAGCATCAGCACCGGTCATGAAGATCCTCAAACATCAGAGAGGTCTCTTTTTCTGTTAAGCACATTATAAAACATCAATTCCCGGTTTCACAGACAAGGTTTAAGCCTAGTCCTGGACTATGTGCTGTTTTAACTGAAATCAACTCGAATTGACATCTTTTAAAATATGTCAGTCATTGTTTTGTCTTTAGATGCACAACAGTATTTTTTTTTCTAAGGCACATTTATTAAAGGGTGAGTAATAAATTACATTATTTTCATTTTTGGGTGAACTAACCCTTTAAATCTACTTAACATTCTATACCCTGATTATTGTTAAAATGTAATCATTATTATTAGCTAATTACATTATATATGTACATTTCTGAAATTGCTTACATTGGACAGTCACCTTTGATAACAGATTACTCTAAAATGTAATGTTGACATGTATTGTGAAAAGCGCTATGCAAATAAAATTGAATTAAATTGAATTGAATTGAATTAATGTCCTAATGGAACTAAGGCCTAATCCTGGCTTAATATAAATCAGAGGTGGGGAACGTTGACCCTGGAGGGCCACTGTCCTGCAGTGTTTAGCTCCAACTCTAACTAAACACACCTGAAGCTAATCAAGGTCTTCAGGATTACTGAAGTTACAGGCAGGTGAGTGTTTTTTTTTTTATGGGTGGGAGCTAAACTCTGCAAGACAGTGGCCCTCCAGGATCAATGTTCCCTACTCCTGATCTAAACCCTGTCTATGAAGCCAAGCCCAAGTGAAATAACCAAGCTCTTAAACCAACATTATTAATGAAAAAACATTAATTATATTACAACCTACCCTGAATGCTGTTGAGTAAACATTCCCAAGCAAAGATGGTGTCCTCTTCAATCTGTCTGTGGTTGCTGCCTTCATCACTCCAGTTCACAACAAGAAGGTCTTTGAACTCATTTCTCGTCAGTGGCTTCTGTGTGTTAGTGAACAGAGGCTTGAATGCCATCCAGTTGTTTTCCACTGTCTGCCAAAGGGATCCACATGAATTAATTCCTGCCTTAAACTGTAAAATCATGCTAGCAGGCCTGGGGTAACAAACAGATAACAAACAAAATAAAGGTGTTTTATAACTGCACTGTTATAAAATTGTTTTAGGTTTGATGACAACATTACAGTTTGATATTGACTTAAGATATGTTGGCTTCTTTTACCTAAGATAAATGAAGTGTTTAATGACCATGCTGTAAACTCTGGGCATTTCAGGAAGGCCAGCATTGTAGATCCAGGGTACCCCACATTCTGCAATCCAGTCTCCAAGAGAGGCCTTCAGTGAAATTAGGTCTCCCACACTTTTGCACTGCTTGATCTAAAAAGACGAGTTTTAGACAATATTAGATTACCATTTAATTGTTCATCAGATTAAACATATAGGTGATAAGTTACCTGTTGCAACTTTAACTGCACTTCATCATCAGGCAAGTCCTGAAAATCAAACCTATCCAACTGCCCTTCCTGTCCACACATCAACAAATACAAAGCTGGATGAAGGGCTTTAATGCTTGGCCTCCATGAATCAGTGACCAAGCAATGAGTTTTCCACATGTGTAAAACCGGTTCTGTTCTAAGGCTGACTGGTTGTAGGCAAAAAAAACCTGGCCTTGCTTGCTTGCGATCATTAAGAGCCTGATGGAAGGAAAATAATATTTGTTAGGGAGCAGTAAATAAACATTGTATACATTTTCAACTTAAAGTAGTCAATAGTTGATTCAGTTTATTACTTCAAATAAAGTTAGAATTAGGTTAAAATGTATGTACCAAGTACAAATGTTAGTGGACAAAGTACACAGAATAGTACATTTATTTTAGTTAGCATTTATGACTATTAGAAAGGCAATTTAATATTTCTTGATCTTTGAGATAAAAGTTAATTTTACTATAAAAATGTACTGTAACTTTCAGAACACAAAACTTCCCCCCAAGCTGATTATACCTAGTATCATACCTCACAATATCAAGTATGACTTGTACCCATGAGTTTAGCCTTTAATATTTTGTTTCAGTTTTTCAAGATGCAACATTTGTACCACCCAGACTAGCAGTACAAGTGTTTATACAAACCTAAAGAACTCTCTTTGTGGCCCACCATGATCTTCAGCAGACTCTCCAACAAACTCAATTCGTGGAGTTCTGTGCCAAGCAAAGTAGCTCTTTGACAGAGCTTGACAGGCACTGTGAAGAATTTTTGACCGTCTTGCAACAACAATGGCACAATTTTCAGTGTCTTTCTGGAATGATCTCAGAATGTCAGCCAAATCTGCTTCTTCCTAAATAAAGGTTGAGAAATGTAACATAATTGTTATTGTTAGCTATACATTTCATCTAAAGTGCCTGGTTAGTATGTACTCACAGAGTCTGTATTGGTGTAATCAGGAGAGCCCAACATAACCGGTTCTTCCTCTGTGTCTGTTACAACCACAAAGTCCTCCCTTAAAAAAAAAAAAAAAAAAAAAAAAAACCCTTTACTTTTCTGAATTTTTGACTGCTAGATGCTATAATTGACAATCAGAATTAAGTATTCCATACCAACATGCAATAATAATAATAATAATAACAAACCCAATCTGAACTTCAGAGTTTGAATGTTCTTCATTTGCTGATGGGTTAACCCTGTAGTACACCTACAAAAAAAATGCTATAAAAATTATTATTGTTTTTAAAGACACAGCAGAGACATTGTGCGATCACCTTAAAAAAAAAAAAAAAAAAAAAAAAATAGACAAAAAATATACAAAATGTGTGTGTGTATATTATATATATATATATATATATATATATACACACACACATATATGTGTTACAGTACAGAAGGGACCGAGGCAGATATAACAGGTAGAGATGTTTATTGATACCAGCACAAAGCAAACAGTAGTGCAGGTGAATACAATGTGATGAGATGGATGAAGTAGAGAGTGCAGAGAAGTGATACTGTCCTTGTTGATTGTAGACACGGGTGGATTCGGAAGACGCTGGAGACCAGGAACACTCACACACAGATGGGAATCACACGAGGAGAACAGGAGACACTGGAGACAGGTAAGTAGTTCGGTTGGAGTCCTTGAGGTAAGCATTCAGGTAAGACGTAATGCAAACGAGACCGGACAATGTGGCTGTGTGTGTGAGTGCTCTTTATGCTGGTGGTGATTGCGGTGATAATGAGGTGCAGGTGCGGGTGATCAGTACTCTGGAGAGTCAGTGCGTTGTGATTGGTGAGCGGTGGAGCCTGGCGTGTCTGTGACAGTACCCCCCCCCCACGGCCTGCTCCTGAGGGCCGAGGACCCCGACGTCATGGTGGCCGTCCTCTTCCACGTGGGGCAGGTCTGTCGGGATGATTGGAGTGGAAGGTGTGAAGCAGGTTGGGGTCCAGTATGTCGTTTCTGGGGACCCAAGAGTGTCCCTTAGGGCCGTAGCCTTCCCAGTCCACAAGATATTCTAGTAGACCACCACGGCGTCGGGAGTCCAAGATCTCGCGAACCTCATACGCAGCTCCGTCCTCCAGGATGAGTGGAAGGGGGGGTTCGTCAGCTGCTACGCCAGGCCCTGTGGAGAGAGGAACAAAAGGGTGGTGAGGTTTGAGGAGTGAGACGTGGAATGTGGGATGAATTCTGTATTGTGGAGGTAGTTAGAGCTGGTAAGTGACAGGGTTGATCTGCTTGGTGATGGTGAATGGGCCAATGAATTTGGGACTCCATTTTTTGCAGGGCAGACGCAGTCTGATGTCCTGTGTTGACAGCCAGACCTTCTGTCCCGGTTGGTAGGAGGGAGCTTTGGAACGACGAAGGTCGGCTGTCATCCTGCGTCTGCGCAGGGCCCGCTGTAGTTGGTGGTGAGCTGAGTCCCAGACCCTCTCGCTCTCTCGGAACCAGTAATCCACTGCTGGAACGCCCGATGGTTCCCCGGTCCAGGGGAACAGAGGGGGTTGGAAACCGAGTACGCACTGAAAAGGGGTGAGTCCAGTAGATGGCTGACGCAGGAAGTTTTGCGCGTACTCGGCCCAACCCAGGTACTGGCTCCAAGAGTTCTGGTGGCCGTGACAGAAGGTACAGAAGAAGCGGCCGATCTCCTGGATCTTCCTCTCCGTCTGCCCGTTCGATTGGGGATGGTAGCCCGATGAGAGACTGACGGCCACACCTAGGAGCGAGAAGAAGGCCTTCCACACCCGTGAGGTGAATTGGGGTCCCCTGTCAGAGACGATGTCCTCGGGGATTCCGAAGTATCTGAACACGTGATTGAACATCAGTTCAGCGGTCTCCATTGCAGTGGGTAAACCCCTCAGGGGAATCAAACGACATGATTTGGAGAAACGATCTACGATGACGAGGATGCAGGTGAAACCATCGGATACTGGCGGGTCGGTGATAAAATCCACTCCTAGGTGTGACCAGGGTCGATTGGGAACGGGCAGAGGATGGAGCTTGCCGGATGGAAGATGGCGTGGGCTCTTGGAGATGGCGCACTCCCTACAGCCCTGCACGTACCTTCTGACGTCCGATGCCATGTTGGGCCACCAGAAGCGTTCTTTGAGCAACGAGAGGGTTTCATTGACCCCCGGGTGGCCAGTGCCAAGTGACGTGTGGGCAGAGTGAATCAGTGGAGTGCGTTGTGTCCTGGTGGACAACCCGACGGAGCGTTGGTGGAGGCATTGGAGGAGGGTAAAGTCTCCTCCGACCAGGTGATGGGGCTTACGAGGATGGATTTTGGGAGGATGGTTTCTGGTTCCTCTGGAGGTTCGTCAGGAGCATGGAGTCGAGAGAGGGCATCCGCTTTGGCATTTTTGGAACCTGGTCGGTAGGAGATAGAAAAGTCAAAGCGGGTGAAGAATAAAGCCCAGCGGGCTTGTCGTGGGTTCAATCTCTTAGCAGCCTTGAGATACTCCAAATTCTTGTGGTCGGTGAGAACCAGGAAGGGGTGTTTGGCTCCCTCCAACCAATGCCTCCACTCTTCAAGAGCCAACTTCACGGCCAGCAGCTCGCGGTTTCCAATGTCGTAATTGGCCTCCGCCGGGTTGAGCTTGCGGGAGAAGAAGGCGCATGGGTGAAGTCTACTTGGATTCCCCTGCTGCTGGGAGAGTACCGCCCCCACTCCGGTGGTGGAAGCGTCCACCTCTACCACGAAGGGCAGGTCTGGGTTAGGGTGGACGAGGAGGGGAGCAGTGGTGAAGGCTTCCTTCAGAGCTTCGAAGGCGTTGGTGGCAGCTGGAGTCCAGGACAGAGACTTGGGCTTATTCTTGAGGAGGTTGGTGAGTGGATGGGCGATGGAGCTGTAATCTTTGATAAACCGGCAATAGAAGTTTGCAAATCCGAGGAAACGTTGGAGTTCTTTTATAGTGGATGGAGTGGGCCAGGTTTTGATGACTTCCACCTTCCCCTCGTCCATCCGGATGCCACTGTGGTCAATGATGTAGCCTAAGAAGTGCACAGAGGACTGATGGAATGAGCACTTCTCGGCCTTGAGGAAGAGGTGGAATTTCCTGAGCTGTTTGAGGACCTCCGCAACGTGGTGGCGATGTTCGGCCAAGCTCCGGGAGTATATCAGGATGTTGTCGATGTAGACCAGGACAAATCGATTGAGGAACTCCCGGAGCACCTCGTGGATGAAATCCTGGAATACGGAGGGGGCGTTGACCAGGCCATACGGCATAACGAGATATTCATAGTGGCCAGTAGGTGTCACGAAGGCGGTCTTCCACTCGTCCCCCTCATGTATCCGGATGAGGTTGTACGCGCTGCGGAGGTCCAGCTTCGTGAACACAGTGGCACCACGGAGATGTTCCAGGGCCGCTGGGACGAGAGGAAGGGGATAACAGAACTTGACTGTAATCTTGTTGAGTGAGCGGTAGTCAATACAGGGCCGCAAGCCTCCGTCCTTCTTTGCTACGAAAAAGAAGCTCGAAGCAGCAGGGGAAGTAGACGGACGAATGTGTACCTGGTCTAGAGCTTCCTTGATGTATTCTTCCATGGCCTTCTCCTCCGGGATGGACAGGGGGTAGATCCTTCCCCTGGGCACTGGCTCACCCGGAAGCAGATCAATAGCACAGTCCCATGGCCGATGAGGAGGCAGCTTGGAGGCTCGCTGTGGGCAGAAGACGTCGCTGAAGGGGGCGTAACAGGATGGTATCTCCACAGAGCGTTTCTCCACAGGGCTCTCGATGGATGTGGCGCAGAGGGAGATTTCTTCGGAGCGAGGAGGCGATGGAACGGGAACTCTGGAGATACAGGAGGAGAAACAGGTTTCGCCCCACTTCAGGATCTCGCCGCTGCCCCAGGAGATGACAGGGTTATGTTGCTCCAACCAGGGACGCCCTAGGATCACGTCAGAGGTGGAATCCTCCAGAACCAGCAGATAGATGGTTTCTTGGTGCAACACGCCGATCCGCAGCTGGAGAGGGCCAGCACAGCGACTCGCACGCTTTTTGGTGAGAAGTTTTCCCGTTACAGAGTGGATCTGGTAGATAGTCGGAGAAGGCGTGGTCTTGAGCTTGAGTTGTCTGCAGAGGGCGCCGGAGATGAAGTTGCCGGCTGACCCTGAGTCGAGGAGCGCCACCACTGGAAGAGACACATCAGCGGCAGTAAGGTTTACAATAGTGGTGAGTGGCTTCAATTTATTCATGGAGGGAAGGATTGCACTCACCATGGGACGTGGAGGACGTGTTGGGCATGAGGAGAGTACATGCCCAGGTAAACCACAGTACAAACAAAGATTCAGGGTCAGCCGCCGTTGTCTCTCTGCAGACGATAAACGAGAGTTTTCCACTTGCATAGGCTCGTTGGCTGGTTCTGGAGGGCTGACGGACTCTGGTCGACGGAGGGGAGTGTTGAATAGCGACTGGCCCTGGTGTTCTTCAATACACGACTGCATACGGGTGGCGAAGCGGATGGAAAGCTGGATGAAGCGCTCGAGGCCGATGGAATCCTCGAATGCAGCGAGATGCAACCGCACGCGAGGATCCAATCCTTGACGAAAGGTGGTAATTAACGCCTGTTCATTCCAACCACTGGAGGCAGCTAGCGTTCTAAACTGCAAAGCATACTCATTCACAGTCATTGAGCCTTGTTTCAAGTTATATAATTTCTCACCGATCGAAGAATCAGACGTGGGTGTTCCGAAGACCTCCCGGAAATGAGTGACAAAACTGGAATAGGATTGAGTGACTGGACTGTTCTGGGACCAGATTGAGTCGGCCCACTGCAGCGCTTTGCCTTGCAGGTGAGAAATTATAAACGCTACCTTGGTGGTATCGGTGGGGTAGAGGTGCGGTTGCATCTCCAGGACCAGTGCGCACTGCAGGAGGAATCCGCTGCAGTCCTCCGCCGAGCCAGAGTAGGGCGCTGGTTTGGCCATGGGACTGGCGTGAACCGGCGGTGAAGGAGTGGAGACGGTGTTAGCGGACGTGATCGCTGAGCGGGTGACGGTGAACTGGAGGTGAGTGCTCGGCGCAGGGCGTCCACGAGCTCTTGAAACGCGTCCGGGTGGTTCATGCTGGTATCTAGCTGTTATGGTCCGGTCTTCTGTAACAGTACAGAAGGGACCGAGGCAGATATAACAGGTAGAGATGTTTATTGATACCAGCACGAAGCAAACAGTAGTGCAGGTGAATACAATGTGATGAGATGGATGAAGTAGAGAGTGCAGAGAAGTGATACTGTCCTTGTTGATTGTAGACACGGGTCGATTCGGAAGACGCTGGAGAAACGTGACACTGGAGACCAGGAACACTCACACACAGATGGGAATCACACGAGGAGAACAGGAGACGCTGGAGACAGGTAAGTAGTTCGGTTGGAGTCCTTGAGGTAAGCATTCAGGTAAGACGTAATGCAAACGAGACCGGACAATGTGGCTGTGTGTGTGAGTGCTCTTTATGCTGGTGGTGATTGCGGTGATAATGAGGTGCAGGTGCTGGTGATCAGTACTCTGGAGAGTCAGTGCGTTGTGATTGGTGAGCGGTGGAGCCTGGCGTGTCTGTGACAATATGTATGTATGTATGTATTATATTTATACAAAGGACTACGAGGGAACCAGATTTTCATTTGTGCAAAATTAAAATATACAATACTCACATCTGGAGTTCCAGCATTCAACCATTCATAGATCACAGGGCTATCATTGTCCTAAAAAATGTATGTACTTTTAAAATTTGATAATGAAAATATCACAATTTTTCATTAATAAATATTTTAATTGTTACATAACATTATTAGACGCGTCATTACAAAAAGAAATGCTACAAAGTTAACACACAGTTACTTGGACTGGAAGTGGAGAGGTAGATGTCAGTGGGACCAATGGTGATTCTGTAGTACTATGAGAGCACTGGGGTGTGCTTTGCTCCCATGATGATGTAGTGGCTGTAGAGTGGAACTGTCGTGTGGGAACAGCTGCAGCTTCAGAAAGTGGCCGAGTTATAGAAACTGGTTCAGTTTCCAAAGGCATACTAGTTGTTGCCTGACACAATACAGGAGATGTTTCTTGCAGTTGGGATGTGATCTCTGATCTCAGGTCTCTGTCCTGATGAAGGTGGCTGAGCATGTGTTGGATGGGCAGCAGTTGTCTGGGCTTGTAATGGTGCTTCAGCTAAAGTTTGAACCTGTGATAAATTCTAAAGAAAACATTTACATTATTATTAATTTGTCACATTTGTCCAAAGCAGCTTACAATGCAATAAAGGTTTGACTACATTCATGCATTACATGAGAATCAAACCTATGATTTTAGCATGGCTATCACTATATGCTCTACAAATATGTTTTAAAAGCCCATTAATTGACAGTTTGTACATAGTCAAATATAATTTCTATAATGTAATTCATAGATATGCAAACAAATATGATTTTAGTACAGCAATATATATTAAACAAAATTTCACACTTTCTGTGCTTAACAGTGTGTCCTCCTAGAATAAGTGACCCTACCTGATCAGGCTGAGACAGGTAAACAGAAGGGCGTACATAGATGACTCTGTCTTTAAAAAGCATGCAGAGGCCGCTTCCAGTCAGTTCAACTCCAGGTTCCAGCGTAGGTTTGACCAGCTGTGTGTTTAAAGCTCTCAGTATCTCCAATCTTACATTTAAAAAAGAGGGGAAATTACTTGTGTAATAATGTCAAAAGGGCCAGATACTGACAAATTCTGAGAATTATGCTGAAAATTGGTTACTTAAGGCGAGACACAGGCAAAAACACTGTATTTTCAGGCACCTTTCAATTTTGAGATATTGCACTTTTTTGCTTTTCATACATTTTTTTTCTGTACTGATGAATAGAAAACATCCAAAATACACATTTAAGTGTATATTTGCATTGCGTCTGTAGATTTCAATAACTGTAAATATCTTTAAAGGCTATTTTTTTTCTTGCTGTTGATAGTATTTTCTCATTCATGGAGTGATACAAAGAGATATCCAAAATTCACACCTTTGAATTTAATATGTCCAAAAAATTAAATGAGAATTTTGAACCTGACATCATCAAATATTTAGATTTTTGTTGTAGAAATGTATTTAAATTAGTACATATTTAATTAGACAATGCATCATTTGCATCATGCATATTTAAACATAACATTTTAGAAAACTTGTAATACAAAAAATGTTTTCGAATTTTTAATGCAATCAATTAGATGGGGAAATATGGTGATATTTATAAATCTCATTTTTTATTCGTATAATTTTTGTAAGGGATCTGTTGTAACAAATATATTATTAAAATGCAGTATTAAAACATTTAAACAACTAATTTCAGAGTTTGTTACAGTGTCGAGTTGAAGTTTTGATTCATATATAGAACGAATATGCTGCAACACCTGCTGAGCATTCCAACGTTTTTGGAATTGTACTCCACTAATAATGTAACCATTACTCAGGAGCTGGACTCTAGCCATTCCCTTAGGGACAGCTGCGGTTTCAGGGGAGGTCAATAGACACACTTCTCTAATGAAGGGACCGCCAGTGTTTCTTTGGCACCTAAAGAAAATAAGAAAATGCAATTGTGCACTTGCGTTTTTATTATCTAACATATCTTACTTGACTTCAGAGAGTTAAATACTCAATTATAAGTTTGTCTATGACTAGGCTAAATGCAAATACTTTGCTAGACGAATAGCACATTGTTATTCACTATTTTACGTTCTTCTCATGTTTACAGTTCCCCGTGAGGCCTCACCACTGAAGTTACGTGCAAACTGTAATGCTGGAGTTGGTCTGGTTTGTGGCATACGATTAAAAAGTCTTTGTGTTTCATTTTCTGAATTAATGTCTCTGTCCCCTAGAGCCTCCTCAATTCTGTTCAAAATGTCAGGATTAGTTAAAATCGTTTCTACAATGCGCCTAGCCATTTGACCTCAACCATGTACATTAATAATAGCAGAGGATTGTGGGTAAAATGTAAACGACTGGCGCCAAATAAACTTGTATCAGTTTAAATTGGTTAGCGCTGCGCTGGTGAGATTAGCTCGCGCTGCCCATTGGGTGGCGCTAGAAAATACGTACGTAAATACGAAAATACTGCCCGGTTCGACCCACGCCCGTCAGTTCAAAAGCGGTGAGTTCCCTCATGCAATCCGATTACTCAACCAACTGTCTCAAAATTCCCGTTCAAGTCACCATCAACAATCAAAGTATTGTCACCCAGGCTCTACTGGACTCTGGCGCTGCCGGTAATTTCATGTCTGACACTTTCATCAAAGAATACAATATATCACTAACCGACTGCCATTCTCCGTTTACAGTGGAGGCGTTAGATGGAAAGCCCATCGGAGGAGGAAAGGTGGCTTACATCACCGACGAACTCAAGTTACGAATCGGAATTCTGCACCGCGAACGCATCCGTTTCTACGTCATTCACTCACCAAACAACCCCATAATCCTTGGTCTGCCATGGCTTCGTCCTCATAACCCACAGATCTCCTGGAAAGAGGGACAGATACTGCAATGGGACGCCGTCTGCCATAAGAACTGCTTACAGCAAGTCACTCCATTACCAATTCAAACTGCTGAGCTGCAAGAATCCAACCCCGGGAAACTCGACATCCCCGCCGAATACGCCGACTTAGCTGTGGCATTCAGCAAACTGAAGGCTACCGAATTACCCCCTCACCGACCCAGGGACTGTGCCATCAATCTAATACCAGGTACCACACCTCCTAAAGGTAGAATTTTTCCTTTGTCACAGCCTGAATCAGCCGCTATGAAAGCCTACATTGAAGAAGAATTAGCCAAGGGGTTCATCCGGCCATCCACATCACCAGCATCGTCGGGATTCTTCTTTGTCAAAAAGAAGGACGGGGGCCTGAGACCCTGTATCGATTACCGAGGCCTGAACGACATCACCATCAAATTTCGCTATCCTTTGCCCTTAGTGCCGGCCGCTCTGGAACAGTTACGACAGGCTGAATATTTCACCAAGCTCGATCTCCGCTGTGCATATAATCTCATCCGTATTAGAGAAGGGGATGAGTGGAAGACTGCCTTCTCTACAACCACCGGCCACTACGAGACCCTCGTCATGCCGTTCGGGCTGTCCAATAGTCCGTCAGTATTCCAGTCCTACATTAACGACGTGTTCAGGGACATGCTGAACCGCTGGATAATTGTATATATCGATGACATTCTTATATACTCCAGGTCCTTGGAGGAGCACGTCCAGCACGTTCGAGCCGTCCTACAGAGACTCATTCAGCACCAGTTATATGCAAAAGCAGAGAAGTGCGAGTTTCACCGGACCTCCACATCATTCCTGGGGTATGTTATCAGTAGAGAAGGGGTCGCCATGGATGACAGCAAGGTGCAAGCCGTACTCAATTGGCCTAAACCACGCACACTCAAAGAATTACAGAGGTTTCTGGGCTTTGCTAACTTCTACAGGTGGTTCATTCGCAATTTCAGCAGCATTGCAGCACCCCTAACCTCCATGACCAAACGTCAGACGTCGCACTTACACTGGTTCCCCGAGGCTGTCGAGGCATTCGAGGGGTTAAAGCAATGATTCACGACTGCACCCATTCTCCGTCACCCTGACCCTGAACGGCCTTTCATCGTGGAGGTGGACGCCTCCAGCACAGGCATCGGAGCTATTCTGTCTCAGCGCCAGGGCACCCCTGAGAAAATGTTTCCTTGCGCCTTCTACTCCAGAAAGCTAACGGCGGCAGAACGAAATTACAACGTGGGAGATCGAGAACTACTGGCAATGAAAGCGGCGCTAGAGGAATGGCGCCATTGGTTGGAGGGAGCGCAACATCCATTCACTGTACTCACCGATCATAAGAACCTAGAATACCTCCGGTCTGCTAAACGTCTGAACCGGTGGGCCATGTTCTTCACCCGGTTTCAATTCACGGTAACCTACAGACCCGGGTCAAAGAACGTCAAGGCAGATGCCCTATCTCGTCAGACAGAGGAGAGGGAACGGTCAGAGAACGAAGAAAATATAATCCCAGTCAAACTGCTGCTCGCTCCGGTTCAGTGGGACGTCATGACCGAAATCACCCAAGCGAATGAACATACAGCACCACCACCAAACTGCCCACCGGATCGCACCTTCGTACCTGCACACCTCCGCGACAAAGTGTTACACCAAGTTCACAATTTCCCCAGCTCTGGCCACCCTGGTATCACAGCCACACTACACCTACTACAGAACCGGTTTTGGTGGGACACCATGGTACTAGACACCACCCAATTCATCAACCAGTGCTCAGCCTGCCAAACTTCTAAAGCATCTCATCAAGCCCCAGCGGGTCTGTTGCAACCACTGCCCATTCCCCAACGTCCGTGGTCCCATATTGCCGTTGACTTTGTCACTGACCTTCCTGAGTCCCGTGGTCACACCACCATCCTCACTGTAATTGACCGGTTCTCCAAAGCATGCCGTCTCATACCACTCCCCAAGCTACCCACCGCATTTGAAACCGCCGAAATCTTATGCAACTACGTGTTTTGATTCTATGGTCTTCCAGAGGACATTGTGTCTGACAGGGGCCCACAGTTTACATCCCGGGTATGGACAGCTTTCTTCAAACACTTAAACGTCAATATCAGCCTCACCTCCGGGTACCACCCCGAGTCCAATGGACAAACTGAACGCCTGAACCAAGAACTCACCAGGTTCCTACGCACGTACTGTCAGCAGAACCAGTCAGAGTGGAGCCGCTATCTGCTGTGGGCCGAATATGCCCAGAACTCGCTACCAAAACCTGCCACTGGCATCACGCCCTTCCAATGCGTCCTGGGTTTCCAGCCTCCACTCTTCCCCTGGTCCGGGGAACCATCCAACCTGCCCTCAGTAACCGAGTGGATGCAACGCAGCGAGGAGACCTGGGACCTGGCCCACCATCACCTCCAACGAGCTGTAAGACGACAGGAGCTACAGGCCAATCGACATCGTCGTCCCAATCCCGAATACACCGTGGGGCAGTGGGTCTGGCTGTCAACCAGGGACCTGCGTCTAAGACTTCCATGCAAAAAGCTCAGTCCCAGGTTTGTAGGGCCTTTTCAAATTACCAAGCAAATTACTCCTGGTTTACATTCGGACTACGTTTCCCATAGGCCCTCATTCCTGGGACTGATTGCGCACACACCTGCACCTCATTATACTCACACTATTTAAGACACACACACACACACACACACACACCCTTTGCGAAGTCTTGATTTGCCCCGGTGATCACTACTGAGCGTTTTCTTGTGGATTGTATTTCTGTTGCCGTTGGACTGTTTATTGGACTGTGTTTGTTTGCCGCCTGCCCTAATCCTTGCCTGTTATTTGGACTGTGTTTGTTAGCCGCCTGCCCTGACCATTGCCTGTGACTTTACTCTGTTTGTCTGCCGCCTGCCTCGACCATTGCCTGTCCCTGTTTGTGTCTCTGCCTTTGGCCCTGTCTGCTTTGGTGATTATCTTAATAAAGCTGCAAATGGATCCTCATTCTGTCGACCCGTCATTACAATAGGCATGCACCATGGATTGCATGGATTTTGTGATTTGTTTAAACATTTGTATGTGTGTGTGTGTGTGTGTGTGTGTGTTTATTTCAGAACCTGCACCTTTGGAAAGGCCAGTATTACACTTTTAATTTATATACTATAATGTCATAGATTTGTGGGTTTCCTAAAATGTTTATTTTTATTTTTTAATTTTTTTTTTTTTCAATTTTATGTCATTTCAAAGTTGAGAAGAATTTCCAAAAGCCTGGACCAAATATTACACAGCATTCAAAAATTTGCTAGACCTGGGGCCAATATAAAGGACTCTAGTGTTTATAGTGAAGCTGATCTATGGGGAGATGTCTGCAAAGATACCTGTGTCTTGGGAAGTGCCCAATACCTTTGTGAATCGGCTAAAAATTCGTAAAGCCACTGCTCATCTTTGGAAGGTATTTTATCTTCTGGTAAAAAATAAACAAAACATTCAAATGCCATTTTATTATTAGTAAGGTTTACATTGTTTTGCTGATCATGTCTATTTTCAGGGCTCCTGGGAGATTTTGACAGCAGGTTTAAAGGATGTTAGTCCTCATGCTGAATCTCTAGGTGAAAAGGTAGTAAAATATATTTATTTCAACAAAACTGCTCTGTTTCTGCTTGTGTAATAATGACAAAGTCAAGAATTAAATAGTTTCTAAACTCTTTAATGTACTTAAAAGTGTTTATGAATGTACCTTCTAAAATGTAAAAGAACAATATGTTACTCGTGATAATATTGATAAGTTACCGTGAAGTTATTTTTTAACTTTTTTTTATTTATTTATTTATTTTTTTTATCAGGAAACTTCAGGGAGTGGCTTAAAAGTGAGATATGATGATGATGATGTTGTGGAGAGACCTTGTGGAGAGCACAATTCCTCCTTGGTAATTTGTCTGTCAGTTCATTCAGAAGGTTTTGCTATGGTGACTGTGCCATATTGTCTATGAGGTAAAAAAAAAAAAAAAATACTAATTATTGTTAAAGGATGCACTGTACAACTATTCAGTTTTGGTGTGCATTATGTAAAATAAGACCCACATGTTAACTTACGGATTTCAGATCCAGTCTTCTCATTGAAAAAGACAATTACTGCATATTACTGTCAGAGGCGGTACTTGACCTCAGGTCAAGTACCGCCCCAATCCTTGAGCCACTGGAGAATGGTGAACCCAAGAGTAAGACGCACTTTGGAGAAGCTGAGATGCAGAATATGTTTTTAAAGTCAGCGTGAACCGGAAGTTGCAAACGTCTTTTCTCCAGTGTTGTGATGTATTTCCAAGTGAAACAGAATATTAAATAGAGGGCAGAGTTTTACTTTAGCGCTCCTCCTCTCCATCTCTGGCTCATAACAGACGAACGGTTGGAGGGGAGTGGTTTAAGCGTTTTCAACCCAAGCCGCCAAACTGACGTCATCAGAGAAGGAACACCATTCCAGACCGGAAGTAACTTTTCAGATTTTGATTAAAGATTACCGCGACAAAATATTTTTTTCTGTGTATTAACTTGCACGGATTAATTGTTCAGCACAATACTAGTAATATGCACTAATAAAGTAAACAGGGTCAATTTTGATTTCATGCCGACTTTAATAAAAGTTCAAGCAACAAAAAATCCACAGCTGAAGCAAAAACAGTAAAAGAAGTTCTCAAAAAACAAAAACTGTCCAAATGGGCATTCCACAAGAAACAATCCAAAGATTCAAAAGATCTTGAAGCAAAAACTCCAGATGAGAAAGTCCTCAAAAAATAACAGAGAAAAAATAATTTTTTTAAGAGCTGCTTGCACTTGCTTAGAATAAATGGACTAATATTTGAATCTCGTGTTCATTCGATCTCTCAGTCGTGTGTCCAGGAAACGATATACGCACGCATAGAAAACATACTGCTGCCTTCTATCGGACCACACACAGGAGTAATTTCTCTATTGCAGTTTTTAATAACTAAGTGGCACCGATATATCTGCCAGATGAGAGTGACATTAAAGACCAAACTTAAACACTATACTAATAAAGAATACTATACAGAAAAATTGGTGTGTGCAGAATTTGATCATTTAATATCACTTAGTAGGCTACATTAAGTGACGCTAAGCATTTTCTTTATAATGGTTTTATATGGATGAAAACTTAACGTGTAATAAGATGTGTTTTGTTCATATTCTGAGCTCATCTGTTTTGCTGTACATAGTTTCTATGAGAGGAAAAAGTTTAACGTGAAATTAAACGTGTTGCGTTCAAATTCTGGGCTCAACTGCTTTTCTGTACATATCATGGTTTATTAGTATGATGTTTACTTACATTAAGCCACATTAAGCACTTTATAATGTCCCGAAAATGGGACAAAATGGCGCTCCATTTCACATCCGTTTTCCACGCTGTCAGTATATGCAGATAGTTCATAACACAGCCAGCGTTCACCATTCTAATATGTTTTTAACTGTTTAATATAAATTTTAACATCTACTTCCATTATTTTCCAGTCTCTACTGTACTGTCGGTGACCTAAAGTCCCAGAATGCATTGCGTTGCTGACGTCACGTTCCCGGACTCTATCGAGCTCCGTTTGTTTGGTGCGAATGCACGCGGCGGCACGCGTTCAAGGAAGTCTATGAAGTTTAGAGGAGAATGAGATTCGCTACCAGAAGTCTTGTCCACTCCTGACGGCAAAATGGAAATATTTGAATGACTTTCTAACATTTACAGATGCAGAATATACCTGTGAAATGTAAGTTATGCGCTTAGGAAAACACCACACACAAAAGCATTAAACAGCGCAAATATCTGTCAGCACATGAATCTGTCAGAGCATCTGACGGGGAAAGCCACTTTAAACGATAGACCTACGTGTTAACTATATCTTAATATTATGAGTTATTTTTAAATCCCTTAATAGTAAGCGTGTCTCATGTTTAAGCCAAATTGTATATGCATTTCCCCCACAGCAGCACTCTGTGACGTCCACGGCTGTTTTTCAGATGCGCCTGTATAAAACTACTGTATATCAATATTTATAAAGGGTATCAGCTCATTCCGTATCGTATATTAAAAATATTTCGGTATATCGTACAAACTCGATATACCACCCAGCCCTAGGTACCGGTACACTGAACATCTGACAGACAGACAAACCTAACAAATGATCTGATGCTGAGAGATCTAAGCAGGAGCTCACGGATCAAATCAGAATAATGTTGCTTTCTTAGAAATAATAATAATTAAGAAGGTTATGATGAGAAATGAGAGAATATTCAGACTAAACTCAAGAGAAAGTCCTGAAGAGTGTCTGAAAATCAGACAACAGAGGTTTTTTGTTTCTTGCTCTTCTTGAACTGTACTTTTAATGGCAGTCTTACCAGTTGAATCTTATTTGTACAGTGGGAATATTTTGAGCTTCATGTTACATATTTTCTTATTTCCACAGACTAGTGTTGTCAAAAGTACTGGTACTTCGGTACCAAGTCGGTACTGAAATTTTAAAATTGTGACGATACCAGCATTTCTGTAGTACCGGTAGTACCGATAATCCGCATATATTCGGTACCCACTGATAGTGCTGTGTCAGTATTTACTTGAATATGACATGAGTGAAGCGCAAAGCTTTGTTTACAGAAGAAATAATAGGTTAGCAATTAAATGTGACATCGCAGCCATGGAAACATTTTAGTTCATGCCGAATGAGAGAGGTACGAGTCCATACATTCAAGCTTTGCGAATCGCGATCTGGTCAACCGATGAGAGAATTTAACAATATTCCATTAGTTATTCCACTGAACATGGAATCTCTGTTTCTTTACCCAAATCTCCACTCACGCAGGGGATTATAAACATTTCTTTCGTTCGCTTTAAGGCCTATTATATTCGCATTATTTACTGAGGTAAAGTAGAAAAAACACCGTAGGACAGAAATCTTTTTGCTTGCACGTCAATTTCTATTTAACACAGTTTGTGCTTGTTATTAGACTTTATAAGGCGTGTCAAGTTTATTTGTATAGCGCTTCACACACGCTGGTGATTTTTAGTTTAGCTTTGTCTGGCAGCGCAAAATCAAACATAGCCTGAATGTCTTGCCCCTGCTGAAGATAAAACTAGCTCTTCAGACCTTTTACAACAAGTGTCAGTTGCTTGTAACATCAGGAGATAACATGAAGATATTATTAAAGAGAAATGATCCTTTCCTGCTCGTGCCCCACATCCCTCTCAAAGAACAGAGCGGTAGTCTATATGACGCATCTTTGTGTGGAAATAAAACGAATGTTTTTTAGAATAATACTTAACTTTCTTATTATTTAGGTTACCATTATTTACTGATATTTATTTCATAGTTTTTACAGGCTGTAGTGTGTCGTTTCACTGACGGAATATCTCAAATAAACGCACGTCTATTACAAAATGGATGTTTGAGCATTTGTTTATTTATTTATTTATTTTTTATATTTCATAATTTATTTCATTGAGGTATCTATGCACACACTCCAAATATTTATATGTATATATTTTATAATGTAATATTATAATATTTAATATGTTTTTAAAATAGGCTAGTTAAAAAAAAAAAAAAGTTCCAACAGATTTTCCGAGAAGAAAAACACACTGCAGAGCCATAACCTCCAGCTCCCCCTCTCTTGACCTACTGTGGGCATGATGGGTGGAGCTGCATCCCCCAACCACACCCTAACCCTACCCATAACCCTATCTCTCCACCCATTAAACAGGTTAAACTCCACCCTTGAGCTCCAGAGAGGTGGAGCTGGAGGTCATTATGCTCTGCAGCGAGCACTAGTTGGATTTTCCTGTGGTACCGAAATTGGTACTGAGAACCGTAAATTTTTAATGGTATTGGTACCCACTACTGGAATTTTGGTACCGTGACAACACTACCACAGACTAAATATGTAAGATAGTACAAGTTACATCAGTTTATCTGGTAAAATCCTGAAAGAGGTAAATCTGTCATAACACCAGAAGAATGGAAAGAGTTTGTCAGTGAAGTTGGTTGTGAATGTGTGTAGATGTGTGTTAGTTACAGGATCAGAAAATGACACCGTTCCTCTGTCATAGTCCAGATTCACTCTCACACAATCAAGATCCTGTTCAACAGGAAAACCAGAACCTAAAGGCAGCTCGTACTCCACACTCCAGATATCAGTGTCAAAGAAATCATATCCCTTCCTCTGGTTTGATGCTGTAGTTACTCCAAGACCCCAGGGTGAACTGCCATTAACCTCCACATCCCAGCAGTGTGTTCCTGAGGTAAAACCCTCTGAACCCAGAATACAGTGATACCAGTCAAATCTCTCTGGATTATCAGGAAAAGGTTGTTTGTTCCCGCTGTGTCTCACACTGGTCAGATCATCAGACATGACGAGATCTGGATGAGCCGTGTTTGGATCCAGAATCACAGGAGCTGATGAGACACAATCAACACTTTTAACCACCCACTTTTAATACTCTTAATACTCACTTTAATACTTACTACAGTCTTCCGCATTTTGTCATCCGACTTCTGCTAAACTGATGCGGCACATCCGGTAGCAAGTTAAGTAGAAATTTGTTTATAGCTAGCTATAACTTTAGCGAAATGACAAAAAATGTTAATGCAGTAAATGTTTTAAATTGGGAGCATGGAGAAAACTTTATACGATGATCAGATGGTCTCATATTGTCCCATTCATCATCATTGTTAACGTGGGTAGACGATATGAAGAAGTGGCAGAGGAAACCTATGATGACTGTCAGGAGTTGATGGAGCAGCATGTAGAGATTGTAGATGAAGACTGGAATTATTTTAAATCAGTTTTGTTAAACAAGATAACTTTGTGATTTGTGTTTTAGAAAATAATTTAATATAAGTTGTATAAAATCAGTTGTAAGAGTGTTTGTTGTTATCAGGAAGCTAGAGACACCTTTTACTGACCTTAATATAGAGGTAATATTTCACCATTTAATTTTCATATGTAATAAACCAAGATAGAATTAATTTGCAAACTTGACATGACTTACTCCATTTAAATCAGAAGACTTAATTCCTTTAAGTTTTAAGGGGAATCCACAGAGCTCACATTATATGGTTTTATAAGAAATTACTGACAGCTAACATCTGGCCACATTGTAAAGATTAAAAAAAAACTTCACAACAGATAACATCTCGTCACATTGTAAAGGTTTATAAAAATAATTACATACACTATTATATACAATTCATTATTTAAAGCAAAGCCACAGTAAAATGTATCAAATCAACCTACAAATCAACACTTATTCATCCTCTACATCAGAAATTATGTTGTTTAGAAGGTTAAACAGGGCAAATTCTCTAAATTTTATCAATTTTAGGGGTGAGGTTAATTGGAACTGTTGTAAGAAAGGATTTTGAAGTTTTTCAGTCATATGACCCGCTCGACATGGACGCGTACATTGGCGATGCACCTGGTGTTGGTGTCTTCTTCGGAGAGTTGCATGCCTCTCTTGGTGAATGCTGGAATGACAAGTTTCACCTTCCTTTCATAGAGGAGATCGGTAATGGTGAAGCCTCTGTCTGCAATTACTTCATCACCTGGAAGAAGGTATTCCAGGAACCCTGAATTAAATTAAGACACAGCTTCATCAGAGTTATCAGGAGCAGATCCCATGTGTGTAGCTGGAAGCTGTTGGTGTATGTATTAGTAAGGTGCTCGGCAAATGACTGAATGAATGGTGGTTGTTTCTCAGCAGAGTTGTGTACAATGGCGCCGGCTCAACGCATTGTGTTCTCATATCAGATGTAGGTGGCTTCAGATTGAGATGTGATTTTGAAGTGTAGTTGTGGTCAGAGACGGATGGATTTTTATTGTATTTCTGCATCACAGTTCAGGGGCATGTGGATGTGATCATCTTCACAGTTGTCCACTGCATCACTGACGCTCATCGATGAATCTGTGGAAATTATATAACCATAAACATATTTTCATGAAAATCAATATATGATTGCACCCATACTTTAACAGAACAGTGTGAGAGAGGGATGCATTAAAAACAAGACAGTATATACACAATCTCTAACTCTAGTGTTAATACTTAGCTCAATATCAATATGAGAGATGTAGCAAGCTGGCCTGCTGTCATCTCTAACTTACAGGAATAATGTAAGCTATTGTTAGACTATAATGTACCATAATACTATCGTAAATATGTACCATTGTACTATCTTACATATGAAATATATAGGTGGCAATGGTAATAATGCAAAATTAGTTGTATTTTGTGAACTGCTCATTACTAATCTCAAATGTATTTATAGAACGGACTTCACAAATCTAATGTTAGACTAACAAGCACATGGCTAGCTAAGTTAGCTTACCTGAATCTGACAACCTGTTCAGCACCCGGCGTGACTTCTTTACCGGAACATCGTGAGTGTTTGTCAGTCGGCCTCCTGTCCATGAAATGGTATGAACACACATAAGGCCGCTTGGTTGGGCACTTCAAGTTTAGCGCCTTCAGCCATTGCCTTATGTGCTCCTCGTCTTAAGGTGGTGGGTGTAAATTGTAAAGTGCACCGCAACACTCCGACCGCTTCACATTGTGTTCGTAACATAATACTTAACGTATTTGCTTTCTGTTATCATCTGCCGTCACAGCTATAGGATTATGGCTAGCGACTAGTTTAGGTCCCTCTCAGCCGGAAGTAAGATGACAATGAATGCAATGGCGTCACCCTTGTTGTCACAGAAAATAAGGTGAATAATGTTTACACTACAGGACTTTAAACATCGGCAGATCGCTGTGCTGTTCAGACTACATGATGTAACAATTTAACGAATTCGCTCAAATTATGGGTGATATATATATATATATATATAATTTTCTTCTGGCCATGAAGAAATCTCAGATCTAACTACTTACAAAAGCATATAACAAGCAAAATCAAATGCTGAAGGGACTTGGATTTATAAATGAGCAGCAACAGAGACAATAAAAGTATAACTATAATGGATTTAATAGATACGAACTACGAAAATGACTAAAATATAACAAAGAAAACATACATAGAATAAAACGAAAGTAAAGTCAAGAAAACAGAGGTGATCAAAGAAATGACAAATTACAGACAGTTAAAACCAGTTAAAACACATGGAGCTTAAAGCGTGTCGAAAGGAATGGTTCTGTACTTGCATAGGTTTAGGTGCTGTGGTTACTTTGCCTTTCTGGCGGAGTTTCAGTGCGTGCAATCTGGAGGGATCGGTCCTTTTCACGAGGAAGGGTCTTTGGCGGGATTTTCAAACAAGGTTTTAACTTAAGAGTAAGATGGCCAGAAAATGAGAAAGAAAGAGTCCGTCTCGTAGGTAATGAAGAGTGAAAACTTCTGGCGATGGATGAAGAAGACAACCGTTGAGGACGGCGGGTGAGGAAGACATGACAACCGGGGCGCTCGAGTTGGTTTTATATAGAAAAACACAGCTACACTCCTCCGGGGTTGGACTGGCCAATAGCCAGCGTGAATTCTGAGGCGGGAAAAACGTCTTTGTCTTTTTTTACGACTTAATTTGCATAATTTATGGAGGTGTCAGTTCTGGGTACATTTTCTTCAAACATACTTTAAAAATAGTATAATAAAACATTTTATAGTAACATAACATACATAGTTGGTAGAGATATTCTGAGAGGAACATTTTGACTCCAAGAAGTCTATGTTTGAAAAACCGAGATACAGTTTTCCCACTTGAATATAAAGTCTTAGGGTAAAACTGACACAACTACAGTTGTAACTAAGCTTATATAATATGGATACATGCATACACACTGAATACAAAAAGGGGTACACTTCAGCATAGTCATATTTTAAGGCTAAATGTAAATACAGTCTCCATGCGTGTTTGTGTGTGTCTGTATGTGTGTGTGATGTGTATTGGGATTTTGGCCAGTGTCTGTGTGGGCCACATGGCCATTAGCCCAACATGGGTTGATTTAGGTGACTCTTTTGAAATCTCTGGAGCTGGTGAGAATGTCTTCTGCTTAGCTTCTATGAGACAACAAAGATGCCAATGGGTCAATCTGATCCAGACCTGCTGGGGCCGATTCGTGATTTACATGCAGAGTTCAAGACGCTAAAAGCATTCTCAAAATTCTGTTGGTTGGCTAAACTGATCCTGTCCAGATGCTACAATGACTTGCTGTGGAGTTTTGAAGCCGTTGTGTTGTTCACACTACATGACACTACGGAAATGGTCCACAACAGGGGGTTACACACTACATGAGCTGACAACTCTGTCACCCAACGACTCTATTTGAAGATGGATGTTGGGAGGAAACTCTGAATTAAATTTAATTAAAATGAAATGAGCCCTTTCACACATAAGTTTAAAATATTCTGGCTGACCTCCCAGAGTTCAGGCCACCATTAGAGCGTTTCCTTTATTGTTTTCATGACGACGCGTCATGCTTGTCAAGTGACACACCACAGTCAGCTGGTCACACTGTATGACAGATGTATCACTTTTCTCACCATGTCATCAACTATCTGATATTCCGATTCTCATATATTTGCAAGTGAGTGTTTTGTCATTTAAAAACCTACATCATGATCTTGATCTTAATCTATAACGCGAGATGGGCGCTGCCTTGTTTGTTTGCGCTTTAGTTCAGAGAGTCCTGTCGGTCGGATTTATAAACTACAGCACGTGAATTCATCCATATGTACCGAAATACATGTGGCCGGTGAACTGAGAAAAGAATAGAGTGAGCTTTATAGTTACTTACACAATGTGTGTATCTGATATGAATAACTGTCGGCAAATTATAGGCTATTTGAATGGATTGTTATTGCTGCTTCCATAGACATCAGTGTATATTTCATTGGCTGTTGCGTTGCGACACGTGACACCACAGGATATCGAGTTGGCCGACAGCTCCAGATATTTAGCATGCTAGGTATTTGTTTGGCGTCAGCAAGGTGTCACCTAAAACACTACATAATACACATTTTGTATTATTCGATATGTGTATTTACCTGTTTAAAACATTGAAAGATATGATAGGCTACATGACTGTATGTCAGGAGTGCAAACTATATGAATGAAATGAAGCGCGATAGCATGTCAAATGGACTGGAATGGTGTTTTTTCTACTTAGCCTGATGTTTCCGTCTATTTAAACGTTGTATGATATGATCTTGTCGTTCAACCAATAAATAGCTAAGCGATTATGTGCAATATAGGTCATAAAAGCTGTCTTGGCTTATGATAGCAAGAATGGTACATCTCTATAGCGACAGATTTCAGGTTTGGGTCGGGTTCAGGTTAAACTATAATAGGACCGTTCGGGTCGGGTCAAACGATCTTGGGTACGGGCCGGGTTATGGTCTCAGTTTAAAGCCCAAGTGCTAACCTAACAACCTAACCTAATATATATAATGTTAGGTTAGCACTTGGGCTTTATACACTTATTAAAAAACTCAAATAATTTAGTATGCACTATTGAGTTGTGGAAAAACTTTCACCCATCCGCCATTTCCAGTATGTGTGTAAAAGTACAGATTTTCTCCAGACTCACTGTTTTGGACGATGTCCTGCATTTTCTTCCAGACTCTGAACGGCAGGTTGCCCAAATAACGTGGCACATGAATCAAAGCTCCAGAAGCCATCTGTGGATCCGGTTGTGAGCTCTGGACTCTGGAAGAACATTCAGGAGTCAGAACTGCAGTGGCTTTGGATCAGAACCAGAGAGACCAGAGACAGGAGCAGATCACTCACCTTTCCATTGAGACTGTAAACTCCTGCAGAACAAACACACCATTTATCATCAAGAACTCAATCAATGAACCAATGATCAACCAATGATCTGAAATCAGACCTTCAGAAAGCAGACGTCATTGGCTTTCATCATCTCCTCCATGTCTCTGATTGTGTGTGAAAGAGCTGAGATGTGTCTTTTCATCTCCTCCAGCTTCTCCTTCATCATCCGCTTCTTCTGCTCCTCTTCCTCCCTCAGTGCAGTGATTGTAGCTTCTTCTTCATCTCTGAGAAACTGGTGAAGCTTCTCAAACTGCTGTTTAATCTGAAGCTCTGTGTGCTCAGCTTGAGACTGAAATCAAATCACATTCACTTCAGTCATCTCAAAGACACAACTGATTCTGGAGCAGCATGAAGAGTGAATGAGTAAATGTGGGTTAGTAAACTACAACTTTAACTTTCTGAAGTACAAGTACTGTAGATGTGCAGTCTCTGAAAAAAATACACTAATCTCATCAGCCTCTCTTCACAAACAGTTTTATTGTATGGCTTTATTTTCAATGGCTTAAGAAGATACATTCATATATAATATATTGTTATGGCATGTTAAAGGAACACTCCACTTTTTTTGAAAATAGGCTAATTTTCCAACTCCCCTAGAGTTAAACAGTTCAGTTTCACCATTTTCAAAACCATTCAGTCGATCTCCGGGTCTGGCGGTACCACTTTTAGCATAGCTTAGCATAGTTGAATTTGATTAGACCGTTAGCAAATGACCAAAGAGTTTCGGTGCGTAATATCATTGCGTCTGCTGCACCCATGGTATGGCAGCAAAGTTCCTTGATTATTACGCCAGAATGAGAGTATAGTTCCTAGCAATATCGGCCTAGAAAATCACAACTTTTCATTTTCTGCAGTCTTAGTACACAATGTAACTACAGAAGAGTCAAGTTTTAAATAGGAAAAATATCGAAACTCTTTGGTCATTTTTGAGTGAGATGCTAACGGTCTAATCAGATTCAATGAACTATGCTAAGCTATGCTAAAAGTGGTACCGTTAGACCCGGAGATCGGCTGAATGGATTCTAAAACTGTTAAACTCAACTGTTTAACTCTAGGGGAGTTGGAAAATTAGCCTATTTTCAAAAAAAGTGGAGTGTTCCTTTAACCTCCCAGAAGACATAGTCAGGAGGCGAAGGTAGTCACAAGCACCCAAATGGGCCATAGTTTATTGCCTGTAATTTTACAGCCTAAACACAGGTATCAGGAGGTGTCTTAGCCCCCCAAAAACAACAACACGGAAGAATGAATATCTTCTCAGAACAAATACTACTTCTGTTCTCACAAGCAACCCCGCACTTTACTCTTCACTCCTCAATCATTCACACTTGAATTGTTTAAAAAAAGTGTACTCAAAGCATTTTTATTTAATCTTATGATTGTTAGAACTAAAGCATGCCAACTAAGTCTGAATGAAAATACATATGTCTCATATTTATGGGATGGTGGTGCTTGAGACGTTATAGGACTCACTTTCCAAAATACCTTATTCAGAAAGGCACAAACAAGGAATAACGTATTCTATGCAGCAACCATAAAAAGGGGACATGGCTAGGCTTGCTGCAGTAACAGTATTGCACAGTGTTCAGCCATACAGCGATTACATTACTTGGCCACTACAGCACAACCCCTACTGTCATTTTGCTTTAAAAATAAATACTATTTAGTTCAGGTGGACAATGGCTTCAGATATTAACTGTCTGCTGTCCACTTTGTCTGCTCTGCTCCATACAGCATTTCACTTATCGCAGAAGAGAGGAAGGAGAGATAACTGACAGGACGATGAACTTCTTGGTGAACAACAGATCCTGAGTGTCACTGACTCAATATTTTGTAAAATTGGCGGTCAGTACCACAGCTTCCTATACACAAGAGTATGTGTGATTTTGAAAATGAAAGTGAAAAGCAAGTGCACATTCAAAAGGGATTTCAATACCCAGCATATTCATAGTGACCCCCGATGCCTGCAAATTATATACAACTATATAATTGCAAGAAAATGCAAAAGCATTGAAATATGTAATCGTGTCAAAAGAATCAGTCCTCACCCTGATGTGTTGAACAGTTTTCTCAAACTCTCCCTTAATGTTTTCTTTGTGTTTAAGTTTTCCACGTATGGACTTCAGTGCTGTATTGAGCTCCTCCTAGAAATTAAAGTGAAATACACAGTTTGAGCTTGTTTATGGCAAGCTTTTATTCTCAAATAAAAAATCAGTCTTACCTTATATGATGAAGCCACTTCATTGATGGGTCTGAATGTGTGACTGATGTGTTTCTGTGAATCTCTGCACACTACACACACAGGCTGTTTGTCCTCCAGACAGAAGAGTTTGAGTTTCTCACTGTGTAAACTGCAGATCTCCTCAGACCCTGATGAACGCCTCTCATTTTTTTCCTTCAGGAACGACTCACACAAGTTTTTTAACACAAGATTAACTGGAGGATGTTCATTTGAGGATCTTCTCCTGCAGACAGGGCACTCCTGAGTTTTCTTGATTCTCCAGAACTGTTGAAGACACTCTTTACAGAAACTGTGACTACACAACAAAACGACAGGAGTCTTGAAGATTTCATAACACACAGGACAAGAAAGTTCTTCTGCAGATAGTGATGCCATTTTCACTGTTTGAGCTCCTGCAGACCAAACGTTGTATTTTTATTATTTTCTGAAAAATGGTTTCAAAAATAACCACATGAATCACAAGGATCTTCTGTTTCAGAAAAAGTTCTCAAAAATCCTTCTTTAAAGCAGCTTTCTTTATTTCGTAATAATCGCTGACTTGTCAAGACATTGAGAAATGTGTCGGTTTGACAGGAAATGAGAGCCTCTTCCTGGTGTGAAGTGTTCTTTGCTGAAAGAAGGTCACACAAATATTAAAGTTACTTTGTTAATCTCAACAAATTGCATTCAAATTAATTGAAACTCTCTCAAGGGTTAACCCAAATGAACACATGAGAGAACACACCTATTGACAATAATTAACCCAATGTTACGTCAAAAAACGTAGTAATCAGATTACAGTTACATGTTGAAAAAAGGGGGGATACTATCAGGATTACAATCGTTTCATTTAAAACTAAATAAATAATTATTTTCCATAATAACATATATTAAGCGCTGCTTGATTATACAGTAGTTCCTGGTTCTGTTGCCATACTGTAGCCACTAGATGTCTGAATAGCCCTTTATATATATATATATATATATATTCAGGGCTGTGTATTCCCAAGTTGTGGAAAGAGACATGATTGCTTAGTTTTAATAGGTTTTAAAATTAACCAAATTGCTAAACATTAAAATTAAAGCAGAACAAACATACACAGAAATGTTTGATCCGAGCTTGTTCAGATCTGATGTCACTTTTATATTTTTAAGCTCTAAACAACAACAACGATAATAATATTGCAATAGATAATTGATCAGATTTTACATTACTCTGGTTATGTCCCCACATACCACAATATTAAAGTAAAGGCGGGGAGACACTGCTTGAAGTCAGTATAAAGAGTTTATTGACTCAAAACTTGTATTTCACCAAAAAAAAAAAAAAAAAACACATTAAACCCGGGACACTAGTGTTGACCCTACTCACGGAGGCCCCAAACAGAACTGACTCTGACAAGTAGCGATGGGACGGTTGATACTGGGGCTCCGATGCTCCGAAGCTTCAAAGCACTATTGTATCACACACTGTACCGATGCTTGTATCGAAATGACAATACCACGTGATTGATGACGTTTGAAGCTTCATACGTCATGCAGTATCGGAAAATCGAGACAGCTGGTTTGAAAACATTAGCCTGATACATAAAGGAAAATGCATTTAATCATGTTTTATTGCTGGGGTCTCAGACCTTGAACAGAACATAAGGGTTAAACAGCTCACCCAAAATATTTTTTTAACTACTAACGTCAGTTATGATCACATCATTGTATATTTTATATTATTGATCAATGTGTGAATCCGTTGACCATGAGTTGTGGTCTCATTGTCACAAAATAATTTAGATGAGATTAGTTTAGATTTGATAGAACTGATTCAAGACAATGGTGATTCAGTATACACAGACGAAGCTTTGGTCACGTGCTTTTTCAAACCGCAGATCTGCTCCGCGATGATTTAGATATGGTGAAGAAAACAAGTCTGACCACCAGATGTCACTAATGCGCACTGTGTTAAAAGCTTCGAGTAATGAACCGTTTTTCGGCACAATTTGATGAAAGCCTCAAATGCTTCAGAAAGCCTCGGATTCCCATCACTACTGACAAGCACAGTGAGCGCTTTCAAACCAAATCTTAATCACAGGGAAAATAGAAAAATCATACACATACATAAACACATAAAATAAACTCAACAATTGAATATCAAATTCAAAATAAATTTTAACAATCAATACTACCCAAATAAATACAAGAAATAAACAAAACAATACATTTATACATACATTCAAATAAACACAATGAAACTATGACCCCCCTGCTGGTACTGTTAAGTAGACTATGCCTGCACTACCCATAATTCCTTTGCATTGCATAAAAAAAGGAAACAGAAAGGCCACACTTCCTCTTAAACCCCCACCCCCGTAACCATGCTGCAGCCATGAACACAGAGACAAAAGTTAAGAAAATTAAGTTGGTAAACTATAAATAAAATAAATAAAGAAAACTCTTGGCGTCCTTTTCCTTTTGTCTAATGTGCACCTTAGACTAGGAAAAATAACCCAAAGTCATTTTTAAACAGCAAACATTTATGCAAATAAACCAAACAAATATAAATCAAAATAAACAGGGTATGCACACAAGAAATAGGAGATATTAGGGGTAACATGAGACCTTCACATGGTACTTGGATTAAGTTACTGAATACTTTTTTTATGAAGTAATTTGTTATTGTAGTGGAATACATTTTTAAAGTAACCCTCCCAAGCCTGTACATATATAGTATATCCTAATGATTGTTAATAGGGGTGTGCCTGAAGCCGAATACCTTATTTGGAAAGGCACGGATAATGGCTTCACAACGAATAACGAATAATTCTGCCGAATAATATTCGGCTGAGACTGAAACAGTCACTCCTCGTGTTTGCTGGATAACAGGTGAGGCAGGGGATCATAGTGCGATACATAAACCTCTAAAATCACTACGCAATAATATGAGTGTGAAGCGAATGAAATGAGCGCAAATCAAATAACTGCACTGCTGTTGCGTCTGTCTGAAATCAGAGCTTGACAGGAGTAATATCGACTAAAATACTATATCATACACGTTCTACTGTTCAATATGTGTATGTAATTGATGTAAAGCTTGCACGATATGAATGAATAGAATTAGCATGGCACGATCGCAAATCAAATAAGCGCACCATCTCTGCGTGTGTCTGAGAAACAAACCTGCATAAATTGAATTGCTTGCACCCATGTAAACACACACACAAGAGGTCATTGAGAAGGGCACTGAAATTCTCATGTGTTTTATATCAATTTAAAGCTTATTATTTTCAGTTTATAGTTTATAAATGACTTTGCTATATCTTTGTTCAGAAGGTGAAAGTTCAGAGGTCAAATTGGCATGGTCATTCAGATCTGTACTGTGAAATTACTAGTAGCCAACAAAAATCCTTAGAATTCAGTCAATCTTAAAGGGTTAGTTCACCCAAAATGAAAATAATTACTCACCCTCGTGTCGTTCCACACCCGTTCATCTTCGGAGCGCAAATAGGATTTTTTTAGGGCAGATACTGATTTTAACAAACAATTATTGGCTGATACCGATATTTGTCACTTACTGTGTTTTGAAATGTTGTCATCAAAATAGATCATGTTTTAAATTAGCAAAGTTCAAAACACCTGCATTAAATTATACTAGCAGGTTTATTGCTGTATCATCAAATAATTTATAATGAACATGGATTGGATCCATTTAACATTCAGCAGGCCAAGATAAATACAACAGAACAAAAATGAAATAATGAAATATGAAATAAACAGTGCTTTTTAGGTAGGTTTAATAGTTTTCAGGTACACAAATAAAGTAAACAAATGTAAAATAGCACAGCATATTCTTCACTGTATAAATTAAATATTAATCCTTTATTGTAACAGACTTTATTATGATTAATCTTCTCATTTGTTTTTGTATACATTTTAATATTTTTTGTAAGTTAAATATAAATGAGATCTGCACTATCTCCTTTACTAAGGCGGGACTCTTATTTTGACGGGTGTTTTAGTCTACGGAACTATGTATGTAACATCTTTTTAACAGTTGTAAATAAAAACATTTTAACACTATTAAAAATGAAGTCAGATTTTTAATTATCAGTTAACATGAAAAACAATGAACATCCATATACGTAGGTGAAGTACAATTTAATAAAATAAAAAGCAAAACAAAACTGTATCTTTACAAAAAAAAAAAAAAAAAATTAACTCCTTATGGGCTTGGTGTCCATTTACATGTCAAAACAAGAGAAATCACATCTTTCAAGATGATAATGACTTTTAAAACAGTTCTGCAGGTATTTATTCTAAAGAATAATGGATTAGTAAGACTTTACATGCCATCATTATCACAATGTACAGAACAATAAGCAGACTTTATTTGTCTTGTCATGATACTGTGGTTCTGATGGCCGTGTTTGCTTTGGTTCTGTGTGTCTCTCCGGTGCAGCATGCCTTTTTTCACCAGGGTTTGTTTGGTCGGCATTTGTGGACAATGACACCTGATCAGTAACTCTGCATAACCCATTATTAATGTCAGGTGTGTCATCAGTTGTGCAGGTGTGTTTCGTTATTTCAATCACATGGTTATCAGATGCGTCTTTGACAGTGACTGGACCGCAAGTCAGTAGATATTCCTTAATATCTTGTGCATCGAGGTATGAGATGTCTCTTTTTTGTTTAATGAATTTTGTCAAAACTGTATTTGGGATTGCTAGTGAAAGCTCCTGTTTGTCGGTTGAGAAGATTAGTGTCCCGTTACATTTTGTAATGTGGCTGGTTTGCTTTTGTAGTATTTTACATGTGCTGCATCTATGAAATGTTTCTTTTGTGTTGATTGTGTGTTGTGTGGTGTGACATTTGGGGCAGACTTTTTTGATAATAATTGTTGTGCCTTTAAGTGTGTGTGTGTGTGTGTGTGTGTGTGTGTGTCTGTGTTTGTGGTGTCGATTCGCTTGTGTGTGATGTGGTGCTGACCAGAATTGTTGTGGTATGTTGAATGATGATGGTGGTGCTGCGTGTGGTTGTTAAATAGGTTTTTCCATTAAATGTTCTTAAAATGACTTTACAGGGACTTACTGAAACAGTAGTGATGGGAAGTCCGGTTCTTTTTCATAAACCGGTTCTTTCGGACAGTTTATTTCAATGAACCGGTTAAAAATATTGGATCACCGGTTCTTATGTCGTCATTTCTGTCTTCCTGGTGGATGAAAATACATTCAGATGCATTCACATAAAGTAATTTGTAATCATTAAACTTAATTTAAATAATAATAATAATAATAATATTAGTCATCATTTTTATCATCTTGGATAAGTTTCTTGCATTTACGTTTTGCAAAAGCACATAATACAGGCACATGGTTTGCAAACACAATGTTTTACATGTCTTAAAGATATAAAGTAAATAAACTAGTCTTCATCAACTTTTTACAGAAACCATCCAGCTCATAAAGCTTAAAATATAACATACACAATAGTAAAATCAATTTACGTTTTGAATGAACAGTTGCATGTTCAAGTTAAAATGTTGTTTAATAAAACTAGTTGCATTTGTATTTTCCAGTATGTTTTATTTATTTAATAACAAACTTACATTTCGCCAAATTCACCCCCTCATTCATGTCCTCAGTTCACCCGTGCTCATAGTATGATCAGCACAGCATCAGTTGTCCGAATGAAACCGTTCAGTTCAGATGCGGTTCTACCACGCATGCTCAGTATTTCCAGCTCATCGGCTCTCAGTATCGAACGTGTCCGAAAGAAACAGTTCTTGGTTCTGTACTGGTGACTCGAGAACAGTACATTCAGTTGTACACGCATGCTCAGTATCAGCTACTCGTTCTCATCAGTTCTCTCAGCACAGCATGTCTGTTCATTCTGTGTGTTTGAGTAACTATATACTCTGGGATATTAGTTTATTTCGGGTCAGAGGGACTGTCAGGCATGTCCGAAAGTAAGTAACTTTAAAAAATTGTGGATCACTGCTGACTTGAGACGCGAACTGTTTGGAACGATTTAGTCCGACTTGGTGAACTGGTTCGACTGGTTCACTAAAAATAACAGGTTCAAAAGAACGATTTGTTCACAAACTGGACATCACTAAGGCCTGTCTGGCCCCACACAGAAAAAAACTCACAAATGTGTAACTATGAAGACTGCACACCACCTGGGAGAACCCCAAGGGGTCTGGTGGGTCATGATGAATTTGTAAGCCTAGGTGGGGGTCATAGGTAGGTGGCCAGAACAATTTTGGCCACCCATGTATAATTTCAAGGCCCTAGACCAACACCCAAAACAGTACACTAACAGGTCAAAAGGTTAACCTATCCGTGATTGAACTGAGAACATAAAAATGTTATATATTGTATATTTATGTGTAATTTAAGTGCTATTTATTTGTTTATTTATTTAGAAAAACAAGGACAATGATAAAAGCGTCTTAGTGTCCGGGCTGTACTGAGGTGGGCTGTTTGGCCTCAGGTTATTTTATGTAGGGCTGTTTTACCCAGGGTTCAACTGGGTAGGTTTTAGGGGCCTGTGTGGGGTTAGTGATGTACTGTTTCTCCTGTCTGACCGAATTATCTCTAATGTGTGCCGTAATTGTGCTTGTGTAATATTTATGTATTTATGCTCAAGTGTAAATGTTTGTAATGTGATATTCTCTAAATGCGTGTCCAAGCGTTTGTTCCACTGTGCTTCTGCCTTAAGATGGTCTCTAAGTGTCCAGGATGGATTGGCCTGTATACCTGTGACTTTAGGGGCCTGTAATCTGTGTACCAAAAAGTGTTGCACCACATATCTTCTTTTCTCTATCTTAAGTGTGATGATGTGTGCGTGCTGGTATATGCGTACCTGAAATTCATTTTTGGTTTGACCAACATACTGTTTGTGACATTTGGTGCAGTAGAACAGGTACACACAGTTGCGGGTTTCATGGGGCAGAGACCTGGGGAGCTGGAATACTTTCTTGGAAAATCTACTGACCACTAATTGGGCCGGGGTCTAGTATTTGCATTTACTGACCCGGCCTTTTGGAGGTGCTGTGTATATTTTGCTCTGTACTAATTTATCGAATAAAACGGTGTTCCTCCTGTAGGCCGCCATTGGCCTGTGTCACGGCCGGCTCAGAGCCGCGGCAAATGAGGGAGGCAACGAGAACGAAAGTGAATCAAAAATATTTATTTACAAAAATTAAGTTTACAACTTAACATGGAAAGCACTGCTAAGGAAAAGTACATAAAGACTAAGTAACACAAAATAATAAACACATTCCAACTTAACAAACAGGCCTGCAAAACATAAAACCCCCAAACTAAACTAATAAATAAAGCAAACAAATAATCACAATAAAGCAGAACGGGCCCAGAGGACCGCCACACCTGTGCCTTTTTAAATAATCCAAGAGTTTTTGGAAATTGCCTTTCAATTCAAGGTTCAGCTGTGTGCTTTGTGGCGAGAAGTGTGCTACCAGAGGAACGATTTTGTCTCTCTGGGCTATCTTTTCCTCAGGAGGGGCCCGTGGTCTTTCAAAAGTTTTGTGTATTCTCCTGAGGAAAGAGCGCAAGTATCTCCTGTGTTTAAGGGCTGTGAAAAGAAACCAGTTTTCAAAAATTCAGGGCCCTTGTAGGACACCACATCCAAAAAGTTGACCTCTATGGGGTCAAACGTGTATTTGATTTTAATTGACTTTTGATGTGTGTTCAGGTGGTTAGTGAATGCGATGAAATCTTCCTTAGTATATCCAAACTCCCCATATGCCGTCGAGGAACCTGTAGTATGCATGTGGTTTTTTAGGAGCTGAGGCCAAAGCTGATTCTTCCCAGTCCACCATAAAAATATTGTCATATGAGGGCGCAAATTTCTTGCCCATTGCTGTCCCCTTAGTTTGCAAGTAAAATTTAGAGTCAAAATCGTTCCTTGTGAGATTGATCTCTAATAATTTGAGAATATATGTATTGGGTCTCGAGTTATGGGTATTTTTTCATTAATTTTTGACCAGCTTTTAAGCTGACCTCAGGCTCAATATTTGTATATATGCTATCTATCTATTGTGAAGAGAAATGCATTATTAGGTTTTTTTAATTTTAGATATGAAATCATATGTGTCTTTTAAATAACTAGGGTGGAGTATGGATGTGGGGTTCAAAAGTATTCTATATATTCTGCTGTGTAGTATGTGTCACTATTGCAGTCTGAGACTATAGGTCTTCCTGGTGGGATTTCTCCTGGGATGCTCCATTTTTCTGGCTCTTTGTGGATTTTAGGTAATAAATAAAATCTTCTAGGCCTAGGTAGGCTGTCACCTAATAAATATTCCTTTTGAGCCCCACTGATTATTTTTGCTCCACCATTTCATTTAATATCTCTTCCACCATAATTCTAGTTTGTGGATATATTGGTTCTTCCAGTGTGCAGTAGTGCTCCTCTACTGCCAACTGTCTCTGTCCCTCCCAAATGTACTGATCTTTATCCATAATAACAGCTGCATTCCCCTTATCAGCAGGTTATGATAATGTCCCTGTTTCTTTGGAGTTCTGTGAGTGCCTTTCTCTCTCCTTTAGTGAGGTTATCTGTAATGTCAAGACCCCAATGTAATTGTTTGTGTGCATATTGATCTGCCCTGATTAATTGTGTGATTTGTTTAGGGAGGCTGGACAAAGGTGGGGACCATTCAGAGGCACTTGTAAAAAGGTACTTTTTGCTTTTGATTCTTTTTGCCCTCAAAGAAAGTTTCTGATTTTATACGGTGGTGATAGGCCTGTAAATCTTTTCCAGTTGGATTTTCCGTGTTTTTACTCCCTTGGGTGTGGGGATGATAGAAAGGCCCCTGAGTAAGACTGCCCGCTGTTCCTTGGATAATTGAAACTTCTTTGAGAGGTTCACAATTAATTTACTTGGTTCCTGTGTGGGATTTACAACTCTTAACAGTTTAAATGAGCTCTCCAGTGTTGTAGCATTGGTTTGTCCATAAGAGACCTACAGTGTGTCCCACCGTTCTCGACTAGAAACTGTCGCAGGGAGTGGTGGGATATAGCTGGTATTTTTTTTTCTTGATGTGAGTGTTCAAGTGTTTGATCATAATTTACTCATAGAGTTGTAGTGTTTTCACAAAATTGATAAATGGAAATAACACTTGTATATTGGGCAGCCTCTTAGCAGCAGCTTGATGGGCCTTTTGCAGTTCAGTGATGGCCGCTATTCTGTATCTCTGTTGGCGGTTGTTGAAGCCAAAGGACAGAATAATTTTTTCGGACTCAACTGCAGTTGTTGCCTTCTTGATTAAATTAGCTGCATGCTGCAGTTTCGCCCCTGGGAAGCTGTTAATCTGTAACTCAAGACAATTGTAGACCAGAATCTGGTATGAGGTACTGGCTACACACTGTTCACTGTTCGCTTTCCCCATTATTAACTTCCTCCTCAGAGAAGTCCAATTCTACATCCTGATTCCCCTGATGCTGTGGAGAATCACCGACCTCCTCATGGTCTGATGTTTCTGCAGGGGTTGTGGGTGCATTATCAGGGAGAGTGATCTGGACTCTGGGAGGTTGGGCTGATCTTTGTGGTTTTGAGGAAGGAGGTGAGGCCTGTATGGGCCTAAGAATTTCCTTGGGGTCTAAATGATTATTTTCCTCATCATTATCAAAAGACCAGTCCCCATGTTGCTGTGGAGGGTTAACACTGGTCCTCAGTGTTAATAAAGTGGGTGAAGTTTCTACTTCAATGTGTTGAACGATCTTTTAGGGTGAACAGAGACCTGTGAGGGTATTAAAGAGGCAGGACCACGGTATTGAGTTAATAAACCCTTCCCTTGCTGTTAGGGGTGGCAGTGCTGTGGCTAGGAAGAAGAAGGAGAATGTTGTCAGTACAGCATTGAAATTGTAGGCTAAAGCTAACTGAACCGGGCAGGGAAATGACACTGAAATGGAGTTTCCTTCCCCTATCAGATTGTGTTACCTGCTGTTTTGCTTTTAGTCTGTGGTGTAAAAATGTTCTTGTTCTTCCTATTGACAGCACTCGGTAACCTCAAACAACAGGTCTATAAGTTGATTTACCCTGAAGTTTAGCTTTTAGTGTTACGCAAAGCCTTTGATAGGTAGAGATTCCTGTTGCCATTTTCATTTTTATAGCAAACATCATGTAGTTCCTTCGCACCTGTAGAGATGTTTTGTTCCAATAAAATGACAGCAGGGGTAGTGAGGAATGATTTCTCACATTTTGCAGCTGTGGTGGAAATGTCCTCTATTCAGTATGGATGGTCTTCTCTAACCACGGTGTCCCCCCAACACTGGTGTTTTTCTGAGTGTGCCACACTGGGAGTTCAACAGTGGAGGACTCAGGGTGTAATGATGGGTCGACAGAATGTGGATCCATTTGCAGCTAGTTTATTAAAAGTACTTACAGAGTAGACAGGGCAAAGGCAGAGACATAAACAATAACAGGCAATGGTCGGGGCAGGCGGCAGACAAACAGAGTCAGGGTACAGGCAAGGATCAGGGTAGGCAGCAAAGGGTCGCAGGGAATAAACAGTCCAATCGGTAACAGATAAACAGTCCACAGAAAAACGCTCAGAAATGATCACCTCGGCAAATCAAGACTTCGCGATGTGTGTGTGTGTGAGTGTGTCTTATATAGTGTGAGTGTGATGCGGTGCAGGTGTGTGTGCAATCAGTCCCAGGAGTGAGGGCCCATGGGAAACGTAGTCCGAATGAGAACTGATCAGTATTCCGGTGATGGCTCCCTCCGGTGGTCCGGAGGAAGGGCCGAAGGAGCCATATTCGTGACAGAGCCCCCCCCCTGTGAGCGGCTCCAGACGCGAGGAAGCGGACGCCGGGGTCTACCACGTGGTCGAGGGGCCGGTCTCTCCGGGTGCGTCCGATGAAATTCCTCTGTGAGTGAGGGGTCCAGGATATCATCCGCATTGACCCAGGATCGCTCCTCCGGGCCGTACCCCTCCCAGTCGGCTAAGTATTGTAGTCTCCTACCCCGGCGCCTGGAGTCGAGCAGCTCTCGTACTTGATAGGCTTCCTCGCCTTCAATCATCAAGGGTGGGGGGGAGCGGACCTCGGCTCCCTCTGGCTCCCCTCTCGGACCCCCGGAGGGTTTCAGCAGCGAAACATGAAAAGTGGGAGAGACACGGTAATTAGCAGGCAAGTCTAAACGAAATGATACTGGGGTGATTTGTTTGATAATTTGAAAGGGCCCTACAAACCTGGGACTGAGTTTCCTGCATGGAAGTCTTAGCCGGAGGTCTCTGGTGGACAGCCAAACCCATTGTCCCACGGCGTACTGGGGATTGGGACGTCGGTGACGATTGGCCTGCATCTCCTGCCTTCTTACGGCGCGTTGTAGGTGATGGTGAGCTTGGTCCCAGGTTTCTTCGCTTCTTTGCATCCATTCAGTAACAGACGGTAGATTGGATGGTTCACCAGACCAAGGAAATAATGGAGGTTGGAAGCCCAAGATGCACTGAAAGGGCGTGACACCAGTGGCAGGTTTCTGTAGGGAGTTTTGGGCGTACTCCGCCCAGAGCAGATAACGGCTCCAGTCAGTCTGGTTGCGCTGGCAGTAGGTGCGTAAGAATCGTGTTAATTCTTGGTTCATGCGCTCTGTTTGGCCATTGGATTCTGGATGGTACCCTGAAGTGAGGCTGACGTTGATATTGAGACTCTTGAAGAAGGATGACCAGACTCGAGATGTAAACTGTGGGCCCCTGTCTGATACAATGTCCTCAGGTAGTCCATAGAAACGGAACACATAATTGCATAGAAGCTCAGCTGTTTCGAATGCTGTGGGTAGCTTGGCCAGTGGTATGAGTCTGCATGCTTTTGAGAAACGGTCGATGACTGTGAGTATGGTGGTGTGGCCCTGGGATTCTGGGAGATCCGTGACAAAATCAATGGCTATGTGAGACCAGGGACGTTGAGGAATGGGTAATGGTTGTAACAGTCCAGCTGGCGCTTGGTGTGAAGCCTTGGTGGTTTGACAGGGTGTACAGTTAGTGATGAAGCGGGTAGTGTCGGATAACATGGAGTCCCACCAGAACTGATTTTGTAGCAGATGGAGAGTGGCTGTAACACCCGGATGACCAGAGCTTGGGAAGTCGTGCACGTGATGAAGTAGTCTGTCCCGAAGCTGTGCTGGGACGTAGGTGCGGTCCGGCGGGCATGTTGGAGGAGGAGTGGTCTGTTCGTTGGCATGTGTGATCTCTGTGATAATGTCCCATTGAACTGGAGCCAGCAGTAAGGTGTCAGGGATTATGTTCTCTGCGATTTCTGTCCGTTCCACCTCCTCCCGCTGCCGTGACAGCGCGTCTGCCTTGGTGTTCTTAGAGCCTGGTCTATAAGTTACAGAGAACTGGAAGCGCGTGAAGAACAAGGCCCACCTAGCTTGCCGTGGATTTAGACGCTTGGCGGAACGCAGGTATTCCAGGTTTTTATGGTCTGTGAGAATGGTGAACGGATGTTTTGCTCCCTCCAGCCAGTGACGCCACTCCTCCAGTGCTGCCTTCATAGCCAGTAATTCCCGATTGCCCACATCGTAATTACGTTCAGCCGCCGACATTTTCCGGGAATAAAAAGCACACGGGTACATCTTCTCTGGGTTACCTTGGCGCTGAGAAAGAACGGCCCCTATGCCCGTGCTGGAGGCGTCCACTTCTACAATGAAGGGAAGTTCAGGATCTGGGTGACGGAGAATGGGTGCTGACGTGAAACGCTCCTTTAGCTCTTGGAAAGCCTGTATTGCCTCAGAGGACCAGATGAGACATGAGGACTGCCGCTTGGTCATGGACGTTAACGGGGCTGCAACACCGCTGAAGTTCCGTATGAATCGCCTGTAGAAGTTGGCAAACCCCAGGAACCGTTGTAACTCCTTCAGTGTGCGAGGTTGTGGCCAGTCCTGTACCGCCCTCACCTTACTGTCATCCATGGCCACGCCCTCACGGCTGATAATGTAACCCAGAAAGGTTGTGGAGGTTTGGTGAAATTCGCATTTCTCTGCTTTTGCATAAAGTTTGTGTTGTATCAGTCTTTGGAGTACCGCCCGTACGTGCTGAACATGTTCCTTGAGAGAGTTGGAGTAGATGAGGATGTCATCTATGTAGACTATGACCCAGCGATTAAGCATGTCACGGAAGACGTCGTTAATAAAGGACTGGAAGACAGAGGGACTGTTGGCTAGCCCGAACGGCATGACGAGGGTCTCGTAGTGACCAGTGGTGGTGGAAAAAGCTGTCTTCCATTCGTCCCCTTCTCGGATGCGAATCAGGTTGTACGCACAGCGAAGGTCCAACTTGGTAAAGTATGTGGCCTGCCTGAGTTGTTCAAGGGCTGGAGGAACTAGCGGTAAGGGGTACCGGAACTTGATGGTGATGTCATTGAGTCCACGGTAGTCGATACAAGGTCTTAATCCGCCGTCCTTTTTCTTGACGAAGAAGAATCCTGAGGCTGCCGGTGATGTGGACGGGCGGATAAATCCTTTGGCTAGTTCCTCCTCGATGTAGGCTTTCATGGCTGCTGACTCGGGTTGTGACAGGGGAAAGATCCTGCCCTTGGGAGGTGTGGTTCCAGGCAACAGGTCGATGGCACAGCGATGAGGAGGAAGTTCGGTGGACTTGTTCTTACTGAAGGCCACAGCCAGATCGGAGTATTCTTCGGGTATGTTTAATTTCTCGGTGTCAGAATCGTGGAGTGCAGCGGCTTGAACTGGCAGGGGAGTGATTTGTTTCAAGCAGTTTGCATGGCAGTTGGCGTCCCATTGTACAATCTGGCCCTCCTTCCAGGAAATGTGTGGGTTATGGGTTCTGAGCCACGGCAGACCAAGGATCACGGGGTTGTTGGGTGAGTGGATAACGTAGAAGCGAATGAGCTCATGGTGAAGGGCCCCTACTTGTAAAGCGAGTTCGTCTGTGATATGGATCACTTTGCCTCCGCCGATGGGCTTCCCATCTAGCGCCTCCACTGTCAACAGGGAATTACAGTCTGTTAGTGAGATGTTATGACTTTTGATGAAAGCATCAGACATGAAGTTCCCGGCGGCTCCAGAATCCAGCAAGGCGTGAGTGGATAGACGTTGGCCATTTACGGTAATCTGAATGGGAATTTTAAAGCAGTTGGAGTGCGGTGCAGAACTCACCGCTTTGGGATTGGAAGACTGAGGTCGTACGGGGCAGTTAATCTTGATATGGCCGGCCTGGCCGCAGTAGAGACACAGATGTAGTTGTCGTCTCCTTTCTCTCTCTTCGGGAAGTAGCGGAGTGTAGCCGAGTTGCATGGGTTCCAAAGCGGGTCCGGCTGAGGCGGATAGCCGAACGGGTCGTCGGGTGCGTAGCAGATTGTCAATGTGAATGGCCAGTTCGATGAAAGCGTTGAGCGAGCTTCCCTCATCCCGGCACGCGAGTTCGGCTTGTAATTCCAGTGATAGACCCCTTCGGAAAAGCAGTTTTAATGTGTCCTCAACCCAGTTCGTCTGAGCGGCGAGAGTGCGAAAGTTGAGCGCGTACTCAGCTGCTGTTTGTTTACCTTGGCTGAGAGACAATAGCTGATCGCCGACGCTCTTGCCTCCTTCGGGATGTTCGAAGACCTCTTTAAAGCTTCGCAAGAAGTCCTGGAAGGTGGGGAACGCAGGACTGTCATCTCTCCACACCGCGGTGGCCCAATCCAGTGCTTTGCCAGTGAGCAGGGAACACACAAACGATATCCGACTGGATTCGGTGGGATACAGAGACGGTTGTTGGTTGATGAACAGGGAGCATTGGAGAAGGAACCCCTTACATCTGGCGGGACTGCCGTCGAACTTTTCTGGGAGCGCTAGGCGAGGGTTGACCGCAGGGGAGGCCGCGAAGCCTGGATTGGCGGGAACAACGGGCGGCGGTGTGGCGATTTCAGCAGGGCTAAATCGGAGGCCTTGGAGCGTTTTCACCAGTTCTTCGGTAAGAGAAGTTAAGCGGTTAAGCTGATGTTGATGCACCGCTGGGTCGACAGAATGTGGATCCATTTGCAGCTAGTTTATTAAAAGTACTTACAGAGTAGACAGGGCAAAGGCAGAGACATAAACAATAACAGGCAATGGTCGGGGCAGGCGGCAGACAAACAGAGTCAGGGTACAGGCAAGGATCAGGGCAGGCGGCAAACAATCACAGTCCAGGAAACAGGCAAAGATCAGGGTAGGCAGCAAAGGGTCGCAGGGAATAAACAGTCCAGTCGGTAACAGATAAACAGTCCACAGAAAAACGCTCAGAAATGATCACCTCGGCAAATCAAGACTTCGCGATGTGTGTGTGTGTGAGTGTGTCTTATATAGTGTGAGTGTGATGCGGTGCAGGTGTGTGTGCAATCAGTCCCAGGAGTGAGGGCCCATGGGAAACGTAGTCCGAATGAGAACTGATCAGTATTCCGGTGATGGCTCCCTCCGGTGGTCCGGAGGAAGGGCCGAAGGAGCCATATTCGTGACACAGGGTTTGAGCATGGATGTCATTACAAGTCCGAAGGACAGTGTCCTTGCATACCTTGAGTTTGTCTGTGTCACACACACGTACACAGATCTTTACCTTTTTTTTCACAAAATTACTTTAGTTTCTTAGAATTGTTTTTACTTTTGCTTTACTTAAATAGATTAGGGTTAATCAACGTATTTCCTTGCAGTTAGAGGTTATGTAGTGCTGTGGCTAGGAAGAAGAGAATAATCATTTTCCTTGCCCCTATCAGTTAGTTACCTGCTGTTTCACTAGTGGTCTGTATTGTAGAAAATGGTCTCATTCTTCTTCCTACCTACAGCACTCTCTGTCTTCAAACAACAGGGCTATAGGTTGATTTACCCTGGACCTGGAGTTTAACTTTTAGTGTTAAGCAAAGCCTTTGATTGGTAGAGATCCATGTTGCCATTTTTCTTTTCTTTTTTACAGATAATAGAAGTTAAGCAGGGTAAATCTAAATTTGGCTTTGGACACAGGTTCAGAAACTAGATGTTGTGTTTTTTAAATGCCAGATGAAGGTTTACTTCATTTAGAGGAATTGTCTTTGCCATCATCACAAGAGTTCCAAGTAGAAGCATATCTTTCTCTTCTGTGTGTGATGAGTGATGCCCAAACAGTTAGCCAAGCTTAACATAAGTCACAGGAACTGAATAGATATGTGTCGCCATTATATCTCAAAAGTAACTTCTTTCCCCCTTTTCATTTCTCCTGAAGGATTTGTAGAAAAGGTTGTGTGAAAGTAAAACAGCCAAATGTTTTTTTTTTTTAATTCATGATTTAATTTGTCTGTGTAAAGGTGTGTTATTTATTTCATGTTTTGAATTTTTTTTTTTTTTTTTTTTTTTTTCCCACAGTTCATAAGTTCAATTTTGGTGGTATGCATCATTTACATGTTGTTAAATCTACTTGGTGTATGTGTATATGGTTGGTGTAATAACATTTGATAACATTTTTACAATGTCATTTAATAGATGACATAGACGATATGGATACTGGATCACAGCAACTCCCTAATGTTTCCACATTGCAACGTACTGTTAAAATTGGCTCCCAAGGCTACTGAAATTGTTGTATTCTGTGTTGCGGATTTTGCAATTGTATTGGTGAAATATTTAAAATGGGCTTTTTGTTATACATTTAGATAACAGCCTACTGTTATTTCAAACATGTATGAACTTTTTATTGCCTACCCTCCTTGCTGTGTAGTTGATACCATTGTCTTGTTTTTAGACAATGAAGAAATGTTGGCTTCTGTGACTTTTGGATCGCCTCACCTCTCTGAGTCTGCAGCTCAAGGTATAATCTCAATGATGGACCCAAAGTTTGCCCAACATATCTCATGTAATGAGCTGGGATCTGTGGGTTCATTAGAGTGTATTAAAAATGTTTTAGTCAGGAATTTTCCAGTAGTACGATGGTTAGAAACTTTGTTAGAAGCTTAACTTTGTGTCATCTGTCTTTATTGTGACTAGAGATGGAACGGTATGAAAATTTCATATCATGATTATAGTGACCCAAATTATCACGATTATCAATATTATTATGGTTTTGTTAAAATGAGATGAAAGTGTTCAAAAAGAACAGATGTACACACTGAAAACATTTCAACAACTTTTATATTTCAAAATCAACAAACGACAAATAAATCAAGCAGCTCTATGCACTTTAAGCAAGATTCTATTCTGTGGCATTTCCTTCCTTATGATGACCGTCGTCAATAACGCAATAATGCATTATAACAGCGCACATCCACGTATCACAACGGACACGCTCTCTCGTTTCATTAATGCCACTCTGTTTTTGGTTGTATTGAAAATGAAATCAGACTTTACTATTAATACTACAGTACTCAACATTTGAAGTGGATCAAAACCTTTCATCAAAGTTGTCCTAAAACCTTCTTAGGACAACTTAGTTCTTAGGACAAATTTGATTAAATTTTTTGATTCACTTCAAATGTTGACTACTATACTATAATTATTACTATAACTTGTTGTGATCATCTTGTCTGGACGATTGTTTTGTACACTGTACAAAATGGATTTATAAGCAGGTTAGATATAAAACATTAATCTCAATTCAGTATGTCCCTGTAATTATTTATGTGGTAAAGAAAATCTGTGTAATAAGTGCACAATGAATATACATTATTATCCCTTAAATGTCACCCTAGTCTTGTCTGAACCTGTTAGTTCGTCTTTGGCTCAAAGCCATTTGCTGCAAACTTTTCTTCGTGGAAGCTTCACATTATTATTTCCCAGATGTAGTTTTAGTATTGAGGTCAAAGTCCACTTGCCTTGTGTTTGCAGATTTGAAGTGTTTGCCATTATAGCAGCGACTTTCTTCTTGCATGTTCTGCAGACAGGATGATCATACTCTATTAAGTTTCCCTCAGGACTTTTGTAAAAACCAAAATATGACCACACCTCAGATTTGGTCCTTTTAGAAGGCTGAAATCTCCTGGCGCTGTCACAGCCTTCTGCCATTTCTTCTCATTTAAAAAACGTTGCGCGCTGCGTCTGCATCAGACTGATGCTGGCTGGATAGGATTTACTGCAAGTTTTCAAAATCGTGATAATCAAACACAGTTTTAATGATAATTAAATTTTAAACGATATTACTAACCTTCAGTAACTTTTACTGTGGTTTATCGTGAAACCGGTAATCGTTCCATCCCTAATTGTGACGCATATGCTTTGTGGCTAGTATTTTGATGTGTTCAGTAGTTTGCATGATCATTTTAAAACAACAGGGAAGACATGGCCTGTGTAAAATCTACATCATTTCCTAGTAAAATAATCACTCAAGGTATTGTTGCACATATTCATGCTCTCCTGACTTCATCCGGTTCAACAACTTTGCCATGAGTATAGTTATTGGCTGTCTGCAGTTTTACATGTATCCCCTCCATGCCCATGGTGTTTGATTGGTAGGCAGACAGGCTCTTTAAGCCCATACATTTATACCTTGCAGTATTTTTTTAGATGACCAGGGGAACGCTGCCTGTGTAACTTCTGGTTCACCTCATCTCCCTGACTCAGTTACTCAAGGCATTATTTAAATGCGGTGTCATGTCCATCACTAGGCACACTTGCTAATGTGCAGTCAACACTTACATTATGTTTGGTTAGACATATAAAGCATATAAAGAAGCTGCATGTATTTTGTTTTTAACAAGCAGTGTAATGAAATGTCATGTTAATGAAAACAATCAAACTTGATTTTCAGCAGATCTAAAGTCAATTTATTTTCACACACATTTTGTCTACACAAGTTCCAGCTTGTTTGGCAATTTTGAACAGCAACATCCCTACCTGCAAGTACATCTCGCAGGATCTTTTATCTTTTAATCTTTTTTTAATTGTTCAGGTTTCCGTGTTTCATCAAGTCTGAGGAGATACAAGCTGTGATGAAACATATGAGGCCTTTTATTGAAAACGGTGTCACTGTCACCAGTGAGCAGTGCCTGAAGTGCAAGGAAAAGGAACAACCTATCTTGGAGACAAGATCCATTCGAAACATTAGAGATTTTGTACGCAATAGAGGCTTGGCCTTTAAAAGGCAGTCAAATGCTAAACACTAAATGCACTTTTGGACAGCCTGAGCCTTTACCTTGTTCAGAAATGGTTTAGGTAACTTCATTTATTTTGCTCACAGGCAGTGTTTTGTTTTGTTTGTTCTGCTATGTGGTTAGCCTGGGCCTTTTAATGTCAGGATTCACTTTTATTTTCCTTAATTTTTACAATGCTGTCCTTTGTTAAGGAATTGATTCTTGAGGTGACTAAATCAAATATAGTTCAGTGATTCAACAAATGTTGTGTGTTAATAATGACAAACCTAGATTATTTATTTCAACATTTTTAGCTTAAATGCAGATGAGTTAAGTTTAGTAGGCAAACATAATGAAATCAACTAATGAGCTAAATATACTATGAGACCTCAGCAAGTTGCGATCCTATTCGCAATTTCCACAAAACAACAAAAGAGCAAGCATAAATCAAGCGTATAGCGTCAGTTCTGGCAGGTAACGTTAGTCAAGCTTGCATCAGCTGACTGTCAGCTGATCACATCTACTTATAGGAATCTGACGTCTATCACAGCATACATATATAATATAGCTCCTCAGTATTATCAGCTGCTATCGCGTTCTCCAGAGCTCATTTACCCTCCTCCATCCCCAGCTCCTCCTCTCGTCCAGTCAGGATTTGGTATTCTAATTCCCCTTGAATCAGACTAAATTCCTGAATTATTTTGTACATTTAATACCAACATTAATGATATCTGCAATACATTATGTTGGTTCTGTTCTGTTTACCCTTAGGGGGGTTATTGCTGCTCTCCCTGCTCTTATCCATGCTTAGTGGATATGCTCTTATCTGAAAAGTATGTCCCGATGTGATGAGTTATTTACAACTTATGTGCCAAATTGTAATGCACAACAGAGGTCAACAGAGAAAACAAAAATGAACTCTTAATATATTCCATATAATTATAATGGTGTGCCTCAGTCACTTTGGTCTTATAATCCTTGTGTCCTTTCAAAGCAGGTTATACTCGGTGTGTGTGTATGGTGACATCACTGGCCTTGTACACCACACTGTCCTTATAGACCGTGTTACAGAAAAGTCTTTACAAACCACCAGAAAGATATAAAAAAGAGCCCTTTTTTATATCTCAGTTGTGCAAAGAAAATCTTTTATTTTTAAGTCGTGTATAGGTTCGCTGATTTTTTTTCATGATTTTTGATATGTTTTTTGTAGCTCTAGCACCACTGGAACCCGGTGTCCCCACAGCCCAGTGCCTAGTCTGATTTGCGAAAATTTTCAAAAATTGTCCCTCTAGCCCGACAAACGGGTGTGTGTGTGTGTGTGTGTGTGTGTGTGTGTGTGTGTGTGTGTGTGTGTGACCTGATGAATAAGTGTAGCATTTTGATTGGTTGTGTTTGGAAAATGAAAGCAAGTCACTTGCTGTTAGATTGTTGTGTTTTAGGTAGAGAATTGTGTGTAGTGTTTTAAAAAAGTATTTTATGCAATTGAAAACAGATTTTTGTCCAAAACCGTGTGACATGAACAGATTTTGTGTATAAGCAGTTGGAAAAAACTGTAATTCAGATGTTTTATGAGATCAGATTACGTCAGAGAGGATAATGTTTTACTGTACTAAATGGTGATATTTACAAGTACATACATATTTGCCACAAGTCTGAGTCTGAGTTCATCTTCCAATGACCAGCAGGTCCAGGCTTGGATTTGCTTAGATCAGCTCATTTCCTTCTTGGACCAGCTTTGATCAGTTTATGACCATCTTGAAACAGCTTGGACCAACTTCGACCTGTTTATAACCAATTTATGACGTGTTTCAAACCACAGCACCACACCAGCAGCGTTAACCAGCATGGGAATCGTATTGGTCTATGCTACTTTTTAGAAGCATAAAAACAACATTGCAGTGAATGACTTCATGTTTGCTCATGTAAAAATGTGTGCTTGTTGTTTATCACAGGATCTTGAGGGTGAGTAAATGACAGAATTTTCATTTTTCGGTGAACTATCCCTTTAAGTGTGTGCACATGTGTATGTATTTGTGCGTGTGATGAAACAAATAGCGTCTTTATATTTTGCTTATAATTGCTTCTGCCAAAAAAAAAGATTTACACTGCCTTATTAATTTCATTAAAAGTAATATTTTACATTCAGCATTTTCCTATTAATGTCTGAGTAATGTTTTTCCCATGTGATTACAGATTCACAAAATGCATGCCTTAGGGATGAATCCTCTTCTTCTGTTGGGGAAGAGGAACGTGTCCGGGTCCTTCACAACTGACGGGATCACAGCTAATTCCTTTTTATCCCCAGAGGAGGTGTCCGTTGACACAATAAAGAACATTTTTACAAGTCTTCTAAAAGGTAACTGTGCTGCTAGAGATTTCTCATTTGTTTCACCTTAGTGAATGTCAGCCAGTCAATGTAGAGTTGTGCAGTTATCTGTATGACATTTGGAGCAATGGCTCCTTTCTTACAGAGCAGCCTTTCAGGTCATGTCAATATCAGGCTTGTTTTACTGTAGAAATAGACACTCCAGCTGCTTATTTTATAGTGAAATATTCTGCCCTGGACAGTGGAGTTGAGAGTAACCACAGCATGTCGTCCAGCGGGGAAGATCGTGGTGCCAGCGATGGAGTAGATGCCACAGTCTTTCATAAGGGGGATGATCCCAGTGGCAGCACTGGTGGAGAGGATGTTGTTACTTTGATCCTTACTCCAGTGGATGGGTCAGTCATCATCTATAGTTTGGGGCCATATGTACACTGAACTGTTCATTAAAGAGTGTTTAGTTTTTGCAATGTACCATTAAACTGCATTTGAATACTTAAAATACATTGGAAGATTGTCTTGGTCTTTTTAACTATTAACACACAATAAGAAATGTGACACACACTGTAAACCTGAATAGTACTATTAACTTATAAAGACTGAGTACGCTGCAATTAAAGTCTGTTAAATAATTGATCTTCGTGGTGAAGAGTATGTCTGTGATTAAGTCAAGATGGGCTGTGAAACTTCAAGGCTATATATACTGCATGCTGATTAACAGTTCATTCAAGTAAATAGTGATAGTCTCTTTGATGGTTACATTAGTGCATTCTGGTGCTAACTAACACTTAACCATAAAGATTAGGTGTTAGTTTATTCAATATTTCAATTACATTTTAATTACCAAATTTGTGTAGTATAAAATAATATTTTTTAGGTTCTACTAAAATAATCTTTTACTTAAATGTTTTGAGTATTCTGAATTTATTGGGTTTTATAACCACTGCATCAAAATAATTAAAAAATGCTAAACATTAGTATGGTAAACAATAGTTCCCTTTCGAAGGGAACTCAACTCTGCGTTGAACACGCTTTTGGGAACGTCACACGTGACCTGGTGTCTGAAAGCCAACTATCCAACAACTCCAATCCCTATTGGCCGGCGACAGCCTATGATGTAATATGGCGCGACCTGGAAGTATAAAAGGAGCGCCTGGAGAAGCAGTCAGTATCTTTTTGTCTTTCGGGTCTGTTCTGTGATTGCGGTTATATCGACTTCAGTAAGGGATTCTATAATATGCCTTACAAACGTTCAAGAGAGTGTGTTCATCCGTGTCCCAGGTTTTTGACACTTGATATACACATTTCTGGGTGTTTTCTGTCTGGAGAGGAGTGCGCATAGACAGTGCTTGAGGGTGCTGTCTGTGTGTTTATCTGTTGTTTACAGTGAGCGTCTCCCTATCGGGACGCTCCGTTCTCGTTCAGCACTCTTCCCGAGGGAAGAGGTGTCCGCATCTGCGCCTGGTGATTCTGGCCCCGTTTGTGCTGAGGCAAAACGGCGGCTGCAATCATAGGGCTCACAGGTGAGCTCGTTGGGAAGTTTGAGAGAGTTGTATTCCTTGGTGTTTTGGGGACGTGCTTTTCAGCAGGCTGCAGCTGCTGTGAGAGCGCGTTAAGAAAGGTGCCGCACGCGGACGGCTCGACGAGCGGTTCCTTTCTGTCCATGAATGCTGCAGCTCCCATAAACTTTCCATTCCTTCCTGATCTCTGCGTTTGAGATCGGGAGGGCATGGAAAAACCCCTAGCTGTTCAGATTTGTATGTGAGCCCAGACAGACGGGAGGAGGAAGAAGCGAGAGTGAGATGGGTGATCGATTGTAAACACCTCTGCGTTTGTAATCGATCCCCCAGCTACATAAGGGCGATTTATATCTACCCTCTCCTCTTCTTCTTCCACCTCCTATATATATATGTATGTTTATTTATATGCATGTATATATATTTTATATCATGCTCAGATACTTCTTATTGTCAGACTGATGGCTGGGCCCATAGTGATTATTTCTGTCGGCCCGCTTTTTTGGTTTGATAGTGAGAGGATCTTTTAGGCTTAAAAGAACCCTAGATTCTATCCTTTAATGTAAAAAAAAAAAAAAAAAAAAAAAAAGAGTATTAGGAATCTTCGGTCTTTGAGCTGCAGGAAGATGAGATGGGTCTATATTTTATGTTTTTAAAATAAGACCTTGTTTTTTTGTATAGTTTTTCTGAGCATGTAGTTAGTCAGGAGGCTGGTCCATCTCGAGCTGAGGCTCTGAGACAGGGCCAGAGGTCCAGTATGGCCGCTCAGGTGCCTCCTCCTTTCGGAGCAAGAAGCAGAGATGGCTGGACTCGAAGAGGAAGAAGCAGGTTTTAAAGGAGGTGATCGATCACATACGCCAGTAGCGTCGGTAATCGATTCCCTCTCGTTGCGAGGGCGACTTTATATCTGCCCTTGCCCCTTCTTCCTGCACCTCCTGGGTTTTTGGTCAGAAAAAGTAAGGGGTTTTTGGGCAAACTGAAGTTTGATAGGTTGGCTAGTATTATATATATTGCAGGCCACAAAATGGCCACCTCTTAGCCACCTGTTGTTTAGAGTAGCTTCTCATCTGCTGTTTTCTAGAGTAGTTTGAGTTAGCACTCGTCACTTCAGTTAGTATGTACAGTGTTATGCGAAAGTTTGGGAACCCCTTACAGAATCTGTGAAAATGTGAATAATTTTAACAAAATAAGAGAGATCATACAAAATGCATGTTATTCTTTATTTAGTACTGTCCTGAGTAAGATATTTTACATAAAATATGTTTACATATAATCCACAAGACAAAAAAAAATAGCTGAATTTATTAAAATGACCCTGTTCAAAAGTTTGGGAACCCTTGGTTCTTAATACTGTGTGTGGTTACCTGGATGACCTATGACTGTTTTTTTGTTGTGTGATGGTTGTTCATGAGTCCCTTGTTTATTCTGAGCAGTTAAACTGCACTTAAAATCTGTTCTTCAGAAAAATCCTCCAGGTCCTGCAGATTCTTCAGTTTTCCAGCATCTTTTGCATATTTGAACCCTTTCCAGCAGTGACTGAATGATTCTGAGATCCATCTTTTCACACTGAGGACAACTGAGGGACTGAAACACAACTATTAAAAAAGGTTCAAACATTCACTGATGCTCTAGAAGGAAACACAATGCATTAATAGATGGGGGGTGAAAACATTTTGAATTTGAAGATCAAGGTAAATTGTACATAATTTGTCTTCCGTGAAAAATGTAGGTATCTTCTGTCGCTTCCGGAGGGCAGTACTAAATGAAAAAAAAAATATTTCAACAAAAAGAGAAAAATTTGGACCTCTTCATCCTGTTCAAAAGTTTTCACCCCCCGACTCTTAATGCATCGTGTTTCCTTCTGGAGCATCAGTGAATGTTTGAACCTTTTTTAATAGTTGTGTTTGAGTCCCTCAGTTGTCCTCAGTGTGAAAAGATGGATTCATTCAGTCACTGTTGTAAAGGGTTCAAATATGCAAAAAATCCTTGACACTGAAGAATCTGCAGGACCTGGAGGATTTTTCTGAAGAACAGAGCTCAGTTTAACTGCTCAGAACAAACAAGAGACTCATGAACAACCATCACTAAACAAACAAACAGTCGTAGATCCAGGTAACCACACACACACACACACACAGGTAACCACACACAGTATTAAGAATCAATGGTTCACAAACTTATGAATGAGGTTATTTTAATAAATTCAGCTATTTTTTGTCTTGTGGACTTTATGTAAACATCTTTTATGTAAAATATCTTACTCAGGACAGTACTAAATAAAAAATAACATGCATTTTGTATGATCTCTCTTATTTTGTTAAAATTATTCACATTTTCACAGATTCTGTAAGGGGTTCCCAAACTTTCGCATAACACTGTATGTTTAGGTTGACCTTAATCGCCCACCTGACATTGTTTGCTTGTGAGCTTTGCTTTCTTTCTCTTATCCTTGAGATTTGGAGGTGAAGCCCAGACTTCACTAGGCTTGTGGCCCTGTAAGAAGGCCTGTAGCTTAGGGGCCAGGCTAAAGCTAGGTTAGGTGTGTTATATGTTAACTCTATGTATACTATCCCTCGTCAGGTGGTATAGTTCCTAGTTCTGGCCTCCTCCCGAGGGAGTTTTTAGGCCGTATGCTCATTGTCCCCTTGTTTATGTAGGTGCAACTGGTGAGGTTAACAGCTAGGTTGTAGACTGTTTTTAGACTCCCTGATGCTGTTTTTCTCAGGTGGTAGGCCCTTATCTTTGCATAGATAAGTTATGCAGGTGTATGCTAGGCCCCACTTTCTAGAACTTTTCATGCTATGGAAAGTGTTTTTTCCTCTGAGCCACTTGATTTTCTTAATCAAGTTTGAGTTGACGGTGCTAGCTTTTAGCCTTCGTCCTCTAGGGCTTAGTACAGATTTGAGAATCTGTGTGGAGAAAATGTTCATCTTCACTAAAAAAAGCAAGTATGTCAAAGCATTACATTTGCTTTGAGTTCTAGACTTTTGCCCTACATATATATATGTGAGCTTACTTATGCTGCCACAGGTTAGCAGCTGTTCTCATAGTAGCAGGCTCTTTGATGTTAGCCTCTATTGGAGGGATTGGTGAGTATTATATTCCCCAGTAGAGGTTTATTTGTGTCACTGAGTGCATCACCTGTTGGATCGCATACTCAGGGTAGTATAGAACCACTTTTTGAGAAAAGCTGGTTTCTATTAGCTCCCTTTTGTGATCTTGTTAACAGCTATATTGCATATAACTTTGATTGTAGGCTCTTATGGTTAATTAGCCTCCTTCTAGTTAGCAATTGTATTTCTAACAAGTGCTGTTAGCTGATTATAGTTTGCTCACATAGTTTACACTGCCACAAGCTTTTGCTACGTGTCCGTTTGAGGTAGTAGGCCATATAGGCCTCCCTTAGACCATGTTGGCATTGTTTGGTTCCCTTTAGTCACATATGATTTAGGGTACATTGCCTGTTGGAATGTGTAGCCTAGCTCAGGTTGCAGTTAGCTTGCCACAGCTATTGTTGGGTTAGAGCTGGTCCCCTGTAGCTTGGTTCCCTTTATTTCACGAGCTGAAGCCACGTGTCATTGGAACGGTAGGCCCCAACAGGCCTCCTTTCTAGTTCACATGTTGGCACAGTTTGTGTTTTATTCTGCAAACAGGCTGAATGCCACTTGTTGCTGAGATTGTAGGCCCCATAAGGCCTCCTTTTTAGCTGACTTGTTGGCAGGATGCCTGGGAATCCAATACCACCATCGGCCACACCCCATCTCTGCTTTGAGTAGGCCTTAGACAGGCTTCTCGTGGAGTATGGTGGAGTAATATGCATTTCCTTTTAGAAACTAAATCGTTGAATGCATGGCCTGATGGTTGGTATGGTTATGGTCGCCACTAGCTAATGCCGCGTGTTTACTAGGGTAGGCCCTATGGGCCTCTCGTGTAGCATGTTGGAGTTCAGTTATGTACTCCTCTCACTTTGAGAGTAAAAAGGTGCTTTTTCTGTGTACTCTTCTGAGTGGCTGACCTCTCAAGGGTGAGTTTTTGTGGTAAAACCTTACTGAGGTTTGGTTTTAACTACATCAGCCTCCTTGAGTCTGGGTTTCTAATCTAGTTGAGCTAAATAGCCACCTAGTATCTAGGGTGGTTCTATTTTTGCTCCTAGAACCCTAATGGCCACTAGACTAACGTTGTATGTCTTAAAGGTTTTTAGGCCCTCTGGGCCGCCTTTTTTGAACATACTAGCGTATGTTGTAGTGTAATCCTCTTACTAGAGAGCTATCAGTATCCTACTGAATACACTTCTGGTTGGCCAGGGCCCCAGGTGATATTTTAACCTCCTTATGGTTCAGTTATCTATCCGTCCTGGTGCTTTAAACACTGCCATGAGCTGATGCCACGTGTCTGCTGAGGTCATAGGCCCGTCAAAGGCCTTCCTTAGTGCGTGTTGGCGTACATTGTACTCCTCTTGCTTTAAAGAGTAAAAAGAGTTATTTTACTCTGAGTACAATGCTCGTTGGATTGTGTTAGGTGGATTGTCATGTGGGCACTTTTCAGTTTAACTACTGTCACTAAGTCATATGTCCTGCTCCCAGCAAGACAGGTGTTCAAGGTGGCCCTCAAAGGCCACCATTGAATGTCCTTCTAATATGACGAAATGCTTTTCATATGTGTGTCATGCTCCATATAAAGCTATTATCATGATGTAGGCCCCTTTCTGGCCTCTATGATTATATGCACACAGTATGGTCTACCTGTTAGGTTGAGCTTTGTACTTCCCTGCTAGGGTTGTCTGTGTAATAGTGCTTAGCTCCCTAAGCTGATCATGGGTTGTAGGCCTCTATGAGGCCTCCTCCTGAGGTTCAGCCCTAGGCTGGTTTGTGCTCCCCTGTATCAGGGTTTCTAGCGCACAGCCTCCTCAGTGCAAATAATCGCTGAGCGCTGAGTAGATCCTAGGATGAGCTGATTATACTCCCCTCAATACGAAGGTTCATAGCACTCAGCTGAGTTCTGCTCTCCAGGATGTCAGTCTCTACGCATGGGTTTGAGTTGCTTACTGCCCTTCTTGCAGTCGCTCTTACCTGCTCTCTTCTCTGAAGAATGCATTATGGAGATTCTGTATTCAGACAGGGTTGGCCAAGACTAAGTTTGTCCTACATCAGACCAGGTCGGCCTCCCTGGTGGCATTGGGGGTGACTTCGTTCCCCTCTAGTGACTGGCCGGGGCTCCTTTCGGTTCCCTGGCCACATTCCCTTTCCTCGGAAAAGTTGGTCCCAGATGCCTTTAGCGGCCTTGGTAGGCTTTCTACGAAAGGCCTCTTTGAGGCTCAGCTTGGGCTGGTGACTGTAGGGAATGCTGTCACTGACAGCCTTTGTGTGACCCGAGGGTGAGTTGCTATCTGGCGTCTCATTCGAAACTGCTTGACGTTTGTCTAGCCATCTTTTGGCATGCACTCTCCTCGAGCATGGCGGCATGGGTATATCATTCCCCAAAGCGTGATTGAACGCAGAGTTGAAGTTCCCTTCGAAAGGGAATGTCTCAGGTTACGTATGTAACCATAGTTCCCTGATAACAGGGAACGAGACTCTGCGTTGCCCTGCCATGCTTCGGGCTGCCTGCCTGCAGAACAGTCCCTCAAGACGATAGATACTGACTGTTTCTCCAGGCGCTCCTTTTATACTTACGGGTCGTGCCATATTACGTCATAGGCTTTTGCCGGCCAATAGGGATTGGAGTTGTTGGATAGTTGGCTTTCAGACACCGGGTCACGTGTGACGTTCCCCAAAGCGTGATTGAACGCAGAGTCTCGTTCCCTGTTCTCAGGGAACTATGGTTACATACGTAACCTGAGACATTTTAAGTACAGTGGACTTAAATATTAAATAAAACTAAAATTTAAAAAAAATCAGTTTGACTTAATTGTTATTTATAATTATTCTTTACTTAAAAGATTTAATTTGCTTTACTTACATTTTTTGAGGTAATTGGTGTCTACAATAATTTTGAGTTCTCTGAACATTTTCTTTTTACAGTGCATGTGAATGTCAGATTTATTTCCATCATTCTACATCTATGTCTTTATTTTCTATCCATCCATACATCCAGCATTGTGTTTGAAGCCTCAGTCCTTTTCAAACAGTAATATAATTCTGTTTTTGCTCTCTTCCTAATAGACTGCCCAGTGCATCTAAACAAAGAAGACTTTCCATTTGTAAAAACCATGAGAACGAGAATATCAAAAAAATGTAAGTAAGATTAGATTTATTTTATTCAGCTTGAATTTGAATTTTTTTGAGACAGCTTGAGAAATTTAAATTTCTAGAAAAAAAAGTTAATGTCATTTGTTTAATGTCAGGGGGAAAAGGTATGTACTTTTTATATTGATACTGATTTATATTGAAAAAAAGCTTTGCATGCAAAGTTTTCTAATTAAGCTGTAAATAAAACTGTTTTACACAAGTATACTTAAATGCAGTTTTACTTGCATCTTGTTTTTATAATGTCTCTTAGTGTGAAAATAATTTATTTTGTTTTCCAGTGGAGTAAAGTGGAAGGACACGTGGGAGTCTTATGAACTTTTTTATTCAGTTGAATAAATTGTAGTTTTTTTTTTGTTTTTTTTGTTTTTTGCACTAAACCATTAAAGATTTGAAATAGTTTTACTGTATTTCTATAGAGACACTGGAACATATCATTGAACTGTATTGATTTGTCTGTGTCTATCTGTCGTGTGCACTCATGTTTATCTTGACCACTCCCTCTTGTATTAGAAGTTAGTTTGTCCCACCTGCTGTTCTCCTCAGTTCTTTTCCTGTTTCTCCCCATGTTCTCTCTCCTCAGTTTGTTGAGTCTAGTCTCCTCTTTTGTGGTTCCCCTGCAGGAGTCCTGAGCATTTTATTTTTGCCAACTCTGCCTGCCTGTGTGCCTGAAGTGTTTGAGAGGACTGTTTTTGCTGAGGTTTTGTCATTGTTCAATAAAGCTGAAGTGCATATGAGTGTCCTCGCCTCATCTCTACTCACATTTAGAGCTATCGTCCGCCGCCTTCATCTTCAAGTGAAGTAGGTACTTTACTTGCAGAGTTTTTCTCTGAATGGAACAAACATGAACTTATAATACTTGGCGATTTTAATTGGGATTGGCTTTCGACACTGTCTCGACAGATTTGCGATTCTCTCTGCTTAGTTCAACTGATTACTTCAGCAACTTAAATCAACTTTATTGGACTTAATTTTAACTATCTCATAAGTTTACTGCAGTTGGTGTTTTTTGTAATGACATTAGTGATCATTGTGCTGTTGTATGTGTGAAAAACTGCAAGATTTCTAAGAATTCTCCACGTTTTATTTATAAAAGAATATTTAAACATTTTAATGAACAGGCTTTTATGCATGATCTGTATAATACTGATTTAGGTGTTATTTCATATATGCCAGATATCAACTTAGCTTGGGATTATTTATAAAAAGGTTTTTCTAACAATATGTGATAAGCATGCTCCATGTAAACGTTATAGGATAAGTGGCAAAGACAATCCTTGGTTCAGTGATACTCTCTCTACACTTATTAGACAGAGAAATGCTGCCTGGGCCAAGGCAAAGAAATCAAATGATTTACTAGATTGGAGTTATTATAGAGCATTATGAAATTCATGTACTAAATCAATAAAATGTGCAAAACGCGATTATTATCTTTCTATGGTAAATGAAATTTTAATATAATCCTATTAAATTCTGGAAGCTAGTAAAATCTACTTCAGGAACGAGTTTATCGATTAAAGTTCCAGATCATTTAATTGTTAACCAAACTATTGTTAAAGGTAGAGCAAATATTGCTGAAACTTTTAATAACTTTTTTACTGCAGGCTCAAGTTCACTGATTTAGGCGTATCTACCTTTACAGAATTTGTTGTTCCTGATAAACATTTCCCAGACAGGTGTTTAATTTTTCTCCTATTACAACATCCCAGGTTTATAATGCTTTAGTAAAACTAGATGTCAAAAAATCTGCAGGGGTTGATAAAATTAAGCCTTATTTTTTTAAAATGGCTGCTGGTATTGTAGCAGTGTCACGAATGTGGCTCCCTCGCCTCCTCCTCCGTACCACCGGAGGGAGCCATCACCTGAATACTGACTGTTTCCCATTCGGACTACGTTTCCCATAGGCCCTCATTCCTGGGACTGATTGCGCACACACCTGCATCTCATCACACTCACACTATTTAAGCCACACACTCACACATACACACTGCGAAGTCTTAATTTGCCCTGGTGATCATTACTGAGCGTTTTCTTGTGGACTGTTTCGCCGTTACCGTTGGATTGTTTATTCTCTGTGATTCTTTGCTGCCTGCCCTGATCCCTGCCTGTGTACTGGACTGTGTTTGCTTGCCGCCTGCCCTGATCTCTGCCTGTGACTTGACACCGTTTGTCTGCCGCCTGCCTCGACCATTGCCTGTCCCTGTTTATGTCTTTGCCCTTGCCCCTGTCTACTTTGGTGATTGTTCTAATAAAAGCTGCAAATGGATCCCCACTCTGCTGACCCTTCATTACAGAAGACTTCGCCAAACAACGATCCAGCAGCAATCATGCAGATCTCCACCGAGCTGTCCGCCCAGGCCAACCAGCTCGCGGTACATCAACACCAACTGAATCGATTGACTTCCCTTACCGAGGAGCTGGTGAGAACCCTGCAAAGTCTTCGATTTGACGCCGCCGAGGCCGCCACGCCGCCGACAGCGATTCCCGCCAGCCGGGGCTTCACTGCCGCTCCCGCTGTAAATCCACGCCTCGCACTCCCAGAGAAGTTTGACGGTAACCCCGCAAAATGTAAGGGATTTCTTCTTCAATGTTCCCTGTTCGTCAACCAACAGCAAACTCTCTACCCCACCGAGTCCAGTCGGATTTCCTTTGTCTGTTCCCTGTTGACGGGTAAAGCACTGGATTGGGCCACGGCTATATGGAGAGAGGATAGTTCTGTGTTTCCCACCTATTCGACCTTCCTACAAAGCTTCAAGGAGGACTTCGACCATCCGGAGGGAGGCAAAAGCGCAGGGGATCAGTTGCTGTCGCTGTGTCAAGGTAAAACCACAGCTGCCGAATACGCTCTTCAATTTCGAACCCTCGCCGCTCAAACAAACTGGGTCGAGGACACGTTGAAACTATTGTTTCGCAAGGGGCTGTCTCTGGAGCTTCAAGCCGAGCTTGCATGCCGCGACGAGGGAAAATCGCTTAATGACTTCATTGAACTAACCATTCACATCGATAATCTCCTCCGGTCACGACGCCCTGTCCGTCTCTCCACTCTGACCAACCCCACATCAGAACCCATGCAGCTCGGGTACACCCCGCTTCGTCCAGAGGAGAGAGAAAGGAGACGACAACTTCATTTATGCTTGTACTGCGGTCAGGCCGGCCACATCAAGATCAACTGTCCCATTCGACCCAACCCGAAAGCAGTGAGTTCTCCACTCTCTGTCGACTATTCTTCTAACTGCCTCAAAATACCCATTCAAGTAACAGTGAACGACCAATGCATCACCACGCACGCACTTCTGGATTCTGGGGCAGCGGGTAACTTCATGTCGGATACATTCATCAGCGAACACAATATTACATTAACGGACTGTAACTCTCCATTGACAGTGGAAGCGCTAGATGGGAGGCCCGTCGGAGGAGGAAGAGTGGCGCACATCACCACCGAACTCACAATGTAAGTGGGAGTCCTTCATCACGAACGCATCCGATTTTATGTAATCCACTCACCCAACAATCCAGTTATCCTTGGTCTCCCGTGGCTCAGAACTCACAACCCGCTGGAAGGAGGGCCAGATCGCTCAGTGGGATGCCACCTGTCACGAGCACTGCCTGAAACAGATCACTCCCATACCAGTTCAGACCGTTTCAGTTTACGAGTCTAACACTGACGAGCTCGACATACCTGCTGAGTATGCTGATCTGGCGGTCGCTTTCAGTGAAAGCAAGTCCACTGAATTACCTCCTCACCGTTCCAGTGACTGCGCCATAGATCTGCTACCTGGTACCACGCCCCCCAAGGGCAGAATATTTCCCCTGTCTCAGCCAGAGTCAGCAGCTATGAAAGCATACATCGAGGAAGAATTGGCCAAAGGTTTTATCCGACCTTCCACATCCCCGGCAGCATCTGGTTTCTTCTTCGTCAAAAAGAAGGACGGCAGCCTTCGGCCCTGCATAGACTATCGGGGACTGAACGACATTACTGTTAAATTCCGCTACCTTCTGCCATTGGTTCCCGCAGCCCTGGAACAACTAAGACAAGCCCAGTATTTTACCAAGCTGGATCTCCGGTGCGCATACAATCTGATTCGTATCAGAGAAGGTGATGAATGGAAGACGGCCTTTTCCACTGCCACCGGCCACTATGAGACCCTTGTTATGCCGTTCGGACTGTCCAACAGTCCCTCCATCTTCCAATCATTCATCAACGATGTCTTTCGGGATATGCTCAACCGCTGGGTCATAGTCTACATTGACGACATTCTCATCTACTCCAAAACCTTCGAGGAACATATCCAGCATGTCCGGGCCGTACTGCAGCGACTCATTCAGCACAGACTATATGCCAAAGCGGAGAAATGTGAGTTTCATCGTACCTCTACATCATTCCTGGGCTATGTCATCAGTCAGGAGGGAGTGGCGATGGATGACAGCAAAGTAAGGGCGGTGCTCGAGTGGCCTCAACCACGCACACTGAAAGAGCTACAACGATTCCTGGGGTTCGCCAACTTCTACAGGCGATTCATCCGAAACTTCAGTGGCATTGCAGCCCCGTTGACTTCCATGACTAAGCGACAATCCACACGCCTCTCCTGGTCCCACGAGGCGGTGCACGCCTTCCAAGAACTGAAGGAGCGATTCACCGCCGCACCCATTCTCCGCCACCCAGACCCAGAGCTCCCTTTCATAGTCGAGGTCGACGCCTCCAGCACAGGCATCGGGGCTATACTCTCACAGCGCCAAGGTAATCCAGCAAAAACGTACCCATGTGCATTCTACTCCAGAAAGTTGTCGGCAGCAGAGCGCAACTATGATGTAGGCAATTGGGAGCTTCTGGCAATGAAGGCGGCGTTGGAGGAGTGGCACCACTGGCTGGAGGGAGCACAACACCCATTCACCATACTCACGGATCACAAGAACCTGGAATACCTCCGGTCTGCCAAACGTCTGAACCCCCGACAAGCTAGATGGGCCATGTTCTTCACTCGTTTCCAGTTCACGGTAACCTTACAGACCCGGTTCAAAGAACGTCAAGGCAGACGCGCTATCTCGTCAAGCAGAGGGGGTAGAACGAACAGAGAGCGAAGAGAACATTATTCCTGTCAAACTGCTGCTCGCTCCAGTTCAGTGGGACGTCATGACCGAAATCACCCAGGCAAACGAACAAACACCACCACCACCCGTCTGCCCACCAAACCGCACTTTTGTACCCGTACAGCTCCGCAACAAATTGCTTCACCAAGTTCACGATTTCCCCAGTTCAGGCCATCCAGGCATCACAGCCACACTACACCTACTACAGAACCGGTTCTGGTGGGACACCATGGTAACAGACACGACCCAATTCATCAACAATTGCACAGACTGTCAAACTTCCAAAACTACACACCAAGCCCCAGCAGGCCTACTACAGCCTCAACGTCCTTGGTCCCATATAGCCATTGACTTTGTCACCAACCTCCCGGAATCCCGTGGCCACACCACTATCCTCACAGTAGTCGACCGATTCTCCAAGGCATGCCGACTCATACCACTTCCCAAGCTACCCACCGCGTTTGAGACAGCGGAGGTCTTATGCAACTACGTATTCCGCTTCTACGGTCTTCCGGAGGACATTGTGTCTGACAGGGGTCCACAGTTCACGTCCCGGGTATGGACAGCTTTTTTCAAACAATTAAACATCAACATCAGCCTCACCTCAGGGTACCACCCTGAATCCAATGGTCAAACCGAACGCATGAACCAAGAACTCACCAGATTCTTACGCACATACTGTCAACGAAATCAGTCAGAGTGGAGCCGCTATCTGTTGTGGGCTGAGTATGCTCAAAATTCCCTACGGAAACCTGCCACGGGTGTCACGCCCTTCCAATGCGTCCTGGGTTTTCAACCTCCACTCTTTCCCTGGACCGGGGAACCATCCAACCTACCATCAGTAACCGAGTGGATGCAACGAAGCGAGGAGACCTGGGACCTGGCCCATCATCATCTACAATCTCTTGCTGCTGTTAGAAGGCAAGAGACACAGGCCAATTGACATCGTCGCCCCAATCCTGAGTACTCCGTGGGACAGTGGGTCTGGCTGTCAACTAGGGACCTGCGCCTACGACTTCCATGCAGAAAGCTCAGTCCCAGGTTTGTAGGGCCTTTCCAAATTACTAAACAAATTACTCCTGTATCATTTCATTTAAAATTACCCGCTAACTACCGTGTTTCTCCCACTTTCCATGTGTCGTTGCTGAAACCCTCTGGTGGTCCGAGAGGAGAGCCGGAGGGAGCCGAAGCCCACAACCCCCCCCCCTTGATGATCGAAGGCGAGGAAGCCTATCAGGTTCAAGAGTTGCTCGATTCCAGGCGCCGGGGGAGGACACTACAGTACCTAGTCGACTGGGAGGGGTACGGCCCGTAGGAGCGATCTTGGGTCAATGCGGATGATATCCTGGACCCATCACTCATAGACGAGTTTCATCGGACGCATCCGGAGAGACCGGCCCCTCGACCACGTGGTAGACTCCGGCGCCCGCTTCCTCGCGTCTGGAGCCGCTCGCAGGGGGGGGGCTCTGTCACGAATGTGGCTCCCTCGCCTCCTCCTCCGCACCACCGGAGGGAGCCATCACCTGAATACTGACTGTTTCCCATTCGGACTACGTTTGGGACTGATTGCGCACACACCTGCACCTCATCACACTTACACTATTTAAGCCACACACTCACACATACACACCGCGAAGTCTTGATTTGCCCCGGTGATCATTACTGAGCGTTTTCTTGTGAACTGTTTCTCCGTTACCGTTGGATTGTTTATTCTCTGTGATTCTTTGCTGCCTGCCCTGATCCCTGCCTGTGTACTGGACTGTGTTTGCTTGCCGCCTGCCCTGATCTCTGCCTGTGACTTGACACCGTTTGTCTGCCGCCTGCCTCGACCATTGCCTGTCCCTGTTTATGTCTTTGCCCTTGCCCCTGTCTACTTTGGTGATTGTTCTAATAAAAGCTGCAAATGGATCCCCACTCTGCTGACCCTTCATTACAAGCAGAACCAATTGCATCTATTTCTAATTTAAGTCTGATTTCAAATATTATACCGAGAGCGTGGAAGTCTGCATCAGTTATTCCATTATTAAAAAGTGGAGATCCTTCAGATCCTAGTAATTATCGTCCTATTTCTAGATTACCAGTTTTAGCTAAAGCATTCGAATCATTGATAAATGATCAATTAAAACAATTTTTAACAGATAATAATATTCTTAATGATCACCAGTCAGGTTTTAGAGCAGGTCATAGTACCCTAACTGCAGCTCTGTTAGTTACTAATGACCTTATAAATTCCTTAGATTGTAAAAAGTCCTGTGCTCCATTATATGTTGACCTTTCAAGAGCTTTCAACTCTGTTGATCATAATTTATTATTACAGAAACTTAGATCTATAGGTATTAGTGAAGCTGCTCTAAAATGGTTTGATAATTATCTATCCGAACGTACTCAGTGTGTCACGATTTCTGTCTGGACTACACTTCCCATAATCCTCCCTGCCTGTCACATGCACACTCCACACCAATCATCCTTTGCCACATACACCTGTAGCTTGTTATCTGGATATTTAAGACTCACTCACACACCACCTCATTGCAAAGTCTTGTTTCACCTAGTGTACATTTCTGAGTGTTATTATCCTGTCTGCCTGTTACCGATCCTGTCTGTTTGCCGTTTACGATTCCCTGCTGCCTGCCTTTGGACTGTATATTGTTTCCCAACCTGTGAGTGATATCTGCCTGTCTTGATCTCAGCCTGTATCCTGACCATGATTCCGCCTGTCCCTTGCTGTTCCTGTTTGTCCCTGTTTGACCCTGCCTGTACGACCACACTCACTTTTAATAAAGCTTTGCAATTGGATCCCTGCCTGAGTCCCGCTTCGTTACAGAAGAGGCAGCAACGGGTCGATAACGGGTAACAGGCAGGAACCGGAACAGACAGGCAGATATCACTCACAGGTTGGGAAACAATATACAGTCCAAAGGCAGGCAGCAGGGAATCGTAAACAGACAGGATTGGTAACAGGCAGACAGGTAGACAGGATAATAACACTCAGAAATGTACACTAGGTGAAACAAGACTTCGCAATGAGGTGGTGTGTGAGTGAGTCTTAAATAGTCAAGATAACAAGCTACAGGTGTATGTGGCAAAGGATGATTGGTGTGGAGTGTGCATGTGACAGGCAGGGAGGATTATGGGAAGTGTAGTCCAGACAGAAATCGTGACACACAGTGTGTGAATTTAGAAAATTATAATTCTCCTTTTCTTCAAGTAAAAAAAGGAGTTTTTTAGGATCTATTTTATCTCCTATTCTGTTTTCTATTTTTATCAATAATTTAGGTTTTGGAGTAGACTCCGCTAATGTACATCTATATGCTGATGACACAATTATTTATACAGCAGCATCATCAATAAATCAAGCTCTGTTGAAATTACAAAATGCGTTTAATGTTACACAATATTCGTCGTCACAATTAAAATTAGTTTTAAATTCAAAGAAGACAAAATATATGATTTTTAGTCGCACTCATCTAAAGGATATAGATGTGACAATTTCAACTTTACATGGTACATAAATTGAAAGAGTCAGTTCTTATAAATATTTAGGTATTTGTTTAGATGAAAAATTTGCATTTAATGTCCATATTGATAATTTGCTCAAGAAGCTTAAACCAAAACTGGGGTTCCTCTATCGTTTAAAAAATTGCTTTCCCTATGAGGCCCGAAAGAAGCTGGTTGAGAGTACTTTTTTTATCAATAATTGATTATGGTGATCTTGTTTACATGCATGCAGCTTCATCTTTATTAAGGAAATTGGACTCTGTCTCTCACAACGGAAGTGATGTCTCGCGCTTCAATGAGTGTGAGACATCACTGCCGTTGTCAGAGCGCGATCAGACCTCACTAAGCGAATGCTGAACGCAGTTGGACATAGTGGTGTTTTAGAGGTAAAAAATGATATAAATACTGTTCGGCTTTTTGACTCTTATTGATAGAGTTCCCATTGACTCGCATTATTTGACTGACAGACGGCAACGGTTGGAGTTAAAAATCATCATTTGTGTTCTACTGAAGAAACAAAGTCACCTACATCTTGGATCCCCTGGGGGTAAGCAGATAAACATCACATTTTCATTTTTGGGTGAACTATCCCTTTAAATTCAGATAAGACTGAAGTATTACTTATTGGGCCAAAAACCTGTACACAGAATCTCTCAGACTACAATCTGTATTTAGAAGGATGTACTGCTACTCCATCCTCCACAGTTAAAGACCTGGGTGTTATATTAGACAGCAACTTGTCCTTTGAAAATCATATTTCATATGTTACAAAAACAGCCTTCTTCCACCTCAGAAACATTGCTAAGATACAGAATATGTTATCTGTTTCTGATGCAGAAAAGTTAGTTCATGCTTTCATGACGTCTAGACTAGATTACTGTAATGCATTACTAGCTGGTTGTCCTGCTTCCTCAATAAACAAGCTACAATTAGTACAAAATGCAGCTGCTAGAGTTCTTACCAGGTCAAGAAAATATGATCATATAACACCAATTTTATCATCTCTTCACTGGTTACCTATTAAGTTCCGTATCGATTATAAAGTACTGCTAATGACCTATAAGGCTCTAAATGGTTTAGCTCCTGTGTACTTAACCGATCTTCTATCGCCCTACAATCCTTCACGCTCTTTAAAGGATTAGTCCACTTTTAAATAAACTTTTCCTGATAATTTACTCACCCCCATGTCATCCAAGATGTTCATGTCTTTCTTGCTTCAGTCAAAAAGGTTTTTGATGAAAACATTCCAGGATAAAGCATATACAGTTGTATTTTTTCGAAAAATGACAGATCGTTTCGCTAGATAAGACCCTTATTCCTCGTCTGGTATCGTTTAAAGCCCTTTAAAGCTGCACTGAAACTGTAATTTTGACCTTCAACCGTTTGGAGGGCATTGAAGTCCACTATAAGGAGAAAAATCCTGGAATGTTTTCATCAAAAACCTTAATTTCTTTTCGAATGAAGAAAGAAAGACATGAACATCTTGGATGACATGGGGGTGAGTAAATTATCAGGAAAAGTTTATTTAAAAGTGAACTAATCCTTTAAGATCACAAAACTCCGGACTTCTGGTTGTACCTAGGATATCTAAGTCCACTAAAGGAGGGAGAGCATTTTCACATTTGGCTCCTAAACTCTGGAATAGCCTTCCTGATAATGTTCGGGGCTCAGGCTCGCTCACCCAGTTTAAATCTAGATTAAAGACACATCTCTTCAGCCAAGCATTCACATAATCCATCTCATATCAGATCAATTGCACATGACTATATTTGCTTAATGTTATGAACAGCAGCTACGTGACTAGAGAGTACATCAGCTTCAGTTTGGTTCCAGCCTCTTAAGAAAACCTCAGATGACCAACACTTTTGAAGAGACAGCACCAACTCCTGCGAGGACTTCAGATGACGCTACATCTGGATCAACACGCACATTCGCAAATTTCTATATATCCTAATTATTGTTAATATGTCATTCATTTTTCCAGGAGCTCATTGCTTCTACCTTTAATTAAATTGCTAACAGTGATTGTAAATGAATTGCCTAAATTATTACATTATTTGCTAACTGCATTCTCTAAATGGTAATGTTGACATCCTCTGTAAAGCTGCTTTGAAACCATATGTATTGTGAAAAGTGCTATACAAATAAATGTGAATTAGTGTTTGAGTTCAGCTGTGTCCTGTTAATTAGTCTCATTAGTCCTTCTGTTCACTGTGTATTTAAGCCCTGTGTTTTAATCTGTTCTTTGTCAGTTCGTATACGTTGTTCCGTTCCTGTCTGTTCCCTGAGTTTCTTTTTTTGGATTCTGTTAGAATAAAACTTCTGCTGCGTATAGATCCTGCTTCCTTTTGATTTCAACCACGTGTTACAATTCCGTTTCACTTGGAAATACGCCACAACATTGGAGAAAAGTCGTTTACAACTTCCGGTTCACGGGGACTTTAAGTGTCACTCCTGCTCCTCATAATACAATATACATATAAACTGCAGTTAAACATTTATTAAAATATTTCAAGATTTATTTAATAATATAATTTTGAGTAATTTGGTCCTACATTACTGACACAAATACTTCAGCTAAAGTAATTTAATACCTGAAAGAAACACTTTCAGCTGAAGCTCATTTTGACAGTAATAAGAGATTGACGAGAAACTACAATAAAAACAACTGATTTACATCAGAACAAGTAGAGACACACACACACATTTATTCTGACATGATATTTCAGTGTCACAGTATTAATGTAATGAAGAGACTCTATAACATCTCACTGTCACTGATTCATCATGAGCTCAAAGCATTATGGGTAGAATCTCTCATCAACACAGTTTCACTGATGATCCAGACCAAACCCTAATCCCAGGATAGAGCGGTTGAGTGAATGTGGTCTGGAGTGTGTGGATGAGGCTCATTGTGTCTCCAGAGACGCTGTAGAAGGACAGAGTTCCTGCACTGTGATCCACATACACTCCTGTTCTATAGTGATCCTCATCATCATACACTCCTGCTCTACTGATGATGGGCTTTACAGGGACTTCAGTCTCTATGTTATTGTGTATGAATGAGTAACTGGAGTGAGAGCAGTTCAAACTCCAGGACTGATCATTATGTCCAAACACACACTTAAGACCCGCTCCCTTCCTGCTGATGCTCTTATATGACACTGATATAGACACATAATCTTCACTCCACTCAATCTCCCAGTAACAGCGTTGATCACTCACACTCTCTCTACACAACACCTGCTGATACACATCAAATCTGATGACTGAAGATCTGGGACAGTGTTAGTAATCACTGTGTTCCTCTCAGACAGATGGAGGCGTTTATTCACTGTGTTCAGATCCAGAGTGAGCCGATGGGAATCTGATGGAGATAAAACATCACAATCAGGAATTATTAATCTGTCCATCTTTTAATCTACACTGTAAACATGATTTCTGCTGCTTGTTAAATGAACTTAATTAAAATGAGTTAAAACCACACAATTACTGCAAATTCTGTCATGATTTAATTGAGTAAATCCACTTAAACACGTCAAACTGAAGTTCACTTCATCATTTGTGTGTGGAGGACCAAACCTGCAAAAACAATAAATAAATACATAAATATTTGAAGAAATGTAAAAAACAAAACAAAAATACATAAATAAATGCATATATAAATATACAAGGAAATGAGAAAAAAATAAAAATAAACGAGTATTTATACCTTTCTTTCCTTATGTATAATTGTATTTTTTTTCTCATTTATTTATTTATGCATTTATTTCCACATTTATTTCGTTCCATGTGCATTTAAAATATATAAATACTCAAATATACTGTAAGTATAAATACTTTTTAAAATACTCACATTTCCTTGTATATATATTTATGTTTTTTTTGTTTTGTTTTGTTTTTTTACATTTGTTCATTTATTTATTGTTTTTGCAGGTTTGGCCATCATATTTGTGTTGAATGAACTGAAACTGGGCAGTGGATTTTTAGGATCTTCTCCTCTCTCACAGAATCTCATCTGTAGTTGTGAATCTTAAAGCCTCCATCAGTTCGGTGATCGCCTCTCAGGTCTGTTACCAAGAGCAGCTGCTGTGAAGAAACGCTCCAGATTAAAATGGAGGATCAAAACAGGTGTGCTTTTAATGAAGAGCTGCAAGAAAGAGAAGTTTGAACGATGTCTACCTATCCAACAGGGGACCTCCATAGCCTGCAATGGAGCTGTGTGTGTGAACAGTGAACTGGCAGTGAAGTCATTATGTAACTTTTTATATAATTTTCACACAGGAATCATGGATCACAATAAAAAAAAAAAAAAAAAAAAAGGAAAAGAATGATCATCAGTTATTAATTGAACTTTGAATTGCTTGAGGAAAAACTGTTTGAATCTGTTTTAAATATGACGGGGAAAAAAAATACAACAGTTAATTTTGTGCTAATGTTGTTGACATTACAGGAGAGTAATTTCTTTAAGACATTTATTCTCTGTTGTGACTTCATACTCACAGTATATGATCAGTCCACATATCCCATTTAAGCTTATTGTCAAGTACACCAAGATATTTATAATTTTGGACTGATTGTACTGGCTGCCTATTAATTAAAAAAAAATTTTTGCTCTCTAAAATTAATAGACATTTCCTTTGTCTTGGAGATGTTTAGAGTAAGATTTGATTTCTTGCACCAATTTAAAAAGATTTCAAGGACTGGACTGTGTTCCTCCTGCCTATCATATAAGAGACTCACTAGCCGTGTTTCCATGTTGAGCCAAAAACTTCAAAACTTGCTGCATTAAAAAAAAAAGCTCAGTTGGCTCAATTAAATTATGTGAACTGAACACTGGCACTTTATTTGTTAAAACAACCAAAGATTTTCAGTGAAACAATCAACATAAAAATTAATTTTGACCTAAAATAAATCTTATTACAGTGTATTTTTCATGGCAAGAGCTAAGTGTAATGGGTTAATGTAGCAGAAACACGTATAAGGTAACAATTGCAGGTAACCATTTTATCAGGTGAATAGTGATTATGTTAAACAAATGGACACTGGTCGCCTGTTAGATGGTAAAGTGTGAAACTCACCACTACTTGACCTGTTGCGACCCACAGACTTGGGTGTACCTAAGCAATGGAGAGCAGAAACTTCAGTCACAAACATCAGTCAGTCATGAACAATAGTCCTAGTGACCTGCCTGCAATATTCAGCAATGAAAGAATATACTCACGACTAGTTAACTTTTCCTGGCCCACAGACCTGGGTGAACCTAAACAAACCAAATCGGAAATGTCAGTCAGTCATGATCAGTAGTAGGTAGGGCTGCGCAATTAATCACAATTTTATCCAAATCGTAATATGAACTAGTGCAATATCCAAATCGCAGCGGGGGCGCAATTTTTGTTAAAGGCAAAATGTCATACCATTCTAAAATAAAGTACTGTGGTGCTGCAGAGACATCCCGGCCTACAAATCCAGACTAAAGAAAAAATCTTTTGTTTGGTACAGATTCTCACAAAAAAAAAAAACACTTCAATCTTTTTTTAAATATTTTACGATGAGAATAATGATACAAAAATGATCATTCCCTCCAATATCATATCACAACTGCAATGTCAGTCAAAGTAATTTCAATTAGATATTTTACTAATATCGTGTGATCACAGTAGTGATTACAGGAGAAGAGTGGCGTTAGCCTTGAGTAAGAGGTAGGTATAAAAACCAAAGGATTGTTATGGTTGGCGGCCACAGTCTGCAGCCACTCACTGTTTGACTGTTGACTCTTTTCTTGCAAGAAAATAAATCTTTATAAAGACAACTGGAAAAGGTTTGTCTCTTATTTAGTGATCGTTGAATTTTTTTCCACAGCAGCCATTGGCATTGTGGCTAACGCTATTGTTAGTTTATGAAATCGTTTCGGCTGTGCTTTCGAACATGCTGTAATTGTGCTAACCGAGCACCGTTAGCCTTTACAAGAGAGGCGCTTCAATACACTTGTTAGATAATGTTTTAGTACAAGGTTGACAATGCACAATAGTAAAGTACGGGCTGCATTTGAGCATTAACTATTCGAATATTAAAAGAAAAATGAAATTTGAATGGTATTAAATTGGAAGATTGACAGCTCTACTCGCCACTATTTGATCTGACGCAACCCAATGACAACAAAGACAGACAAAGTTTAATAAAATTACAAATACTTAACTTAAAATTTAAATCTGGTTAAAATGTGCATGGTCAATGTACATGATTTTATTTATTTATTTATTTATTCTTTCATTTTTTTATATTACATTTTTATTCTAACATCTGTATTTTAATATTTAAAATAGGCTACAAGCTTATGGTTACCTTTTATATAAATTTACAACCATACAGTAATATTACAATTACAAAATACAAACGTAATTTTAAATTTTAAATATCTTAAAATAAATTATTTAATCTATTTTAAAAGAAAAACAAGTCTTAAAAGATTGATATTAAAACTTTTACTAAATTTAATTAGTAATGTTTTTTGTATTGTTTATTAATTAATTGTAGGACAGTCCAACGCGCTGGGGCTCGAAGCTGAAGATGACAGAAAGGATTCTGGAGCAGACTCCAGCAATACGACGGGTCTTTGCGGATGACAAAAGCCGACGTCCACTACCAAACTTAACGTGGCAAGATATTTCAGTCCTGGAGTCTGTTAACAATGGACTGAAGCCTGTAGCAGAATTGACCGACGTTTTGTCAGGAGAAACATATGTTACTGTTTCGTCTGTCACCCCGGTGCTACAACACACACGCCGCGTCTTAACGGAAACCGACGATGACACACAGCTAGGTAAAAAAATTAAGACTGGCATCTTGGAGGAATTAGACGCCAAATATGACAACCACGCAACCCAAAAACTTCTCCGAATCAGCACTCTGCTTGATCCCTGCTACAGAGGAGGCTTTAATTTGAACGAACTGGAGCAAACTAAGACAGAAGTGCTTAATGCCATCACAGAGTGCCGTCGAATGAAAAATCTTGAGAATGCGGAAGAACAACAAGCAAACACCATCGCTCAAGAGGTGCCTTTGAAGAAGAAAAAAAACACACTGAATGATCTCCTGGGAAAGACCAAAAAACCACCTACGAGTGAAGCGGATCGGGCAGCGGCTGAGCTCGCGGCCTATCTTTTGGAGGATGTAATAGACGGAGAGGAGAACCCACTTGCGTGGTGGAAAAATAATGAAAGCCGCTTCCCACTCATGTGTCTTGTAACGTGAAAATTTTTGTGTGTACCTGCAACAAGCAGTCCTTCAGAAAGGGTTTTTAGCAGGTCAAATTGTCACCCCATACTGTAATGCTTTAACCCCGGAAAAGGTGAATATGCTTGTTATCCTGTCTAGAAACCTGCGTTAGATTGTTTCGTTAGCTTAATGTTTTAGAAACATTAGGCTCAATTAAATAACTTTATGGTGTTTGGATTTTATTTTATTTTTAAAAAAATTTGTCTAAAAACCGAAATCATTTGTTTTAATTTTGCATTAGCATTTAATTTAGCATTGTGTGAATAAAATATTTGTTTAAAGGTTTCGCTTTCATTTTCTTTTTTACGTTATCTTTTAAATTTTACAGGTTTCCACGTTTGATTATTTGTAGGCTATTATTTATATTCTATTAATTATATTTTAATAGCCTATAATATTTCTAGAGCCGTTTAAAACTTGTAGCCAAGCTATGTCGAGTTCGTTATTTGTAACGTGCTTCTCTCTGCGTAGGTTATACAGACGTCTTATCCTAGCCTACTACCTTTAATGTTTTGCTTAACACGTACTGTATGCATCAAAAACAATAAAAATGCAAGTGTATGGTAACTACTAGATTATTTATAATGTATTTGGCAACTTCCTAGGTTTATCAATTGTCATTTTTACGATATTGTCGATTATCGTCTGTAACTGACTGTTATAATCGATATCGCGATACATATGAGACATCGTCGATATACGATAATTTTGTCATATCGCCCAGCCCTAGTCTCTGCTGATCGCCCAGAGTCACGTCACGTCTTCGCTGATCGCCCAGAGTCACGTCACGTCTCCGGATCCGTCCGCGAGCGGAGAGGATTGTTGTCCAGTGTGGAAGATCCACCGCTGACTTCAGCACGAGCAGCTGGCATTCCGAAGCCTCCGCCGGCCGTTTCGCACTCAAGCCCGCTGGTTGCTACGCACTCCAGTCCGCCGGTTGCTACGCACTCAAGCTCGCCAGTGTCTACGGACAAGATGGCCGTTCTGCCAACGTCTACGGACAAGATGGCCGCTTCGCCAGCGTCTACGGACAAGATGGCCGTTCCGCCAACGTCTACGGACAAGATGGCCGCTTCGCCAGCGTCTAGTGGTAGACGCTGTGACCAAGTCATCTCCAGACTCCATTCCAGCCCGTGAGTCTGCTCCAGAACCCGTTCCAGCCCATGAGTCCGCCCCAGAGCTCGCTGTAGGCCCGAAGGCCACCCCAGAGGCCATACTTGTGCCACCCAAGCTCCTTGCCCTGCCGGCGCCACCCAAGCTCCCTGCCCTGCCGGTGCCAACCAAGTTCCTTGCCCTCGAGCCAGCTCCAGCCTTCCACGAGATAGCTCCAGACTCTGCACTAGAGCCCGAGTCAGCTCCAGACTCCACACCAGAACCCGAGGCAGCTCCCGACTCCACACCAGAGCCCGAGCCAGCTCCCGAATCCGCACCAGAGCCCGAGCCAGCTCCCGACTCCGCACCAGAGCCCGAGCCAGCTCCCGACTCCGCACCAGGGCCCGAGCCAGCTCCCGACTCCGCACCAGGGCCCGCACCAGGGCCCGAACCAGCTCCCGACTCCGCACCAGGGCCCGAACCAGCTCCCGACTCCGCACCAGAGCCCGAGCCAGCTCCCGACTCCGCACCAGGGCCCGAACCAATATACTTACAAAATCTTTATTCAAATATTATTAAAAATGTCTTAAAGGGTGAATATTAGAGCTGTGAATCTTGGGGTAGACAGCGAATCGATTCAATTCACAATTCATAGGTGTTCAATTTGTTCACGAACAATTTTTGCAAATTCAGAACGATTCTTTTCAAGACGATTTACATTAAAATTCGATGCGATTCAATTAATTTGATTTGATTCAGCATTTTTATATGCATTCATAGGGTTATTGAAATGCTTCCCCCAACGTGTCTTAGTTTTTCCTACGTGTTTCGCTTTTCTGCCGAATGCCAAATTAAACAGCAGCCTTCAGGAGGTCAGAGAGTGGGGGGAAGAAATATATATAAATTTTGTCCATTGTTAAATGGTCATGAAACGCCCCCTGTTTTCCCCTGGTCCTTCAAAGCTCAAAATCTCTGTGAAAATGGGCGTGTAAAGCTCTGGAAAAGTGGGAGTGTAGGGGGGGGGGAAGATTTTCAAGCCTAAATTCAGCATGAGTAAATACTTAAGTACAGTTAAAATCAGATACTCCAAGACTTTAACTCAAATTGTCTTAGAATTGGTCACTTTTAACTTGTAACTGAGTCATTTTCGTTGTAAAGTATGTGTACTTTTATTCAAGAATTGTTTTTTAGGTACTCTTTACACCTCTGCTCTTTCCACAGTGACGACTTCTAAAACCGTTCTCTTTCGAGTGAATCCTCATGTGGACCTTAAGGTCCCCTTTAAATATGAAACTCTTTCCACACTGACCACATGTAAATGACTTCTCTTCAGTGTGAATATTCATGTGTTCCCTAAGGCTTCGTTCCTGTGTGAAGCCATTCCTGCACAGAGTGCAGGTATAAAGGCAGGAACACACCAAGCCGACACCGACGAACTAGTGGTGTCGAAAGCAGACTGTGGTTTTGGCTCACGTCTGTGTCCAATGTTGCCCTGACACACCAAACCGATGCTAGACAGCCGACGGACAAATAGCACGTCCCTTCTGCGCCTGCGTAAGATGAAATGCTTTTCCGAACCAGCAGGTGTGCAGAATGATCAGATGGCCTGATGGACCGAGGAGCATCGATGCCGATTCAACATATCAAATCGTCCGGGGAAAAAAAAGCAGACGAGGACCAACTTCAGTCGACGGTGCGGAACACACTGAGAAAACTTAGGGCCTGTCCACATGGAGACACATTTTTGTGAATACGCATAAATTTTGTATCGGATAGGCATTTTGTCCACACGGATCCGGCGTTTTCAGAAGGTGAAACCGGGTTCCAGAGTGGATAAATCTGAAAACACCATCTTTGCGTTATCGTGTGTACAGCCTATCCGTATATTTTGAGAAATGATGATGTCATCACCCCACGTGTCAACCCTAGTCAGACACCGCTAACGGCATGTAGGAAACTTTTTCCTCGTCAAAGCAGAGACCAGGAGACATTGGGATATCTTTCAAGCAGAAGTTACTCTTTATTGAGGAACGCGCTGTACGCTGTAGTCATCCAAGTCCAACTAAGGCAGTGTACTTGGTAGTTCATATACGTTCAAGGGGGAGGGATACATAGAGTAGAGGTGGAGACAATCTAAACAAAGCATGCAAATGCAGTGCAGGAATCAGCCCATTCCCTACATTTCCCAGCCATGATCTAATCAGCATAACGGTGTCATTCAAATGCATAGGTGCTAATCCACACAGTCTGACAGTATCGCCCATACCTTTACATTATCATAGAGACATAGGCAGAGCTGTATCTTGAGCTTGTCCTGCCAAATGGTCAGGAAGTGCATGAAGACAAAAGGTTAATGTTACAGACACCTGGGCTGCCTGCCTCGATCTCCTTAAATTGTCATTATCTTTACCTCTAAATGTTAAATACAATATACTTCACCTTAGTATTTCATGTGAGGTTATGTCAGGATGTAGGATCAGCAGATCTTAAACAGATTCTTAAATTTGTAATCCCACAGTCCCCCCTTTGAGAGTTCTAATAACTCTCACATAATACAAATTTAAACCTTCTTAAATCCCTTCTATAACCTATGTTTGTTAACATATGTCCCATCTTCCAGTCATGTAACTTGTAACAGATACAGGCACATACATCTTATTCTATGTCGTGTCCAACATTTACATAAGTGTTGTTCTTTAACTTGAGTATACTGTTGACACACATATACAACACAGGGTGGTAATATGTTGTATAAACTACATGATGACACAGAAAACCATGTAGCATAAGTGTGGAAGTCCTAAAAGTCCATGGCGCCTGAATAGCTGTGGAGTCCATTTCCAACGCATTTCCATGTCTGTTCCAAGTTGCTCAGATATTGTCATGAAGGTTGTACATGGATATCTGAGGTGATGCTTTACACCAGGTGCTGCTTATGAGCCGTCATGGCATATACACATACCTGCAACACAAGAAAACAAAGAAACAGCAGACCAGCAGTATTCATGCATAGACTTTAGTACGTTAGACCTCTGATGATCGTATAGTTTTTTCTGTCTAACTCTGATCATCATAAACTTCTAGTGATCGTATAGTGGTTTTGTTCTTCTTTTTCTTAACCTAGTCTTAATCAATTTGACACCTATAGACCAGTAAGGTGGGGATAAACTGAGAAGGGGAAACCTATGAGGAAGTCTTCACCACAGGGTTGGCCCCCGAGGCCTTATGCACTTCGGTTCTTCCCTGGGCTCCTCACTGGTCTGCGTGTCCTATTCTCTTCCTGTAGTTAATTTGCAAACTTTACTGTGCTACATCTCCATCTTCCAATAAAACATCAGTCATAGCAGACATCATAACCCATAGAGGATGGATAAGTGAATGGAGTGTGCTGTAGCATAACATTTAAGGCTGTGAGTGTACTTAACCAGTGTACCCCCAATGGTGGAAGTGACAGTCAACTTTCTTTTGTTCAGAATGAGTCTTTCAGCTTTCTTGTAGATTACTGGGGAAATTAAGCACTCACAGCCCAAATGGTTAGCATGTCAACAAGCTGTTGCTCCAAGTGTTTGGAGAAGAGGGGAGGGGCAGTTTCAATGTAGCAAGTAGACTGAGTAGGAGCTGAGTAAAGCTGTTCATTTCTTTAAATGTCTTTTTGTTTTTTCTACACTCTTTCATCCAATGTCCAGGTTTACCACAGTAATGACAACTGCCTTCTCTTTTAGGACATTTACGTTTCTGTTGTTTCTCTATGTTGACCTTAAAGGATGCTGCTGCAATCTTTACTCTTGTCTTGACATCTGAGTCTCTTTCCCAAATAGCTAACCTATCCAAGTTGTTTTGCAGGGTTCCATTGGACCATGTGAGGTCTAAGAAAGGCAATGCATTTCTGTATTCTGATGAAAGCCCATCAAACCACATGCGGACCAGTGGTCCATTATCCTCTAACACCTTCTCTGGAGTGTCAGCTATTCCACTGTATGCTGCAGCTGACTGACAAAATCTTTCAGTGTACTCACTTACAGTTTCACCCTTCTTCTGTACACAACTAGTGATCTTTGACCAGTCCACCTTTGGTCCAACAAGATTCTGTAACACTCTCAGAACTCCTTCTCTCAATTCACCTTTGCTGGAATGCTGAAACTCAGAATTATTTACAGCACTTTCAAAATCTAAAAATAAGGATTTTCTCCAGTGTGAATTCTCATGTCGTCTTTAAGGCTTTCTTTTCGACTGAAACTCTTTCCACACTGTTGACAGGCATAATGTTTCTCTCCAGTGTGAATTCTCATGTGGATTTCAAGTCTTCCTTTTCTGTTGAAACTCTTTCCTCACTCTTGACAGGTGTAAGGCTTTTCTCCAGTGTGAATAGTTGTGTGGACTGTAAGGTTTCCTTTGTCACTGAAACTCTTTCCACATTGTCTGCAGATATATGGCTTTTCTCCAGTGTGAATTCTCATGTGGACTTTAAGGCTTTCTTCATGTGTGAAACTCTTTCCACACTGTTGTCAGGTGAAAGGTTTCTCTCCAGTGTGAGTTCTCATGTGGACTTTAAGGCTTCTTTTATGACTGAAACTCTTTCCACATTGTCGGCAAATATATGGCTTTTCTCCAGTGTGAATTCTCATGTGGACTTTAAGGCTTCTTTTATGACTGAAACTCTTTCCACATTGTCGGCAAATATATGGCTTTTCTCCAGTGTGAATTCTCATGTGGACTTTAAGGCTTTCTTCACGTGTGAAACTCTTTCCACATTGTTGGCAGGTGTAAGGCTTCTCTCCAGTGTGAATGCTCATGTGGACTATAAGGCTTCTTTTATGACTGAAACTCTTTCCACATTGTTGGCAGATATATGGCTTTTCTCCAGTGTGAATTCTCATGTGGTATTTAAAGGTTTCTTTATGTCTGAAACTCTTTCCACACTGTTGGCAGGTGTAAGGCTTTTCTCCCGTATGAATTCTCATGTGGACTTTAAGGGTTTCTTCACATGTGAAACTCTTTCCACACTGTTGGCAGGTGAAATAACTTTTAGTTCCAGTCTTTTGGGCTCTTTTTTGTGAGGAAGCCTGTGTCGCTCTTTCCCCAGTCATGAAATGATGTTTATAATAATGTTCTTCCTCTTCTTGCCTTTCATTAAGTTCAAGACTCGCCTCTCTCAGTGCCATTAGGTCTAGGGCAAAAATAGACATAAAACAATTTAAACATTTAAAGCATCAAAACCAACAACATGTTTGTATCCTATGGATCAGGGATGGGCAGCTTTGGTACTGGAGGACCACTCTTTTGCAGAGTTACGTTTCATGCCTAAAATACACCTGCCTGTAATTTTCAAGCATTCCTGAAGACTTGATTTATACTTGATTTATTCCTGAAAAGGCTGATTTATACTTCTGCATCACGTGTACGCTGTAGGTACAGCGTAGGCTGTGAGTACCACATGTAGCCTATGACATAGCCTGATGCGAACCTCTTAAAAAAGATGTAACAACGCATCAATTCTACCCAGACCGCAAGCGCTGTGATTGGTCTGTTAAAATCCCTCCCTTGGGTCAAAAAATTGGTGCGGAGCAATCGGAGAAGAGCGAGTGTGTGGCAAGGGGTGCGTGGTTCAACGAGGTCTGCAGCGGGAGAGAGAGGCAGGAGACGAGCGGTGCATAAGTAGGTCAAGTGCAAATGATAAACACCTGTGTCTCGTTGCAGTAATTGACATGGGAAGACCAGATAAAGCCACCAGGAAAAAGGAAGTGGCTGAGAGAGAGACTGACTGGACACTCGTGGAGACTGGAATTTGATTACTGTGTTGACAGCTTTATGTTGATTAAGTTTTGAGAGTGCAGAGAGCACAACTTTTATTTGTTTGTACCATATAAGAACTGAATAAACCACGAGTTCCAGTCACGCTGACCCTGCCATCTTCCTTCCACACGTTTGAACCTCGTAACAGGGTGTTTTCAACTTCCATAGGAATGAAAAAACTTTGTTTCAGGGGACACATGCAATCAAACTACAACAAAAGTCGTTACCTATTTGCTGCTTCTCTGACAACGTACATGACAAGGTGCTTCTTCTTTGGCTTTTGCCTTGATACTCAAGACCGTGGACACTACGTGGACTCTGCATGCACGTTGACACGGACAACGTCACTGAAGTATAAATTAAAAACCGACGCATAGACTAGGGATGGGCATTTTTCCAAAATTTTGTATTCAAATATATGTGCTCGTAAAAAACTAATATTCGTTCATTTAAATGACGTTAAACGAGAAAGATGTTATTTTTTTATATTCATCAAGATTTTGTAACCATTTCTAGACAAGCTTACGATTAGGCAATATACAAAACAAGCTTACACTATATCTTAAGGTTTTCTTTTAGTTCAAAGCATTAAACAATATGTGCAAACAAAACATATTGTTACATGTGCCCTGGGTCTGTGTTCTATTATCATCATATGGACTCCATTTCCCACAATCCCCCCACCTAGGAACCAATCATGCACTCGCACCTGTTTCCCATCAGTGACACTTTATAAGCTGCACTCACACACACTCATTGCTAAATTATAGCTGTGTCTCATTTAATTTAATTTCGAAGGCTGCATCCTCAAGAGGACGAATTCTGTGAGGATGCGGTATATGGAGTGTCCTTAGCCAGAATTAAACGAGACGTCTTTTGTAGGACACACAGGCAGGAAAGGAAACAGGAAGTATATCGTTGCTATGCCAACGCGTTCACGGCAGCCTCGTTGCGCTCTCAGCCAATGAATGAAAATTATTAATAAATTTGTATGTAATTTAAAAAGAAAATGTATTTACTTGTTTTTTTTTTTTTTGTTAATGCTTGAGGAGCTGGCTTATGTACAACAGATATCCGTTACAGAGACAAAAGAGGAGGATATTAGGAAGAAAGTTTAAAACAAAAACAAACTTGAAACTACTTACATCTAAACACATCTTCGCTTGTATGTACATTTGCCGACGCCGCCATTTATTTTTTATTTTTTTCAAATAAATGACGGTTGTTAACAGAGAAGCAATGAATTGTGGGCCATCTGCAGCAGCGAAGGATACACCTCACGCATCCTCCGAATTCCTGTGAAAGGACGCATTCAAAGGTCACGTTCGGAGAGTCCTACTTACTTTTCTGAAACGATACAGCCTCAATGACGTGTGCAACCTTTGAATGTGACCTCTGGAGGACGCAGCCTTCGAAATGAGACACAGCTATTGTTTAGCCTTGTATCCGACCTTGTCTCAATGTTGCTTGATCCTTGCCTGTGTTTTTGAGTCTGGACCGTTTCCTTGTTGATGATCGTTTGCTGCCTGCCTAGACCTTTGCCTGTGATTGGATTACTCTTTTGCCTTGCCTTCTTGTATCTGTTTGCTGGTGTTTGACCCTCTGCCTGTACGACTACGCTCATCCTATTAATAAAGCCTGCATGTGGATCTCCAACTCCGTTGTCCCGTCCCATACGTTACACATATAAAGAACAAAAGCATTTAAGTTCAAGCAGCGCGAACGGGAAAAACACTAATAAAGCTCCAGTTATCGTACGAAACGTAATATACATAATACACTCGAGTCAGTATATGATTATCGTGTTTATATTGTTTCACATGTTCATGTTGAGAAAAAACTATAATATCCACATGCTCGGGTGAGAAAACGAGCTGCACTGACAGACGTTGCAGAGACACAAAGATAACGATAATACATAACCGTGTGTTAAGCTAAGTTTCCAACAGCAGCACTTTGTATTTTCTGTAAATATATCTCCCTCGATGAAACTTAAAGGAAGCATATGTCTCAAAATCATTTTGCTATCACATAAGTTATCTTCTCTGCTCACTTGGGTTACAGCTGCGCTTACCTGTCGTGAATGCTGTGATGGACAGCTGTCTTTCCTCAACATTTTGTGAATATCAAATAAAAGAAACCTTTTAAACAGTAAAATTCGAATAGTCTTTTTATTTTTTCGAATATCAATTACAGATTGCATATTCAAATATTGGACTATTTGTGCACACCCCTAACATAGACTACTGCGCAGAGTCTTGGGTGTAGGTGTGACAGAGAAATAAAAATCAGCCTTTATTGTTACATTTTGGGGTTGGGTTTATTTTTTACAGGTGTGTTTGATCAAGGATGGAGCTAAACTCTGCAGAATAGTGTCCCTCCAGGACCAGAGTTGCCCATCTATAGATCTTATACACCAGTGGTTTTCAAACCTGGTCCAAAGGGACACACCACTGTACATTTTGTATGTATCCTTTATTTTTCACATCTGGTTAAGATCATCAGCTTGTTAGAAGAGAGCTGACATTGATGGAGGAATTTGCAAACTACAATTCCTGTTCATCAATAAGGTGAGAACCGCACCCGATATAAACCTAAATATACTCGAATGATTTAAATTAATTGAAAAGTGTTTTACTATTCAAAAAGTAATAGAAGATATTTGTTGTTGTAATGTCAGACATAGCACATACAATAGTAGTAGCCATTCTGTACTCCGGCACGGTTAGCGATCTCACTGCCTCTTCAGGCGGGCCAGGGCACGATACAGAGCGATCACACTAGTGACATTAGACGGAAAGAATGAGTGCTTATGAGATGTGTTTTCCTCAGCACAAAACTATATGAAACACTAGATGTCCTGTTCCTGGAGATCTACATACATGCAGAGTTCAGATCCAACCCTGATCGAACACACCTGAAGCAGTGAATTAAGATCTTCAGGTGCACTTGATAATTTATAACTGAATGATATTATGCTGGAATGAATGAATTCTGTAATATTATACTTCTGTATATTCTCTATTTCTGTAGAACTGGACATTTTAATAATGATCAAATGACTGAGTTCAGCTGTGAGAATAAAACCAACCTGTTTGTTCCTCAATATCTTCATGTTTCACACTGAATGTTTCTTCAATCTTTATTTCTTCAAACTCCTCTTTATTAAACTCAATCTTCATGTCTTCAGTCTCCTCTTTAATAAACGCCATCTTTAAGAAGAGAATAATTAACAGAGTTAATGGTCTTAAATGGACCTGTTCAAACAAAAACACTCAAAACTAACGCTGCAAATTAATAAACTTCATATTTAGATATTTATGATCTACATTTGGTATTTAATGAGTTATAGATTATATTTAAATGATTACTCTTTGATGAAAACATGATTAGTTAGTTTGTTAGTGTTTGTTGTTGTCGTTCATGTTCACTGTTTGAGCAGCACGTGTCGTGATTCACTGAATCATTTACCAAAGTATTTGGTTCAATTGACTCGGAGTTGAAAAGTTCAGTTTCTCCATCATTACTCGCCAGAGACTGAACTCGTGTTCATGATAAACTGATTTATGATATATAGAGAGAAATGAGACGCAGGTTTACTGTTTCTCATCAGTGGATGAGCTTTACTCACACAAATATCCTTCATTACACTTAGATAAAGAATCACAATGTTACATTAAATAGTAAATAAACTATTTTAACATCGCTGGTAAAACTATTAAAACTACAACACTGTTTCTGTCGATTAAAACAGCTTAAATTCTTAAAACAAACCTTTATTCAGCAGAATCACAACAGATGCAGGTGTGCGGCGCAGTCTTATGACGTCATGTCGTCACTCCAAAATAAAAGTCATGCATTGTCCATAATCACAGAAGAAATCCAACTATTTGACCAGATAATTTTTGTATATTAAAATTAAAACAGTGACAAATATGGTACAAACAATGTTTAATATATATATATTATATATTGCGATTTGTGAAAAAAACAGAAGAAGGGATGTTTTGAAAAGTTTTTTTTTTTTTTTTTTTTGAAAATTTGTTAAAAATCACAGTGGAGCTATATACTATTTTTTGGCAGCTGTTACAGAAACATTTTTACAAAAAATCTTCTGATTTAACCTTGAGATTTGAAGTATTAGATAGCTTAGATATTTGCACAATTTACAATGACACTAATAATTCTTAATTTCTAATAGAAATGCAAAATCAATCGGTAGTTAGTAATAGAATAACGAGACACAAACCTTTACATTCAATCGCATTTGGCCCCATTTATTTTTGATCACAGTGCATACACATACAAACTTTTAGTCCAAAAGTGCGCACATTTGTAGAAATACACGTTTACCTCAGATTTCATTAGATAGAATATAAGCCGGGCCGTACGCTGGGTTTCATAATTACCCTGGTCAGAAAATGTTGTTTGTTTGGGGGGTACGGGGGCATGGTCCCCTAGAAAATTTAGATTTCCCTGGTGTACATATGTGGATTTTTAAGACATTTTAAAGGGGTGGTTCAGTGGTTTTTTTCTAGGCTTGATTGTGTTTTTGGGGCACAGTTTAACATGTCTTAATGCTTTGTTTTTAAAAAAAAAACGTATTTTTCATATATTTTACCTTTATTCTACACCTCTGTTTCCATTATCATTTGAACGGCTCATTTGACTTCCTGCTTCTATGAAGCCACTCCCTCCGAAATACGCAATGTGCTCAGATTGGTTAGGTGGCCCAGTGTATCGTGATTCACTGAAGTGTCCGGAAACGCCACGCCCCTAACCATTTGTTGTTACCAGAGCCATTACATGTGCTTCAGTGGAAATGTAAATAATGGCATCTATATTGCTGTATCAAATTGAGCCTGAATCAGACCCAGATGAAGAGGGTCAAGCAGAACCTCTGCAATCGCGGCTTTTAAAGGGTTAGTTCACCCAAAAATGAAAATACTGTAATTTATTACTTACCCTCATGCCGTTCCACACCCGTAAGACCTTCGTTAATCTTCGGAACACAAATTAAGATATTTTAGTTGAAATCCGATGGATGAATCAGTGTATCGAATCATGATTCAGATCACGTGTCAAACTGCCAACGGCTGAAATCACGTGACTTTGGCGCTCCGAACCGCTGATTCGACACCCTAATTCATTATGCTCCGATGCTTCCTGAAGCAGTGTTTTGAAATCGGCCATCACTAAATAAGTCTTTTTTTTTTTTTTTTGTTTGGCGCTCCAAAAATATTCTCGTCGCTTTATAATATTAATATTGAACCACTGTACTCACATGAACTGATTTAAATATGTTTTTAGTACATTAATGGATCTTGAAAGAGGAAATGTCATTGCTCCCTATGAAGGCCTCACTGAGCCATTGGATTTAAACAAAAATACCTTAATTTGTGTTCCGAAGATTAACAAAGGTCTTACGGGTGTGGAACGGCATGAGGGTGAGTAATAAAGGACAGAATTTTCATTTTTGGGTGAACTAACCCTTTAAAGGACGTTTATGAATGGTATTTCATTTAGTATTTGTGTCAAAGTGTTTAGATATGCTGTCACTGCTGTTTGTTAGCTTTCAATATACGGTTTTATCCTGATTAAAGTTTTACTGTAGCTGAATACATGACTGAGTAGTAGCATTTTTGTAAAGGTAGCGTTTAATTTATAGTATGAACAACTGTTTGTCTATGAAAGTAAAAGTTTGTTGGTGTTTGTAGAATTTAGCTAACTGGCTAGCGAAGCAAAAACGAGTTGGTCTTTGTTTACGTCCTTGATGCAACCAAAAATAGCAACAGAACTATACGTTTAAAAGACATGTAGAAACAATAAAACATACTTACAGTCTGGGGCAGATAAACAGCAGCTTCTGCTTTTAAAGTGGGAACTGCTCCATCTTTCAGTAAAAGCCTTTGAGCAAATCCAGCATTGAACTCATGTAGATTCTGGAAGCTGTCTTCAGCGCCGCATCCAGTGTAGAAAATAACACTGATTATAATGGGTTCTATTATCTTTTGTCGCGCCGCTCGCGTCCGGTGTACACAACTCTTCCGCTTCCATATGCTGCGCCACATGGCCTCGCCCACTTTGTTGCGTGTTCCTGAGGGCAGTGTTTTGCAGGGTTTATGATGTCACCAACCCGGGAAGAAGCTCGTTGTTGTCCAAACCAGTCGTTTTTGTAGGCATTAAACTAACTTTGAATCACTAGGCCATAGAGAAGTCACAAAGCCTGTAAAAACAGACTCTTCTGCCTCAATTTATAGACAAACTTTTCTATAAATGAACATGCACCCCAGGACATTGTGCGTATGATTATAACTGTCTTGTAAAGTGTCTTTTGTTTTGTATTTTGTTTTATGCATGTCTTATGTGCGAACTACTAGTTCATGTAACCTCACGTATATTGTGTCTCCAATCAAATTAATGCTCATTTCATGACTTACACTTTCATGTATAACTTCCTCATAGGATGCATTTTGCAATTTGTGTTTGCTGTATTAATTGGAGTATAAATGAAAACAATCCCAGGCCCAGTTTAATCATGCTCAAAAACAAGAGCCATAAACTCCCCCACAGAGGAATTTCCCACTTATTGATCAGGTTGACCCTAAGAGGTGTAGCTTCTCCCAGACTTTAAAGAGTGACACACAGCTCCCCCTCCCTCTCTCTTGCCTCCTCCGGCCAACACTCCACATCTGCTGGGTGCTCCACGGCCAGGCCTCAACCAGCACCCCATATGCTTACCTAGAAGAGAGAAAGAACTCTTCCCTACTACAAGAGTCAAACTAACCATGCAAGTTTGTCATCGTTTCTTCATTCAACACAGGAGAAATCCATGACTTCCGGGTGAATGCTGGCGCTATTAGCTGCCACTGCTCAGAGAGGGCATTTTAAAACTCTCTAGTTCTTCTAAATCTTCCTGCACTTATGAATGCATTTACGAACTGTTACAAACTATTTTAAGGACTCACTATGACTTGTGTGTCCAAGCTCTTTCCAGTTCCTCTAATAAATTTTCTACCAAGCTAATGCCCAAGTGGGAGTACCAGCTGAAGTAAAAAGCAAAACAGGGCCAATAAATTACACTGTGTGCTGAGGCAACTCACCTAAAACTGATGTATTTAACATGGTTAATCTGAAGCGTTATTACGGACACTCTACTTTGACGTCATCGCCTGGGGTTTATAAGGCTGCTTTCTAAATTGTGTATATATGTCAACTGTCTGTGTATAATTGTGTTCCCATTCAGTCGGTCACATTCGACGTACGTCGGACAGACCGACGAATAGGAATCTCGCTAGAGAGGCCAATCTACTTAGAGTGTAACTACAACGAGCCAATGCACATTGGCATGCAATCATATGCATCAGCTGCTCGCCTCGCAGCGCGGGTATATAACGAGCAGCAGGTGCGTTGCATCTTCAGCTTTTCGCTTCGGAGCCAAATGGTGTTTGTTCCTGTTCTCTGCAAGCAAGTGTCTGCTAGAAGACGAGTCAAGCTTTTTGGTTGAACTTCTCTTTTTTTCGAGTGCGGGCGAACAGCACTGCAGCGGGGTCGAAGTCCTCTCTTTATTTTCTGTTTTTTGTTTCGTTTGCCATTATAGAGCAAATAGCTGTTTTGACAGCGTCAGAAGGCTGTTCTCACGTCCGGTACGGTGCGCTTCGAGCGCTGAAAGCCGTTTTTACGGCAGGTAAGAGTGAGCGCCTTCAAAGAGAGAAAGAGCACACGACAGGCTACACACAATCCCTGTCTGTGTTGCGGCGGCCGTTCCCCTGCGTGCTTCAGCACTCTAAAAGAGTAAAGTCCCTAAAAGAGCTTACACAAGTAGAGCTTGCGTCTTTTTAAAGATGACATTCTATTTGTGTGTTTCTGGATGCGGTTGTTTCCTGTCCTCACTGATGGCCACGATCACTGTTTCACATGTCTGGGCGCGTGCTGAAACGATGTTCGTGGGTGCTTCATGTTTTCGTATGAGAACATGATCACGTCGACACACCGGTCGTGACTCTTCTTTCTCCGGGAAGCTTGAGTCCCCTCTGTTGTTGGCCAGCTGCCACTTGTGTGTAAAAGCACAGCCGCGGGTCTGCCCGACACTCTGGGAGACCGCGGAGATCAGCAAGAGCAAACCTCTCGCTCCTCTGCCTGTCGTGTGCCGTCGAGCTGTCGGGCTGCAGCGCGGGTTGTCACGGCAACCCAGCGCTCGCTCGGCACTCTAGATGCGCGGTCTCCTTGCCTAATCTCCATTGTAGCGCCACATTGTAGCACCACTTTGGTGAAATGGCTTGGGTGACTTGAGGTTGAGGGGTTCCTTCGGGGAACCAACCCCCTAGGGCCCCTCCCTCTCTAGCGCATTACATGCTGTGCAGCTTCTGGATTGGATTGCTGGTCCTTTTCATAGGGGAACCTAGCATTTCATTCAGGGCTCCAGCTGAGGGTCAGATGTCGATTGCAGCATCGGAGAGAGGGCTGTTATGCTCTGGAAATGAGGGTGACGCTGCCCACTGTAATGGTGTGTGCTTATGCTGACTCAGATTCAGAGTTTACAGCCATGCTTTCCCGGGTGTTCCGGATGTGCATGGAAAAACTTGGCAGTATGGAGCTATATTGGTGCCATAAATATGGAATGCCAAAAGTGCCAAAATCTGCATAAGTTTTTACTCTCTCACTACCCTTATGGGTGGGGTGGCTGTTCACAGACCACACCCACCCTGCATGTGAGGCCAAGGCACTCTTTATGCATGAAGGTAGTTCTGAGCCGGGGTTGAGCTGCGCTTGTTGACTAACCGTGATCAAAGTCACAGTGCAGGCCTTCGGCCAGACGATGTCCACCTCAGTGGTCCAGAAGCGCCCCCCTGGCTTACTTTGCTGAGGTGCAAGAGGTCGTCAAGCTAAACGCTTTCTCGACACTCCCATCTCACAAGGTGGCCTTTTCGGTGACACTGTCGGGGACTGAGCCCAGCAGTTCTCCTCAGTTAGTGGCAGACCGGGGAGCCTCCCCCGACAAACCATTGAGTTCCTCGTGGGCCCTCAGTCTGCTCGTTGCCAAGGGTGTTGTCCCCTGCAGAAAAAAAAAAACTCCGGCCCAGTCTGCTCTACTGTGTCCGCTGCAGGAAGATGACGCCTCCCGTCTCTGCTACTGTTTAAGTGGTTAGTGAAAAATCACCCCTGAGACGGGTGACCCAGAGATGGGTGGGGCTCCACGGCCGGGTCCCGAGATGGGCGTGGCAACGCGGCACGTTCCGGGTGGCAATCACTCAGGAGTGCCGCCAAGCCTTCAGCCCGTGGTCGGACCCCTTGTTTCTTCAGGCTGGAGTGCCCCTAGAGCAGGTGTCCCGGCATGCTGTGGTATTCGCAGATGCCTCTGCCACAGGCTGGGGTGCGGAAGGGCCCCCATCTGCATTGGCACATCAACTGCCTCGAGTTGCTAACGGTACGCCTTGCTCTGTGCCGCTTCAAAGGGCCGCTACGGGGCAAGCATGTACTGGTCCGTACAGACAACACTGCGACCGTTGCGTACATCAACCGTCAAGGTGGTCTACGCTCCCGTCGCATGTCGCAACTCGCCCGCCATCTCCTCCTTTGGAGTCAGAAGCATCTGAGGTCGCTTCGTGCCATTCATGTTCCCGGTGTGCTCAACCGTGTAGCCGACGAGCTATCACGAGCTGCGCTGCCAAGAGAGTGGCGACTCCACCCCCAGGTGGTCCAGCTGATTTGGAGAGAGTTCGGAGAGGCTCAGGTAGACCTGTTTGAATCACCAGAAACCTCCTATTGCCGGTTGTTTTACTCCCTGTCCGAGGGAACACTCGGAACAGATGCACTGGCGCACAGCTGGCCCCGGCGCCTTCGCAAATATGCGTTTCCCCCAGTGAGCCTACTTGCACAGACCCTGTGCAAAGTCAGGGAGGACGAGGAGCAGGTCCTGCTAGTTGCACCCTATTGGCCCAACCGGACCTGGTTCCCAGAACTCTCACTCCTCGTGACAGCCCCTCCCTGGTCCATTCCTCTGAGGAAGGACCTTCTTTCTCAGAGACGGGGCACTCTCTGGCACCCGCGTCCAGACCTCTGGAAACTCCATGTCTGGTCCCTGGACGAGACGCGGAGGTTCTAGGTGACTTACCCCCCGAGGTACTTAACACCATCACTTCGGCACGTGCACCGTCTACAAGACGGGCTTACGCCTTGAAGTGGAACCTGTTCGTCGAGTGGTGTTCTTCTCGTCGAGAGGACCCCCGAAGATGCTCGATCGGTGTCGTGCTTTCCTTCTTGCAGCAGGGGTTGGAGCGTAGGCTGTCCCCCTCCACCCTCAAAGTCCATACTGCTGCTATCTCCGCATATCATGACCACATAGATGGCAAGTCTGTTGGTCAGCACGACCTGGTCGCCAGGTTCCTTAGCGGGGCGAGGCGATTGAATCCTCCTCGTCCTCCCTCCATACCCTCTTGGGACCTTGCTCTGGTGCTGAGAGCACTTCAGATTGCTTCCTTTGAGCCCTTGCAATCAGCAGACTTAAAGATTCTGTCTATGAAGACTTTGCTGCTGGTTGCATTGGCCTCCATCAAGAGGGTAGGGGACCTGCAGTCTTTTTCGGTCGACGAATCGTGCCTAGAGTTCGGGCCGGGTGACGGCCACGTGGTACTGAGACCCCGGCCTGGCTATGTGCCCAAGGTTCCTACCACTCCCTTCTGGGACCAGGTAGTGAGCCTGCAAGCGCTGCCCCCGGAGGAGGCAGACCCAGCCCTGGCTTTGCTCTGTCCAGTTCGCGCTTTGCGACTGTACATAGACAGAACTCAAAGCTTCAGGACCTCAGACCAGCTCTTTGTCTGTTACGGAGGCCAGCAGAAGGGAAAGGCTGTCTCCAAGCAGAGGATGGCCCACTGGATAGTGGATGCCATCGCCCTGGCTTACCAAGCTCAGGGCGTGCCCTGCCCACTCAGGTTGCATGCGCACTCCACGAGAGGCGTCGCATCTTCCTGGGCGCTGGCTCGTGGCGCCTCGCTAACAGACATCTGTAGAGCTGAGGGCTGGGTGACACCTAACACGTTCGCTAGATTCTATAGCCTTCGTGTCGAGCCGGTCTCCTCCCGTGTTCTCACCTCAGGTCAGAGGCACGGAGAGGCCCCGGCTTAGTGTCGGCTTGCTGCGCTTACATGCGCTTTTTCTCCAGAGAGTCCCTACAAGGCAGACCCTGTTGAGTCCTCCGATCTCCCTTCGGCAGCCGACGTGGTGGAGCGTCTGGCGCTAGGCCTATACTCCGTTGTATCCTTGAGAACCGGGTTTAGGCTGGGTACCATATGTGTGACCCTACTGGGATCCCATATGTCTAGTTCCACAGTTGCTCCTATACGAAGCCCGTGTCTTTCCCTCTGGGAGAACCCGCCTCTCATCGAGTTGGAGTCCCCAGTTCTTCCATACGTAGTACAGCCTACGGGTTAGTCCATATGTACTTCTCCACATAACTCCTTCGGGGAAGGATGTGGCTTCCGCAGCGTTCCTTTCCCAGCGTTATCCAATAGAATCACTGAATGGGTTTTGGGGAACAGCAGTGATCGACACTCTCTGTGTTAGCCCTGTCCCACCGTCCGTAGGCAAGGGGGTTCAGGTGGCTTACAACAGAGCGCTGGAAGGGGGCAGCTCCTGTGGCGCTTTGGTAGGGATTCCTATTCGTCGGTCTGTCCGACGTACGTTGAACGTGACCGACTGAATGGGAACGTCTCGGTTACAAAGGTAACCCTCGTTCCCTGAAGGAGGGAACGGAGACGTACGTCCCGTCGCCACAGTCGCTGTACCCCGCTGATGCTGCCGCCTATCCGGTTCGGCTCCTCAGCGAAAACCTGAAGATGCAACGCACCTGCTGCTCATTATATACCCGCGCTGCGAGGCGAGCAGCTGATGCATATGATTGCATGCCAATGTGCATTGGCTCGTTGTAGTTACACTCGAACTAGATTGGCCTCTCTAGCGAGATTCCTATTCGTCGGTCTGTCCGACGTACGTCTCCATTCCCTCCTTCAGGGAACGAGGGTTACCTTTGTAACCGAGACGTTCACCTGTCTTTCTGTTGCCCCGTCAAGTGTTTGTGTTCCTTTTTTTTGTCTCGCGATAGTTCCGCCACAACCCGCCAGGGAATCCCTGTGACGTAATCAGGATCATGACATTTCCCATAAAAGAAGTGAACTTACTGGCATTCTGGAGCAACACTCGACATGCTCTTTTTGGATAATTAAACGCGATTGCGCCGTTCTCACTCCCTGTTTTTGTCTGTGACTGTTTTTTATTCTTGTGGAAATATCCAACCTGGTGGGATTATTTTGCCTTGGACTTCGTCACAGGACAGTGCTGTTCAACGCGCTCCCGAACTCAAAACGACTTAAAAGGACAATCTTGCACACACACACATACATTTTTTATATATTGCTTTTCTGTTTCATCTTGTATAATACACTCTAGGTTGGAATTTATTCTTTGTTTTGTGGTTATTTGTTGTATCTGCACTCATTCAAACAGTTTTAGGAGGGAAAAGAAAAAACTTTATTTGTGTAGCCTGCCTTATTTAGGCAGAGTGTTACAGTCTTCACTGCATGTATAGTTATTACCAAACAAACTATAAAACACAGTTCTTCCCTCTTTTTGTTTCCATTTTAAAAATATCAAACATATGTGTCAATATGTGCATATAGTCTGCAAATATAAACACACCCCTGACTCTTTTTGTTAAATGTCAGTTTTAATGGCCAACAATAGCCAAATACCCATTATATAAGTATAAGCAAAAGGTATAAGAAGCTACAATGAAAAATAAAGCAAATGATTCAGTCAAACATACAAAGTCAGCGCTCTAATAGGCTACAACAGTAAACTATAAGTTATGAGATTTCACTTTTAGTTCAACAAATTATAGATTTATGAGACCAAAGATCACCCGTTAGATTTACAAAAGATGAATTATATTATGTTTAAGCACTACAGAGACATCAGAGCCAGCGGCAAACGTCAGAAGGACTAGCCGAGGTAAGGATGCTCTCAGCGGGGTACATGAGCGCCCAGTGATCATCTGGATCTCACAACTCCAAATAGGTGCTACTTTTATCAATAAACCACAAATTTAAGCTTTAAACCAGTACATTCTTACATGCCTGAAAACTCTTAAAACTACATATCATGACATAATAACAGTAGTGTGTTACATGGGTTTTCTCCTCTGCTGCTGACACTTGCTGGTTAGTGCAAGATGCATTCTGGGATACCTGGCTGTCTCAAGTCCGCACAAGTCACCTCTCAATGCATCCTCGATAAAATGACGGATCAAGAACACATCCGGGGATTTGAACTGTACTTGGCTAGATGTGAACTTTGAATTGGAACAGTACTTGGACAGCGACTGATGACGTTTCAAACAAGTACAGACAAGAGCACATATTGAGAAACAGTTAACTATGAATAAATGAATGAATGAGGCATTTCGGGGTCTCTCCTCATTCACAACCTGGATAATTCAACAGCAGCCACAGAGCAACAGCGCCAACTATAGGTGGAGAGGAAAGATTTGTCTACCTTACACAGAAGAGGGATTGTTGCTCAGCACATAAAGATGAACTACTTATCATGATTGCAGACTGTGGTGATGTGGTTTCTCCACTGCATGGATCTTCATGTGTATCTTCAGCTGATTTTTAAAAGAGAAACTCTTTCCACACCGATCACACGTGTGCCACTTCTCTCTGCTGTGGATCTCCTTGTGTGTTTTCAGACATGATGACTGATTGAATCTCTTGTCACACTGTGAACACTTGTAAGGTTTTTCTCCAGTGTGAATCCTCTCATGTGTTTTCAGATGTGATGACTGACTGAATCTCTTGTCACACTGTGAACAATTGTAAGGTTTTTCTCCAGTGTGAATCCTCTCATGTGTTTTCAGATTTGATGACAGACTGAATCTCTTGTCACACTGTGAACACTTGTAAGGTTTTTCTCCAGTGTGGATCATCTCATGTGTTTTCAGAGATGATGACTGACTGAATCTCTTGTCACAGTGTGAACACTTGTAAGGTTTTTCTCCAGTGTGAGTTCTCTGGTGCTGTTTTAAATGGTTTGCTATAGTAAAAGTCTTCTCACACTCAAAGCACATGTACTCTCTCACACCAGTGTGTATTTTCTCATGTTTATGTAAATAATGCAGCTGTGAAAAACTCTTTCCACACACAGAACATGAATATGGCTTCTCCTTTGTATGAACTCTCAGGTGTTTCTTTAAGGTTGATTCCCCAAGAAATGTTTTGTCACATTGGTGACATGTGAATGGTCTCACTCCGGTGTGGATCCTCATGTGTGCTTTAAGGCTTGATGATTGACTGTAGCTCTTCCCACACTGATCACATGTGAACGGCTTCTCTCCTGTATGAACTCTCATGTGATCCTTAAGATGTTGTTTGGTTGAGAAACTCTTTCCACACTGAGTGCAGGTGAAAGATTTCTTGGCTCTTTTCTTTAGAAATGTCTTTAGTTCTTCACTCTCCTTGCTTTCTTCCATCAGGTCTGAAATGAGAGAAAAAATATTCATTTAATTTTCAGTACATCAAAATAATTTAAAGAGAGAAATATGAAGTGAAAGGTCATAAAACTGAGACTTGCTGTGATAGACAACTGCTATAAAACATTCAGATCATTTTGATGCACAGTCCAGAATGAATCAAGTATAACACTTTATTTTGCACAGATAAACAAGGAGAAAATATCTTCTCTCCTGGGGGTGTTTTATCTCAGCCTTTGTTTTAGCAGGAAAATCAAGTCTTACACAATTTATTTTAATTTGAAACATTAGAGCATATTTCTGTAGTATTTAATTTATTTTCCTAAAACTGTGTAATTATTAAGGGCCGTTCACACCAGACTTTTCCTTCCACTGACTTCCATTCATACGCATGTGAATGTGGGACACCAGAAACACAAGATCAAGTGAATTTTGCAGTAAAGTGGAGTAGATTGTATATTTTCAAATTTTGGAGTGATTATTATTTGTTATTTATGTTTTTAAAAAAATATATCACGTCATATCTTGACGTTGCCGTGCCTGTAGAAAGTTCACATGCTCAAAGTCTAGACTGACTGCATCTTTAAATGTGTTATTATCAGTGTCCTACATGATTCACTCAACCCTGTTACTTCTGACATGATTTTCCTCCTTTCAAAAACGCCCAGGAAGTGACATCATCTGGGCTCTTTTCTACAGCATGATGGGAGGACAAGAAAATAATCTCAATCCATTGTCTCAGTTTTTACACACATGAATGACTGCATTCATCAGCCCTGTTACCAAAGTTACTGTAAGAAGAGATTTTGCTCAAGTTACACTCACAACCCTGTCAGCCATTCTGGAAAGTTCATTTACTTCAAACATTTTGGTGTTACAGTTTATTCCTAAAAATAACAGTGTTGAAAACTGTATTGAAAACAAATTCTGGTAACACTCCTGCAAATTGTGAACCAGATATGAAATAAATGTAAAATGCATATTTAGTTTGATCTGATGTTGACAATCAATATGACGGTTTATCAAACCGAGCATGTATCATTTGTGTATGTATCATTTCATAGTTCTACTGTTTCTCTAAATGTGCAGAAGTGCTTAAATCTTTCTAACATGAATGTTGTTCAGCATCATGAAGGAATGAAGAATAAACACCAACCTCTTTGTTCTTCAGTATCTTCAGTGTGTTTCATTCTGCAGGGTTCTGGATCACTCATGTTCTCTGCGGTTTTCAGCTCTTCCTGATGCTTCAGTGCTCTTCTGATGGGAATATTCCAGCATTTATTGATGAACTGCTGTGGGAGGAGCTTCACTGGTGATGTGACTGCTATATGAGGAGCTTCATTAAGTAATTGCAGTGGGCGGGGCTTTGTTGACTGAACTGCAGATTGGTTGGAGGAGCCGATCTGCCCAAATCAAAAATAAATCAGTTACTGTGTTTGTTTTTATAGGGTTAAAGTCCAGAGATCAAACTGTAGTGTCTGCATCAAATGAAATGTACAAAAGTGATTTTACATAGAAAACCCATCAGGTGAAATGTGTCTGTTTTAATGTTTCAAATTACTTTTGTGAAAACAAAATGTTTTAATGTCCCATCATCATTTAGTGTAACGGATACATTTAATGCAAAAAGGAATCCGTTATTTTGACCTGTATTTAATAAAATATATATAAGAATAAGAGATCATACTAAATTTCATTATATTTTAAATGATTAAAAACTTCTTGCTGACAAACTGGTGAAAGCTAGTGGTTTGAAGGAAAGTGGTATAAAGTCTAAAGATTTAAAATGACAATTAAAGAGTATTTTGGGCTGCAGTGTGATCCTTCAACAGTGTTTGAATTTGTCATCAAGTGATTCTCCTTCTAAATATGCCTGAAAAGTTGTTTTCTTCTTTCTTTCTTTTTTAATTAATTATTTTTTGTGCTATATTAACCACTTTTTGTATTTCACCCATAAACTGCATTAGAGCATTAAGAATTTATATCGGTCTATCGTAAAGCAACTGATGCTAATTCAGAACTTTATTCAGTTGCTCCATTAAAATATTGAGATATCTAGTAGTAAAGAACTGTAAGAAAAACAGTTAAAAGCATAAAGACAAAAATAATTGTTCATATTTGAGGTCCACAAATACCCTCAGTCTGTTGACAGCAATGAAATGAGCTTTAAGTGTCAATTTACAGCAGATCTGAAGACATCAGCATAATAAATGAGGTGAAAACAGGAACTATTGACATGAAATAAAGAGTGTTTTCAGCAGCTCTGTTAATATTGATGATCCTCAGACTATCAACACACATTCAACAAGACATTCAGATCATTAGCAGATCATCTCACTTTATTCTGAGTGTTTGCTGTTAGAAACTGATTATTGGAGTCAGGATATGTGAGAAAATCCTATAAAACTTCTTTAATTAAAGACAATACTGTTATTTCTCACAACATGATGTGGATAAAACACCAATAATACAAAAAAACACTAATGACACTCATCTTCATCAACCACTGCTGCTAAATAACTACAGCAATATAATATATATGAACTGAAAGTTTGATTTTCTAATAATAAGTACACTGCAGTAGTGAAATTAGATCAGAAGAGACAATGATCACAAAACCATTCAAAATAAAGAGCAGCACAAAGCAGGGTTGTCGTCATAATACAGAATCATCTCATATTTAAGATATCAAAGCAGTGATCTGTATTAAATCCAGTATAATCACCAGTATAGGCTACATGTAGATTAGAGAGGATGAGTTAAAGTGTGAACTAAATGTAAATGAGGTGTGTGTGTGTGTGTGCGCGCACTCTCACATGAGCCTCACAGGAGGCGGTTTTAACAATAAAAAAACTTATTTTATTGGATACGAGCAATTTGTTGTTTGTGTTGTGGATATTTAAGAAAAAAGCTTGCTTCGCTTCGTATATTCAGTTTAACAGCTCTGCAACTGAACTGAATTGGTAAAACGCCTTTGCAAACCATTTGGACTGCTCTCGAATTTATAATGGACTGAATAGCTCTCAGAACTTGACGTGTGATTCCACACTGACTGAATATGCACATGAATCACGGTCACACACTCAGAGCAATATTGTTTTAGCTATGTTTTATAGTATTAAAATATTTCGAAGGACAAAAACATGAACTTTATTGGCTTTACTTCACGTCAGCTGTCACTTTACTTTAGCGTGAGCCCCTATCCACTCGCACACTTGGCACAGCTCTTGCGACGGTTCTGTCATTAATATGAATTAATATAATTAGCCTTTTGCTTGACTACGTTATCAAACAGCTAATAACGTGTTGCTAATGTTACACACACCGTTCCTGTTCTTCATCTCAGAGTCAGACAGCTGCCTTCTAACGATCAGTATCCTTACAAACACTCACCCTTATGAAACTCAACCATGTTTTTTGTAGTAACCATGATTTTTATAGTACAACTATTGTTTTACTACAGTAACCATAGTTTAACTATAGTTTTTGTAGTAAAACCATAGTAACTACATAATGAAAGTACACGGTTACTAATGTAACCTCAGTTCCCTTAGATACGGAAGGAGAACTGCGTCATTTGTCTTTCTAAAACAAGATGCTACGGGGGGAAAACTTCTTTATTTCTGATTACTGAAGCCTTTTTCACTCACGCAGTGAAACTGCATGGCCATTGGTTCATGAAGTTAAAGTAAACAAACCAAGCCAATAGTGAGCGAGCCCGCCAAAATGGGCGGGGAATCGGGCTATTTAAGCAGATTTTTTTCTGACTGAAGCAACGGCATGAGGCGTCCGCAAGTAGCGCGGCAAAGTATGCAGTACTCATTCTGTATCTAAAGGAACAAAGGTTACATTAGTAACCGAGTACTTTACCTTTCGATACTACACTCGTACTGCGTCATTTTTCTTACTAAGGTAAGACGCTACGGGACAATATAATCACACCGTGCTACTAAGGGGGGGCGACAGAGCATTCGAGCGGCGCACTGAGAAGGGCTTGCAACAGGTGCTCATAGTATAGTGCATCCCGAAAAATCGGTGACTTGAAGACACCGTAGTCATCGGAATTAGCCAACCGTGCCGAACCGTAGGCTACTGCTAGAATGCGAGTAGTGACGTCATCAATCAGAAACAGTCACTTTCCAGTCACTTTCCAGCCAGTTTCTCCGTAGCTTGCTAAACATGATATTTGAGCAACATGAACACAAATTAATCATACAATTAAAAGAAATAACTGATCATCCTACATAACGAGGTCACTATTTACATAGCATATCGTGTGTAAAATCTTGTGTTACTAAGGCAACGACTGAAGAGCACCGTTATCAGCCCCACAGTGGAAAACGAATGGCACAGAATGGAATGGGAAAGCAAAGATAATGGTTTGGCCCGACGCTGAAAAAGCTGCTAACAAGAAGTAAAAAAAAAAAAAGAGAGATACAACGCCAAAGTTGCACTGCTCTGCTCTTGCTCTGGCTAGATTACAGCCTTCATGCGGGTTGAGTCGAGAATTATACGATTATAATATAATTATATCGATCGGATGTGTATTATTATATCGAGCTACCGTGCTCACGCAGCTGCATGGTGGCACAAACACTCATACAAACAGTAGCTGCACAAAAAATGCGTGGCACAGAGAGGAACGCAGAAACTAGTCAGTGCTGTCGTGTTATTTATAACTAAAGTAGCTTAGAAACTTAAAACTCATTATATCATATATTTTTCTGCTTTTGAAGGAACTATTTACAAACCACAGCTTCACAATCAATAAAGATACGGTATGACTAATTCACACACGCAATCGCTCTCATTATGTACTGGTATTACGAACCATAGATAAAATAACTGCTGCAAGTGAGCTGTTATGTCAGATCACTCTTTCAATAGGAAAAAATATCCCACCTTTAACAGTCAATCACATTTACAGTACAAACCTTGTCAGTGAACTATGAGGGCAAAAAAAAACAACAAAAAAAACGGCCCCTTACAGATGCTAAAGCTGCAGCTGAAATTGGTAATTTCTTCACATATTTACTAGTTTCTACATGGTGAATGGCAAGTAGTGCACTGTATAGAGAGCAAGGAATGATTCAGGCAATGTAAATATGCTTTCCTTTGATTTCAAACCGCGGGTTTGAGACTTTCTTTTTTTCACTGCAGTTTTAAACAGTAAATACTCAGCAATGGTGCTGATTCTTGAATTTGCACATGTTTTGTCTTAAAGCATATTAAAAACACCACATAGACATATAAACATTAGTTAACATTAAAAATTTGATTTTCAATACAGAGAGTCTTTAAGAGTTTGGTCCGATGGTGCTGAAGTTGCAATGGATTTCTTCTGCGTTGAATGTAGAAATAATAGTGAACTTGCGGTCTGGGTTTGTCTTTGTCTTGGGGAAGAGTTCTCTCTCTTCTAGGTGAGCACATGGCTGGGGCAGGTCGAGGCCTGTGAGGCCACAGAGCGGCCAGGAGCTACAGAGAATCAGTCAGGAGCAAGAGAGAGGGAAAGAACTGGGTGGGGTCTTTTAAGGTCTGGGAGAATTCGCACCTCTTAGGGTTGACGACCAATGAGAAAGGTAGAATTTCCAAGTGGGAAATTCCTCTGTGGATTTTTTATGGCTCATTGTGTCTGTAGCAGGGTGTTTGCCTATGTATTTGGCTGGGTTATTGAAGAACAAACTGTTAAAGATTCTTGTCATTCTAATATGTTGCATAGGTATCAACATATCATATACACAAGCATTTAAATCTTCAAAATACAAACTCATAAACCCCAAACTTCATATAGAGTATGGGTTTTTCCTAAAGCCTCTGCTTTTCCAGATGATTTATCTGTTGTTACAGTTGACATCATTTTTAGTGCTTAGTCCACCACACTAAAGTACCACCTCAATCAGCACTTAAAAATTAGTCTTAGACTTTACTGAAATTTGTTTTTAGCTTCTTTATAAAAGTCTCTTACTCTTAGAAAAGTCCTACTTTTTACTAAGAATTCTTTGACACTTAAGTTAAAGCTTAAGACTATTCTTAAGAGGCACAGGTCTTTTTGATATGGGATGCTCTTCTCACACTGAAGACATGGGAACTCTCTGGTGAGTTATTACACGATTCTCATAGTTTTCCTGTCTGTGAAACTATTTCCCAGTAGTGTCAAGTATTTGAGTAAATGTAATTAGTTACTGTACTTAAGTGTCTTCTTGACTACTTTGTACCAACGATATCAGCAACTTTTATTCTCTACTTGACTACGTTTTTGAACAAGTAAATGTACTTTTTCCTCCAATACATTTTCTGCAGCAGTTTCTGCTATAAAGATGGCATTGAAGGTATTATATCTTGTATGCTTGCCTTTATCCACCCAAACTTGTCAACTAGGCTACTTTACATGAATGCGAGTACATTAGCAGGTAGTTGTGAATCAAAGGTGTTTGATTTAGGAGATGAGGCAGATAAGGTATCTGAACTTTTATTCAAGTATTGTTTTTAGGTACTCTTTACACCTCTGCTATTTCCACAGTGACGACTTCTGAAAGACTTCTCTTTCGAGTGAATCCTCGTGTGGCTCTTAAGGTTACCTTTTAATCTGAAACTCTTACCACACTGACCACAAATGAATGGCTTCTCTTCGGCATGAATATTCATGTGGTTATAAAGGGTCAATTTATGTGTGAAACTCTTTCCACACTGATCACATGTGTATGGCTTCTCTCCAGTGTGAATATTCATGTGGGCTGTAAGACTTCCTTTTCTACTGAAACTCTTTCCACACTGTTGGCAGGTGTGAGGCTTTTCTCCAGTGTGAATTCTCATGTGGATTTCAAGTTTTCCTTTTTCTTTGTAACTCTGTCCACACTGTTGGCAGGCGAATGGGCTCTCTCCAGTGTGAATTCTCATGTGGACTATAAGTCTTCCTTTTACAGGGAAACTCTTTCCACACTGTTGGCAGGTGTGAGGCTTTTCTCCAGTGTGAATTCTCATGTGGACTTTAAGACTTCCTTTTTGACTGAAACTCTGTCCACATTGTTGGCAGGTGAAAGGTTTCTCTCCAGTGTGAATTCTCATGTGGTCTTTAAGATTTCCTTTTTGACTGAAACTCTTTCCACACTGTTGGCAGGTGTAAGGCTTTTCTCCCGTATGAATCCTCATGTGGACTTTAAGGTAGTCTTCACGTGTGAAACTCTTTCCACACTGTTGGCAAGTGATGGGGCTCTCTCTAGTATGAACTCTCAAGTGGACTTTAAGTAATCTGTGTTGTTTAAAACTCTTTCCACACTGTTGGCAGGTGAAATAACTTTTAGTTCCTGTCTTTTGAGCTCTTTTTTGTGAGGAAGACTTTTTAGCCTGTGTCGCTCTTTCCCCAGTCATGAAATCATTATGTTTTTTCTCTTCTTGCATTTCATTAAGTTCATGACTCGTCTCTTTCAGTGTCATTAGGTCTAGGGCAAAAACAGACATAAAACAATTTAGACATTTAAAGCATCAAAACCAACAACATGTATGATCTATCCCAGGGGTGTCCAAACCTGCTCCTGGAGAGCTACAGTCCTACAGATTTCAGCTCCAACCCCAATCAAGCACACCTGAACCAGATAATCAGGGTGTTCAGGGTTGCATGATAATTACAGACAGGAGTGTTGGAGCAGGGTTGAAACTGAAGTCTGCAGGACGGTAGCTCTCCAGGAGCAGGGTTGGACACCCTTGATCTATACCCTACCCTATGGATCAGGAATGGGCAGCTTTGGTCCTGGAGGACCACCGTCTTTTAGAGACTTGGGGTTAAATTTTGAGGTTGGCTTAAATTTTGCATGTGTGTTTGATCAGGGATGGAGCTAAACTCTACAGAATAGTGTCCCTCCCGGACCCGAGTTGGCCATCCCATCTAAACATACTCAATACACCAGTGGTTTTCAAACCTGGTCCAAAGGGACCCACCACTGTACATTCTGTATCTCTTCTGTATTTATCACATCTGGTTAAGATCATGAGCTTGTTAAAAGATTGTTGACATTGATGGAGGAATTTGCAGCTTTAATCGCAAACTACTATTCCTGTTCATCAATAAGGTGAGAACTGGACCCGTTATAAACCTAAATATAGTTTAATTAATTCATTGAAAAGTGTACTGTTCTATTAGTTATAGAAGATATTTGTTGTTGTAATTATGACAGACAAGCACACACACATAAGTAGCAACCATTCGGTACTCTGGCAGGGTTAGCAATCTCACTACATCCATACCGAGCCTAATCCTAATCCAACTGTGCCTCTTCAAGCGGTCCAGGAAACAGTACTGAGCAATCACACAAGTCAAGCGAATCAGATTTAGGGGGTCAAAAGTGCTCGGCCTGTTTTCGATCACCTAGTGCAAGTACACCCTTAATTTCTTATTTTAAAGGGGTGGTTAAGTGTTTTTTTTATTTGAAGCTTGATTGTGTTCTTGGGGCACAGTTTAACATGTCTTAATGCTTCGTTTTTTTGAAAACGCTATATTTTTCATATATTTTACCTTTATTCTACACCTCTGTTTCCACGGTCATATGAACGGCTCGTTTGACTTCCTGCTTCTATGAAGCCACTCCCTCCAAATTACGCAATGTGCTCAGATTGGTTAGCAGGTTGGTAGCTGGCCCAGTGTATCGTGATTCGCTGAAGCGTCCAGAAACGACACGCCCCATACCATCCGTTGCTTCAGTCAAAATGTAAATAACGGCGTTTATTGCTGTATCAAATTGATGAAGAGGGTCAATCGCAATCGCGGCTTTTAAAGGACGTTTATGAACGGTATTTCATTTTGTCGTTGTGTCCAAGTGTTTATTCTGTCACTGCTGTTTGTTAGCTTTCAATATACAGTTTTATCCTGATTAAATCTTTACTGTAGCCGAATACATGACTGAGTAGTCGCATTTTTGTAAAGGAAGCTTTTAATTTATAGAATGAACAACTGTTTGTCTATGAACATATAATAGTTTGTTGGTGTTTGTAGAATTTAGTTAACTGGCTAGCGAAGCAAAAACGAGTTGCTCTTTGTATATGTCCTTGATGCAACCAAAAATAGCAACGGGACTATAGGTTTAAAAGACATGTACAAACAATAAAATGTACTTACAGTTTGAAGCCAATAAACAGCAGCTTCTGCTTTTAAAGTGGGAACTGCTTCATCTTTCAGTAAAAGCCTTTGAGCAAATCCAGCATTGAACTCGTGTAGATTCTGGAAGCTGTCTTCAGCGCCGCATCCAGTGTAGAAAATATCACTGATTATAATGGGTTATATTATCTTTTGACGCGTCGCGTGTACACAACTCTTCCGCTTCCACATGCTGCACCACATGGCCTTGCCCACTTTGTTGCGTGTTCCCGGGGTGTGTTTTGCAGGGTTTATGATGTCACCAACCCGTTGTAGTCCAAAACCGGTCATGTTTGTAGGCATTTAACTTTAAAAGACAATATCTCCGTTTGCATTGAACTTTCAGCGCTGTAACTTTGCAGACACTGTTTATGCTCAAGCAGCAACATTACACACTAACTAAAGTTAAAAAAGTAAAATCGCATTTAACCACCCCTTTAAGACACGTTTTGAGATTTTCTGTCATTTATGACATCACGCTTTCCCGTTATTGACAGTATTTTCCAGCAGTCTGTTTTCACTGGTATACGGTAGGGGTGCTCATCTGAAACAGTATAAAACCTCCATATCAAAACACAGACAAAGTAGCAGAAACAAGCCATAAAAGCTTTAATCAATTACATGCAAACTAACACAATCATCAATCATTAATTAACACTAAAATCAAAGCTTTTTAATGTTACTGAATGAAATATAGAGCACATGAAGAGGTGTAAGATAATATGTAAGGTATCAAAAGTAGAAAATGCAAGATTTGGGGGGGTTGATGGATGTGATCTATGAATCCAATCCAGACGTGGTCTTTATTTAAAAAAAAAAAAAAAAGAAAGAAAAAAAGCTTGATTTTCTGTTTTTTGTTCAAAATGTTTTTTGTTTGTTTGTTTTTTTTAAAAATAATAATAATAATGAAACATAACCACATTAAAGTGTTATTAAAAAGATTGCATAAAGGTAGAATAAAATGTTTGTTTTGTTTTGATTCTTTTATTAAAAGCAGAGGCTGTAGTATTTTTCTTGACTTATTTCATGTTTAGCTATTCATACAAAATCTTCATTAAAGTTTTGTGAAAATCAAAATGCTGGTGGTGGCTGGCAACTTTTTTTAAAAAAATTAATGCTTATGAGATGTGCTTTCCTCAGCATACAATTTACATTTTACAGTTATACTTTTACCCGTAAAAGTTAGAAAATCCTGCGAGTGTGCATTTTCTGACAACAGGCTCCATTAAACTTCACAGACTTCAATGATATTGCCAAAAGTTTTGGGACACCTGCCTTTGTGTGCACATGAACTTTAATGACATCCCATTCTTAATCCGTAGGGTTTAATATGGAGTTGGCCCACCCTTTGCAGCTATAACAGCTTCAACTCTTCTGGGAAGGCTTTCCACAAGGTTTAGGAGTGTGTTTATAGGAATTTTTGACCATTCTTCTAGAAGCACATTTGTGAGGTCAGGCACTGATGTTGGCGAGAAGGCCTGGCTCACAGTCTCCACTCTAATTCATCCCAAAGGTGTTCTGTCGGGTTGAGGTCAGGACTCTGTGCAGGCCAGTCAAGGACCTTGCTTTCTGCACTGGTGCACAGTCATGTTGGAACAGGAAGGGGCCATCCCCAAACTGTTTCCACAAAGTTGGGAGCATGAAATGGTCCAAAATGTCTTGGTATGCTGAAGCATTAAGAGTTCCTTTCACTGGAACTAAGGGGTTCAAGCCCAACCCCTGAAAAACAACCCCACACCATAATCCCCCCTCCACCAAACTTTACACTTGGCACAATGCAGTCAGGCAAGACTCATACATCGGAATACATCATACATCGAATCTGAAGGATCAGCCTGCAATAGTACAGACATTTCAAAATACAGTGTATTTCGGGCTTGTTTATAATTAAAAGTCACACGCTAAGTTTATTCTTTTTCTTTTGGGCATTATTGTTATTTTGGTTACACAATAAATTGTATTTAATTTGGTTTCCATTTAATTCATAGTAAATTATTGTAGTCTCCCCTACAGGAAGAAAAGGCTAAGAACATTATTTGACACATATATTATTCATTATATAAATTTTACTAGTAAAATCTGTGCCTTTCACTGAAAGAGACACTAATTATGACTGCAGCCATATCACCCTGTAGCCCAAGACTGGTTGCCCACTGAAGCTAAGCAGGGCTGAGCCTGGTTAGTACCTGGATGGGAGGCCTCCTGAGAAAACCAGGTAGCTGCTGGAAGAGGTGTTAGTAAGGCCAGCAGGGGGTGCTCACCATGTGGTCTGTGTGGGTCCTAACGCCCCAGTATAGTGATGGGGTCACTGTACTGTAACAAGCACCGTCCTTCGGATGAGACGTTAAACCGAGGTCCTGACTCTCTGTGGTCATTAAAAATCCCATGATACTTCTCGTAAAGAGTAGAGGTGTAACCCCGGTGTCCTGGCCAAATTCCTTCCATAGGCCCTTACCAATCACGGCCTCCTAATAATCCCCATCCATTGAATTGGCTCTTTCACTCTCTCTCCTCTCCACCTACAGCTGGTGTGTGGTGAGCGCACTGGCGCCGTTGTACTGTGGCTGCCGTCGTATCATCCAAGTGGATGTTGCACACTGGTGGTGGATGAGGAGAGACCCCTGATATGATTGTAAAGCGCTTTGGGTGTACAGTTGTACATAGGAAAGCGCTATATAAATGCCTCATTCATTCATTCACTATATGACAGAAAGGAGAACATAGGAAAAGGATTTAAATGCTGTAATTTTGCATAATTTACAATGCATAATAATGCATAATATTAGTATGTGATTAAATGTAATCGTATGCTATGCAATTAAAATTAATTTCAATAAATAAAAATACTGTTCAAAATCACACATTATTTGTCACATGTAGTAGACCATTTTTGTGCCGTGGGTAATAGGAGGATTTTTCACCTGGCTACCACCGCAAGTATGTTTCAAACCTGTGGGAAGCACTGAATATTCTAAAAGCACCTCATGTAAACACCTTAAAGGTGCCGTAGAACGTGTTTTCAAAAGATGTAATATAAGTCTAAGGTGTCCCCTGAAGGTGTCTGTGAAGTTTCAGTTCAAAATACCCCATAGATTTTTTTTTTAATTCATTATTTTAACTGCCTATTTTGGGGCATAATTAAATATGCACCGATTCAGGCTGCGACCCCTTTAAATTCTCGTGCTCCCCGCCCCCGGAGCTTGTGCTTGCCTTAAACAGCATAAACAAAGTTCACACAGCTAATATAACCCTCAAAATGGATCTTTACAAAGTGTTCGTCATGCAGCATGTCTAATCACGTAAGTATGGTATTTATTTGGATGTTTACATTTGATTCTGAATGAGTTTGATAGTGCTCCGTGGCTAAAGCTAACATTACACACTGTTGGAGAGATTTATAAAGAATGAAGTTGTTTATTAATTATACAGACTGCAAGTGTTTAATAATGAAAATAACGACAGTCTTGTCTCCGTGAATACAGTAAGAAACGATGGTAACTTTAACCACATTTAACAGTACATTAGCAACATGCTAACGAAACATTTAGAAAGACAATTTACAAATATCACTAAAAATATCATGATATCATGGATCATGTCAGTTATTATTGCTCCATCTGCCATTTTCGCTATTGTCTTTGCTTGCTTACCTAGTCTGATGATTCTGCTGTGCACATCCAGACGTCCTGCCCTTGTCTAATGTCTTGAATATGGGCTGGTATATGCAAATATTGGGGGCGTACATATTAATGATCCCGACTGTTGCGTCACAGTCAGTGTTATGTTGAGATTCGCCTGTTCTTCTGAGGTCTTTTAAACAAATGAGATTTATATAAGAAGGAGGAAACAATGGTGTTTGAGACTCACTGTATGTTATTTCTATGTACTGAACTCTTATTATTCAACTATGCCAAGGTAAATTCAATTTTTGATTCTAGGGCACCTTTAATCATAATATTGTCTCATTCAGAATAAGGTCAATAATTGTATTCGTCTGAAAGAAGAATGTCATATACACTTAAGGAGGCTTGAGGGTGAGTTAATCATGGGATAATTTTAATTTTTGGTTGAACTATTACTTTAATGTTCAATTACTGCTATGTTCAGGTATGTTAAAATGATAGTACAACACTTTTGAGCATGAACAGAAAAACTTCTTTACTTTTCCATTGTTCTCTATTCAGAAGTAGATATTGGGTTTAATGTTGCACAAAATATTCTCTATTTCTGTAGAGCTGGACATTTTAATAATGATCAAATGACTGAGTTCAGCTGTGAGAATAAAACCAACCTGTTTGTTCCTCAGTATCTTCATGTTTCACACTGATTGTTTCTTCAATCTTTATTTCTTCAGTCTCCTCTTTAATAAAATCAATCTTCATGTCTTCACTTTCCTCTTTAATGAACGCCATCTTTAAGAAAATAATAATTAATGTTATTAAGTAACGTTATTAAGTAATTAAATTAATGGTTTAGACAAAAAGCACTCAAAACTAACACTATAATAAACACTTCATATTTAGGCATTTATGATCTACACTTGGTATTTAAAGAATTATAGATTATATTTAAATTATTACTCTTTGATGAAAACATGTTTAGTTTGTTAGTGTTTGTTGTTGTCGTTCATGTTCACTATTTGAGCAGCACGTGTCGTGATTCACTGAATCATTTCTCAAAGTGTTTGATTCAATTGACTCGGAGTTGAAAAGTTCAGTTTCTCCATCATTACTCACCAGAGACTGAACTCGTGCTCATGATAAACTGATTTATGATATATAGAGGCGGTTTCCCGGACAGGGTTTAAATGAAAGGGAATGAAACTGAAATGAAACTAACCCTTTAAGCCAGGATAGGCCTTAATCTAGAATAGTTAATCATGTCTTAAAAATGGCTTTCTGAAACACAGATTAAGTACAGATGACTAAAACCTGGACTATGGAGTCTTGAATTAAAATAAACCAGATTAATTTAAAACCAACTGTGTTCATCTGAATTAGCATGAGAGAGGGTGCCTAGAAAACCTAGAAAAAAGAAAAAATACAACCTTTACTAAACAAGAGACAGTTCTTTTAAATCAAAATACATCAGCTGTGAAAAAAAGGTAATGCCTGGAAATCTGTTTGTAATGAATTATTTTTAAATAGATGAATTATATATATATATATATATATATATATATATAATAATAATAATCATATGACTATTAATGCTTTTGTTTTGTTCTTTACATAGCAACAAACTAAACATAGCTATTTGATTTACACATGTGATAATCAGTGTTGGCAGACTAGAAATGATACTGGTTTGATCTAAAGCACTATCATAGTTGTTGCTTCATTATATATAAAAAAGACAAATCTTGTTAGCAGGTCCTCAACCCAAGCACAAGCTCAACACTTTACCAACAGTAGGCTAATCTCCAAAAAACACTAACATAACAAAAACTTTTACTTAATAGAACATTAAATAGTAAGAAGTCTCTCCATATTCTCGTCTTTATAAAAAATGCATAAAATAACACTTTTTCAACATTTACTCTCCCAGTTGAGCCCGGTGCAAAGCATGATGGGGAGTGAAAGTCTTGTTTGATTGGGTTACTTGACTGAAACATGTTATTTCAAAATGAAAACATCAAGTGAGTTCTAGTAACCATTTCAAGTCAATTTAACATGAAGCAATCACATTTGAACCAAAAACAATGGTGTTAAATCAAAATATAAAAATTCAGCATAAAAAAATATATATATATATATTACACACACACACACACAGTGTATATCAATATTGATATATATCTCAAGAAATACATGAGTCTTCTTTGAAACACAATGATAATCTGAAGTTAAACCTCCTCCTGGTAGGTTTAATTTAAGCCTCAATTTAGTCCTGCTGCAGGGGCCAGTTGCATAAACTTAGTCACTATATTAAGACTGTGTCTTAAGAACTAGTTTGACCATCTTGCAGTTAACCAAGGGGTAATCAATGTTATTTTTCCAATTCAAATTACACCAATCTACCTTTTTATGTAACAGACTTTAAAAAATTAGGACCACTCTTCAAGATAAACATTAGTGTCTTAACTTTTAAGACTAGTCTTAAGTGTTTTATGTAACAGCGGAGTAGCTCTAGTCTTCCTCCAGGAAATAAGCATCAACTATATTACAATATTTTAAACCATGTCAGAGAAAGCAGATTTCTGTTTATCTGGTTTAAAGGGCCATTTTATTCTAGGACTAGGCTTAATCTCTGTCCGGGAAACCGCCCCATAGAGAGAGAAATGAGACGCAGGTTTACTGTTTCTCATCAGTGGATGAGCTTTACTCACACAAATATCCTTCATTACACTTAGATAAATAAATACATTAAATAGTAAATTAACTAATTTCACATCGTTTGTTAAAAAAAACACATATGTAATTCATTGAACTGTTTCTATCGATTAAAACAGGTTAAATTCTTAAAACAAACCTTTATTCATCAGAATCACAACAGATGAAGGAGTTCGGCGCAGTCTTATGACGTCATGTCGTCACTCCAAAATAAAAGTCCTGTTCACACACACACACACACACACACACACACACACACACACACACACACACACACACACAGCATTGTCTAAAATCACAGAAGTGCATAGAAATCTGACTGTTTTACCAGATAATCTTTGTATTAAAATAAAAAGAAACATGTTAAAAAGGTTGTACATGAGTTAATTCATGTGTCCATCTAAATTGAAACACAATTTTCTTTTTAAATTGTAAATTAAGTATACATATAAAAACAACAATGAGAGAGGAAAAAATACAATAAAATAGGGGACATACGGACATCACAAAAGATTATAATAATTAAATCAACACAGTATTACATTTCATCAATGTAAATAAAATTATAAATTTAAAGGTTCTTCACAACAGATTCAAGGATGTTAAACATTTCTGACACCTTTGATTTGAAATGTTTTGACATTTTCTTAAAGTAAAAACTAAAATTGGGTTTAAAGTGGATAATTCTGGCTTTGTAAAGATGAAATTTACCCAGAATACAAAGTAGTAAAACAGTGCAATCAAGTATAACATCCTTAGAATGAAAATCAGACAAGAAAATGATAGATTCAGTTATTTGTACCAGTTTGTTACAGCAGAAGAAAACTAACATGGTAACTTCTGACCAAAAGGACTTAGAGAATGGGCACTGATAATACAAATGTAGAACTGATTCTTCTTCAGGATTACAAAAGGAACATAAAAAAGACACATTCTCAGAAAACCTGCTCAAAAATAAATTACAAGGGTAATACCTAAGAGCAATTTTAAAATGGAGTTCTTTAATTTTACTTTTAATCAAAAAAAAAAGAAAAATCATTACTAATAAAGAAGTTATTGCATTTTTTCTCTAATACATGAACACCATTGATTGCAAGTGAAGGAATATGATTGTTTAAACAAATCTTTAATCAAAATTTTTAAACTGCCAGGAATACTTTTATTAAACTTTTTCATTAAGAGACTTTTATTAAAGTCTCTTAATGAAATTGTAGCACCTTTCAAAGACACAAAATCAGAAAAAGAGAGAAGGACTCCTTGAGCACTAAACAAATCAGAAACAAATATATTTTGACTCACCCATAACTTTAAAAAAAAAGGGACTTGTTACATTTTCATTATTCCACAAAGATTATGTTTGAAAGCAATCTTCCAGGAATCTAGAGCTTGTTTGTAGAAATTCGAGAGTTTGATAGGTAATTTTCTGCGCTTAATATTACAAGATAGTAAGAATTTAAGGCCACCACAGTGTTTGAATATTAGGTTAGGGATCCAAAACCAGGTAATCCATTATTGGAAACACAACTCTTAATCCAGTTAATTTTGAATGTTTAGTTGATAGTTTGTAAATCTAAAGCATTAAGACACCCTCCTTGTAACTTCTTACTAAGGATTTCCTCTGAACACATTCCATTTTATTTTTCCAAATAAAACAGAACAACAGAGTCAATAGATTTAATAGTTTTATTATCAGTATCAATATATATGGAAAGAGCAGGGTAAACTAGGCGTGATATTCCCTCAGCTTTAGTCAGCAGGACTCTCCCGTCTCTCTGCAGCCAGCATATTATTTTTTTAGTTTTATCTAACCTTGGCTGAAAATTGTAATGAAGACGCTCTGAACCTGATCTGCAAATATCGACCCCAAGATATTTTACACGCCGTTTAACTGTAAAGCCATCGACAGAAACTTTATCTGAATCATGTACATACAAAGATTAAAATTACTTATGGCAACATAGACTTGTGATTAATTTTTAAGAAAAAGACTAACTGCTAACTGACTAATTATTGAAGAATTCTCTCCAGTTTTTATGCCTTCAATATTTGAGTGTTTTATGTGCAAGCTTAGTAGCTCGGCAGCCAACAGAAAAAGAAAAGGTGATGGGGCATCCCTGGCGAATACCTCGACCCACATAAAATCTGGGGGAAGTGCCGGAAGCTAAGGAGACACAACTATTAATTCCATTGTAAAGAGTACGAATCATTTTAATAAAGGATCTACCAAAACCAAACTTAGAAAGGGCTTCAAAAATAAAGGAATGCTCAACTGTATCAAAAGCTTTATAGAAATCGAACCAAACAAAATGAATGCCTCTTCGTTTATAAATTCAGAATAATCTAGGATTAATCTAATATTATTAGAGATATGTCTACCTTTTAAAAAAACAGATTGTTAGAAATTACGTCTGCTAAACAAGGTTTGAGCTTTTCAGCATATACAGAAGCCAATAACCTATAATCAGAATTCAAAAGGGTGATCGGGCGCCAATTATCTAAAAATTTGTTATCCTTATTAGGCCTGGGTATAAGAGAGATGAGGCCTTGTTTCATTGATTCTGCCAATTCACCTTTCATTGCACACTCAATAAGGGCTTCGTAAAGAAGATGCTTAATAGAGTCCCAAAAGACTTAAAAAAATTCAAAAGGTAACCCGTCCGGCTCTGGGGATTTGTTATTTGGCATTCTTTTTACTATATTATGAAGATCATCTATATTAAAGGGTTCCTCACAAAGTTCTCTGTTGTGGTCATTTATTTTAGGAATCACAGATCCAATTTTATGAAAAAACAAAGATGAAGCATTAGGGTCAAAAGAAGAGGTATAAAGATTTTGATAAAAATTAAATACAATGAAAGAAATCAAAAAAGGGTCATTAAATAACATAGTATTAATACAAAGAGAAGAGATTTCTTCTCTAGTTGAAAACGAGGGCTTTCAAAATCTGATTAATGTTTTAGAACCACGCTACATAATGGCGACACACAAGCACCTCAGTGAAATGGCAATACCGAACATGTTTGCAGAGGTTAAGAGCAATGTCGCAGCATCTCTCCTGTCAGCAGAAAGAGTTGCCCTTACCTGTGACAGCTGGACATCCAGGGCAACAGACTCGTATGTCACCATCACGTGTCACATGTTTAATTTTCTTAAACATGTTTCAATGTGTTAATGAATTTCACTGTTGTCACAATGTTTGTTATTTAAACAAAAAGTAATTAAACAATTGTGCCCGGTTGTTAGTGTAAATGTGTATTTCATTAATATAGTTAAGTAGGAGGGTTTCAGTTACCAGCATTTATATTAAAAATGGATTACAAAACTAACATTTTAAATTAAATATTTATAACTAATCGATATCGAATCGAGTCGAAACCATACAATACCCGGTCACAACACCCAGCCCTAGTTGATTGTTGTCACGAATACGGCTCCCGCGGCTCCTCCTCCCGGCCGCCGGAGGGAGCCATCACCTGAGTTCTGAGTCACTTCCTTCTGGACTACGTTACCCATAGGCCCTCATTCCTGGGACTGATTGCACACACCTGCATTGCATCACACTCACACTATTTAAGACGCACACACGCATCCATACACTGCAAAGTCTTGATTTGCCCCGGTGATTACTACTGATCACTATGGAGGTGATCAGTCTGTGACACTGCTGAGGCGTTATTGAAGCCCAGGTTGCTTTGATAGCAACCTTCAGCTCATCTGTATTGTTGGGTCTGGTGTCTCTAATCTTCCTCTTGACAATAACCCATTGATTCTCTATGAGGTTCAGGTCAGGCGAGTTGGCTGGCCAGTCAAGCACAGTAATATTATGACAGGCAAACTAGTTAGTAGTACTTTTGGCAGTGTGGGCAGGTGCTAAGTCCTGCTGAAAAAAGGAAATCTCCATAAAGCTTGTCAGCAGAAGGAAGCATGAAGTGTTCTAAAATGTCCTGGTAGATGGCTGCGTTGACTGTGGACTTCAGAAAACACAGTGGACCAACATCAGCAGATGACATGGCAGCCTAAATCATCACTGACTGTGGAAACTTTACACTGGACTTCAAGCAACATGGTTTCTGTGCCTCTCCACTCTTCCTCCAGACTCTGGGACCTTGATTTCCAAATGAAATGCAACATTTACTTTCATCTGAAAAGAGGACTTTGGACCACTGAGCAACAGTACGGTTCTTTTTCTCCTTAGCCCAGGTAAGACGCTTCTGACGTTGTCTTTGGTTCAGAAGTGGTTTGGTACATGGAATGTGACAGTTGTAGCCCATTTCCTGAAGACGTCTGTGTGTGGTGGCTCTTGATGCACTGACTCCAGCTTCAGTCCACTCCTTTTGAAGTTCTCCTAAGTTCTTAAATCGGCTTCGCCTGACAATCTTCTCAAGCCTGCAGTCATTCCTTTCACTTGTACACCTTTTCCTACCACACTTTTTCTTTCCAGTCAACTTTCCATGAATATGCTTTGGCACAGCACTCTGTGAACAGCCAGCTCTTTCAGCAATGACCCTCTGTGGCTTACCCTCATTGTAGAGGGTCTTGATGATCTTCTTCTGGACAACTGTCAAGTCAGCAGACTTCCCCATGACTGCTGTTGGGATTACTGACCTAAACCCAGTATTTATACCCTGAGAATGGTCATTTAATAGAACTTGAAATTAAATATTCTGATCATTTGAGATACTGATTTTTTTATTTTGATGAGCAGCAAGCTGTAATAATCAAAATAAAAACAAAAAAGTCTGGAAATATTTTACTTTATGTTTAATACATCTAGAATACATTTAAGTTTTACTTTTTGAATTAAATTACAGAAAGAAAAAAAAACTTTTCATGATATTCTAATTTATTGAGATGCACCTGTAGTAATAATAAAAGTTACCTAATCCCTTCTCTGTCATTTGAGCACATTCACTGGCTGAAGGCAGTCTGGAGATGTCTGGTCCTGGAAGCAGAAATATGCTCACGTGCCATGTCAGCCTCAGTCATTGAAGTTCACTATATGGAGATAATTCCTGAAATGTTTTCCTCAAAAAAAAAAAAAAAACAATTTCTTTACAACTGAAGAAAGTAAGACAGGAACATCTTTGATGACAACAGGATGAGTGCATAAAAATATATTTAGTTACCACTTGTAATATGTACTATAAGTGATATCTAAATACATTTTTTAAATACAGAGATAGTACAGGTGCTGGTCATATAATTAGAATATCGTGAAAAAGTTCATTTTTTTATTGTAAATTATTTTAAAAAATGAAACTTTCATATATTCTAGATTCCCTACATGTAAAGTAAAACATTTCAAAAGTTTTTTTTTTTTAATTTGTTGATTAGAGCGTACAGCTCATGAAAGTCCAAAATCCAGTATCTCAAAATATTAGAATATTTACATTTGAGTTTCATTAAATGACCATCCCTACAGTATAAATTCCGGGTATCTTTTGTTCTTTGAAACCACACTAATGCGGAAGACTGCTGACTTGGCAATGGTCCAGGAGACAATCATTGACACCCTCCACAAAGAGAGTAAGTCACAGAAGGTCATTACTGAATGGGGTGGCTGTTTACAGAGTGTATATCAAAGCATATTAAATGCAAAGTTGACTGGAAGGAAGAAATTGGGTAGGCAAAGGTGCACAAGCAACAGGGATGACCGCAAGCTTGAGAATACTGTCAAGTAAAGCCAATTCAAACACTTGGGAGAACTTCACAATGAGTAGAATGAAGCCGGAGTCAGCACATCAAGAGTCACCACACTCAGACATCTTCAGGAAAAGGACTACCAAGCCACTTCTGAACCAGAGACAACGTCAGAAGCATCTTACCTGTGCTAAGGAGAAAAAGAACTGGACAGTGAACAGTGGTCGAAAATCCTCTTTTCAGATAAAAGTAAATTTTGCATTTCATGTTGAAATCATGGTCCCAGAGTCTGAAGGAAGACTGGAGAGGCACAGAATCCAAGCTGCTTGAAGTCTAGTGTGAAGTTTCTGAAGTCAGTAATGATTTGGGGGGGCCGTGACGTCTGCTGGTGTTGGTCCATTGTGTTTTATCAAGTGCAAAGTCAATGCAGCCATCTTCCAGGAGATTTTGGAGCACTTTATGCTTCCATCTGCTGACAAGCTTTATGGAGATGCTGATTTCCTTTTCCAGCAGGACTTTAGCACCTGCCCACAGTGCAAAAACCACTTCCAAGTGGTTTGCTGAGCATGATATTACTGTGCTTTATTGGCCAGCCAATATGCCTGACCTGAATCTATGGGATATTTTCAAGAGAAAGATGAGAAACAGTCGATCCAACAATATACAGATGATCTGAAGGCTCAATAGTGCCTCAGCAGTGCCACAGGCTGATCACTTCCATGCCACACTTCACTGATGCAGTAATTTGTGCTAGGAGCAAGTCATTTGCTGTAATATGTCCTGCCGATCAAGTATTGAGTGCACAAAAGAACATACTTTAAAGAACTTGAACTTTTCTGTTTTGCAAATCCATTTTTTGATTGATCTTAGGAAATATTCTAATATTTTGAAATACTGGATTTTGGACTTTCATGAGCTGTACGCTCTAATCATCAAAATTTAAAAAAAAAAACTTTTGAAATGTTTTACTTTACATATAGGGAATCTAGAATATATGAAAGTTTCATTTTTAAAAATAATTTATAATAAAAAAATGAACTTTTTGATGATATTCTAATTATATGACCAGCACCTGTATATTAAAAGCACATTTTAGTTCATATTTAATGCTGTCTCAAAATAGCACAGTTGAGTACACTTAGATGTTCTTAAGATGATCTTAAGAAGTACTAAAGAAGAATTTTTAGTATATTAAGTACAAAATTAGTGCGCAAAAATAGAGCACTTTAAGTACATTATAGAAGTGTACTTTTTTTTCACCTGGGTGGGGAGGATTCGAGACAGGATTGACAGCTACTGCATTGCTCTGGATAACAACCTTATCCCTTGTCAGATGGCTGGTTCTCTGGGTGCTTTGGATGAGCTCTTCAAAGTACACTACATTTTTAACATATCCTACGACAATGCTCTCATCAGCTTCTACACTTTCCTGAAGACCACAGTTTATAACATTGATGTTGGAAACTCAAAAGTGTCTCCAAGAGTGAAAGAACTGTGAGCTAAACTGCTGAATAGCACCAGAGCTGAAATCTTGGAAAAATGTTGCTCTGCTTTAGATGTGAAGGGTTGTATGCCGATCACTGATTTCACATTTGAAGTGTGAACATGCCTTCTAACCCACTTTTAAATGTAGACTTGTTCGCAGTCAACAACATTGCCAAAAGCAATTTTCCACATACTCTGGGTTTAGAAAACATTTGGACAAAATTCATGTTCCTTGTTCAGTTTTTCAACCTTTGTGTCACGATCACTGTCTGTTCCTGTCAGTTCCTGGACTCCATTTCCCATAATCCTCCCTTCCAATCACATGCACCAATCATCAGTTGCCACACACACCTGCAGATCATTACCTGGACTATTTAAGACACACACACACACACACACACACACACACACACACCTGATCCTTGCCTGTACCCTGATTCTGTTTGTCTGCCGCCTGCCTCGACCATTGCCTGTCCTTGTTTATGTTCCTGCCTTTGCCCCTGTCTACCTGTGTAACTACTGTTCTTAATAACATGCCTTCTAACCCACTTTTAAATGTAGACTTGTTCGCAGTCAACAACATTGCCAAAAGCAATTTTCCACATACTCTGGGTTTAGAAAACATTTGGACAAAATTCATGTTCCTTGTTCAGTTTTTCGTCCCACTGATTTTTGTCAAGTTGGAACATTGTGGAAATTCCATTGGATTTAATTCTATACAGACACTCTGTTTGGTGTGAAACACACCCTTACTTTTTGGTGACCTTGTGCCTCCAGGAAATCCAATCTGGAACTTGTTGTTCATCTTACTGCACATTATTAATATTGTCTTTTCCCCTGTTATTACTTATGGCATGACTGTTTTTTTGAAACACTTGATTTTTAAATTGGTGTACCCTCAGAAAAGGTTAACACCAAAGCATCATTTGATGGTCCATTATCCTTCGTGCATAAGGAAAATAGAACCTTTGTGTCACGATCACTGTCTGTTCCTGTCAGTTCCTGGACTCCATTTCCCATAATCCTCCCTTCCAATCACATGCACCAATCATCAGTTGCCACACACACCTGCAGATCATTACCTGGACTATTTAAGACACACACACACACACACACACACACACACACACACACCCACCCACCCACCCACACACACACCCCCACACACCCCCACCCCCACCCCCACCCCCACCCTTTGCGAAGTCTTGATTTGCCCCGGTGATCAACTCTGAGCGTTTTCTTGTGGACTGTTTACCCTGGTACCGTTGGATTGTTTATTCTCTGTGACCCTTGCTGCCTGCCCTGATCTTTGCCTGTTTCCTGGACTGTGATTGTTTGCTGCCTGCCCTGATCCTTGCCTGTACCCTGATTCTGTTTGTCTGCCGCCTGCCTCGACCATTGCCTGTCCTTGTTTATGTTCCTGCCTTTGCCCCTGTCTACCTGTGTAACTACTGTTCTTAATAAAGCTTGCAAATGGATCCCCGCTCTGCCGACCCATCATTACACTTTGTTTGCACTTTTGGAGCACGTGATTTGAGGTGATAAACTTTTCAAAAACATGCTAAAAGAACATCACAAAGTCGCTTGTGAAAAAACATCAAATGGCAATAGGAAGTCACTGGGAAACGCTCAGTTTACAGCGGAAAGAATTTGGACCAATGGACTATTTGGACTATTTCTCTCTAAGTGACTATGAAAATGGTGAAGACTTGGCAAATGCTTTGCAAATCACAGTACAGACAGACATTTACTCTAGCAGTTGGACTAAACTTGATGACACTGAATATAGAGCTGATCTTGCTATATGCACAGAGATAAAAGATGAGCTGCCAGTATTCTGTAAAATCACCAACATTCTTGTGTCGGGTGAAAATGTTTATTTTGTGGTTAAAAAACTTGTTACAGAGCTCTTCATTGAGCATTGTTATGCATTCAGAGTTGTTGATGGAAATGAGTTTGATTCTGTTGTGAAAGCTGATGATTTTAAGCATTATAAACTTTATAACATTCAAAATGCATATGGGCCAAACGAGGATACATATGTTGTGCCTTTCCATTGTTTTGTCTAGGCAATGCTTTAATTACTAATTTAAAAAAAAAAAAAAAAATTCTGTACACAAGTTGAAGGTGCAATATGTAAGATTTTTGCAGTAAAATATCCAAAAACCACTAGGCCAGTGTTATATATTTTGTTCACTTGAGTACTTACAATATCCCAAATGTTTCCAACTATTTGTAAATCGAGAGAGAATTGCAATTTTAACCAAGGCTCCGGGACGTGTGAGGAGTCGCATGTCAATTGCGTCATACCCGCGTTATCCTCGGTTTCCGGTTTTATTTTGTAGAAACCATGGAAACACCAAAGATGCTTTAATATTTACACGTTTTAATAGATGAGGGAACAACTGTTTTGATATATTTATAGACAGAAAACAAATGTTTGTTATATAGCTCAGCACGTTTAGTCTTATTGTTTAAATCTAATTTTCTTGATTTTGTTCGAGTACCATGCTTTACCATGCCTCAGAGAAAAACACTATTTTGTGAAGTAGTTAACATAGCATAATCAGATGCAGCTTTATTTTAGTAACAGTAATACAGAATTTTCTCCATCATACAATAAGTTTTTAAATTAATTGCAAGCCATTTATCAACACAAGCCATCCAATATTTAATATGATATTCTAAAATTGATCTATCTTATTGCAGTGTGTAACAGTGTCTCACAGCAGCCGTTATAATGTTATAACATCATTTTCAACACACTCAAATGTATCTAATATAATAAACAGAGCTGTGTTACCTCATACTCATGACCGGAAAAGCGGAAGCAGCGCCGGCGACACATCCATGAACATAATTTCTGCCCGAGTCCAATCCCTGCACTGTAAAAAGAAAACTGTAAAATGTACGATAACTTGCTGGCAGCAATTAGCAAGTAAGTTGCCGTGTTCTGTTCCACAGTATGTTTACTGTAAATGTAATCACAGTAACTATTTTGTTACTGTTTATTATTATACAGTATAATTTTACTGTAATAATAAACACAGTAACAAAATAGTAACTGTAAATCGAATCACAGTAACTCGTTTTTACTGTGTTTATTATTACAGTAAAAAACAGAAAGTAAATATAATTCAAAAACTGTAGAATTTTAAGCTTCAAAATCCTTAATACCGACTTTATTCCTGAATGGGAAAGTTCCTTCCCCTTAACGGAAGTTCTGAAGCGTGAAACTTCGAACACATGAGCCAACTCGCTACACATAACGACACGAAATAGATGTTTGTTTGTTTGTTTGTTTTTAAATACAAACCATTATGTTATTATATTTCTGCATAAACGTAAATCATTCTCAGTCTGTTTTGATTAATCATTCTGTTCACCTGTTGTCTCATTAATTATATTAGTAGGTCCCTTTGTTTGTTCATGCTTATAAGCCCTCAGTTTACCCTTAGTCTTCATCAGTTCTTGTGACGGATAGCATTTCTTTTTATTCCTGTTTTCTAAGCATCCATCATTAAAGTCTGTCCTTGAATGTTTCCTCGTCTTTGTGACTTTCCTAACCACGTATTGTAACAATTATACAATATTATTGTCACACAATGGGTGTGTGTGCCGGCAGACAGAAAAAGACTACTGCAGCATTAAATATAAATCCAATACCAAGTTTAATAAATCCCTCAAAGGCAAGCCTATCCACTAAACAGGCAGTGTGACACACCTTAACATAATTGTAACACCAAACAGAGAATGGAGACAAGGCACAACTTAACTAGTTAATACAAACGAGACTAATAAATCAAACACAGCTGAAACCAAATGAATTAATGACAGTTACTATAGAAACAAATGAAAAGCATGTTGCTATATGGTCATGTAGGTTTTTTTACACTAAACTTTTGGCCTTGAGAACATATGATCTTGAGGTCATGACAACACATCGATTGGCCACAACACAACGATGTACGTAGTTCATCATATCCATTTTATATCAATGAAGTTCCATATCGATCAGTTTCCACGACAAAACTCGCTGAACCAGTCACCATATATTATAATGCTCATTTCTCTTCTCTATAAAGCACGACTCGACATATCGTATGCATAGTTAGTACATACCTGAAATGACTGTCGTGGTTTCTTTGATGCAGCCTGAAAGAAAGGAGTTAAACAGTAAATGAAGGGTCCCGTGACAGTTAAAAACAAACACAATGACAATACAATAGCATATTATGCTTCCACAAGGTAGGAGTTCACTTAAAAAAGCTAGCATCTATTCTATGTAGCTGCTGTATTTTGCCTGGCAAAGAAGCTCAGAAAAACATGATTCTTTGAAAAATGTTGTGCTGTTTAAAATCCTTACCTGTTGCTGCGTTTTACTTCAGCCCGCTTCAGTTTTTGATTCATCATGCCATAGCTAGAAAAACAAGAAGAAACGGCTAGCGCACTTTGCTAACACACATGCATGTGCATGTGCATAGAGTTCCAGTTTACTTTTATCCAACAATGTTACTCCACCAAACTGATGACGCTATCAAATATTGACAGATAAAAAAAAAAAAATCAAATTTACATGAGCAAACAGTTGTTTGTAATGATATGGATTACTAGTGCCGCTCTCTGCATCTCTCTCCTGGTAAATTAACCTAACATTGCAAAATATGAGCAAAGTTACCTTGTTGAAGTCAAATCCTAAAGAAATTGTGGAGTCTCCTCAGTTTCTGCTGCTGAAAAAAGTCCTGCTAAAAATTTCTTTATTGTGATTCACAGCAAAAAATTAATTTACTGTAGAATTTACCCACCATTAAAATTTAACCATGATGCTTTGCAGATTTACAGCAACATGCTGTATACAGGTTCTACAGTAAGGATTTATTCATTTTACAGTAATAATGCTGTGAAAACTACAGAAATTTGTTACAGTGTGATCATCCAGACAGATTTGATCATTATCCTCAGGTGTTGTGTAGAGAGAGTGTGTGTGATCGACGCTGTTACTGGGAGATTGACTGGAGAGGATATGTGCATATATCAGTGTCATATAAGAGCATCGGCAGGAAGGGACGGGGTGATGAGTGTGTGTTTGGATATAATGATCAGTCCTAGAGTTTGTACTGCTCTTCCTCCAGTTATTCATTCATACACAATAACAAAGACACTGATCTCTCTGTAAAGTCCATCATGAATGTGAATCACTATAGAACAGGAGTGTATGTGGATCACAGTGCAGGAACTCTGTCCTTCTACAGCGTCTCTGGAGACACAATGAGACTCATTCACACAGTCCAGACCACATTCACTCAACCCCTCTATCCTGGGTTTAGGGTTTATCATACTGTATCATCAGTGAAACTGTAGATGAATCAGAATAGACTGTAGAGAGATTCTTCCCATAATGCTTTGAGCTGATGATGAATCAGTGACAGTGAGATGTTATAGAGTCTCTTCATTACATTAATACTGACACTGAAATATCATGTCCGAATAAATGTGTGTAATAAAAGTGTTTGTGTGATAAATCCTCATATAGATAGATATATGAGTGAAGTTGTGAATCTGTTCTTTTCTCAGCCTTTACTTGTGCTGATGGAAATCAGTTTTTATTGCAGATTCACATCAATCTCTGATATTACTGTCAAAATCACCTTTCAGTTGAAAAGTGCCTTTCACAAACATGATTCATGAAAAACATGTCATTGTCATAATTCATGTGATTTTTCTCTGTTGTTTGTGCTCAAATAATAAAACACAAGAGATCAGATTGTAATTGATGATGAATATTTGAAATGTCTGAATGTTGAATGAATCGTCAGCTGCATGTGAATATAATCCATTCCTTCAGGAGAGTTTCTGACATTTAATAACAATACTTTAATTACTAAAAATACATGATCTGATTGTCAGTTATGTTTTGTTATTCAGAGACTTTTAGTATGTTTTCATGAGTCTCCTTTGTTCTCCTTTGTCTTTGTTTCACTTCACCATTTCTCCAGAATCCTCCCAATTCTTGTCTTCCTGAACCTCACAGACATTATACCTCCTGAGTAAATGATTCAGTCATATACAAGGTTAAAATTAATACTTCTAATCTCCTTATACTCTACGCCATCAGCTCAATTAATGCAACAATTCCTGAATGAATTTCTAAAAAAGCAGTTTTTCCAAATCCAATGAATATTCCCTCTGTGTTCACATTACAAACTAGTCACTACCAGTGTTAATGAGTAAAATATAAACATTTACACTAGTCATAATCACCTTTTCAAACATCCAGGTATCAAATCTGTCACATTCCCAAAGCAGAGGCATGAAGGTGGAAATACTGAAACACTGAAGCCAGTGTTAGCTTTGCTGTTGTTTTTAACCTCAAAGTGTCCAAATATGCATTTATCACCTTGACAAACAATAAAGAAAATTAGTTTTGAAGATTTCACTAACCTTGTTCCTCCCTGATATAAAACTCTGAGCCGATCGTCATACCTGATTCTCCCTGATCATTGAAGCAGTGCGTGAGGATGTTTCAGAGATTCAGAATCACCTGTCCAGATACACACAATCTAACTGCACTGTCTCCCTCAGCAATGTATCAATACTCAAAACCACGATCAGCAATGCAATGATTGGCTGGTGGCAAGACAGCAACGTAACATCATATAATTAGAAAAGACACCTGACGAAAAACTTTAGGACCTTTATAATGAAACAGCCAAGCGAACAACATGACATTGCGACATAAATGTTATAAAAGATAAATTTAAGATAAATTAATTTTTTTTTACATGATTCCCAATTATTTAGATTCACAACCATTTGTACAGTCGTACATTTTTATTTCAATGTTGCAATTCGCAATTCTTCTAATTTTATCTGTGAAGCAGATTTTTTATGTGACAGCATTAATTAAAGTTTTATTTAAAAATTAATTCAAGTCCAGATCAAGTTATCTGCATCTCCTGCGCTGCATCAAGCCACTCCCATAATAGCGTCACCCGTTCAAATGAATGCACGGCTCAGAATAACTGTACAGCATGTGTGAGACTCATGATACAACTGTAAAACAATTATTCCATCACGAATAAATCTTTCAGTGAGTATAACTAGCTGTGTCTATTATAGACTACACAACATTATAGTATTATTTTCAAATTAATTTGTAAATTATTATAATTTTAAATTATTGTCCCCAGATAAGTAGAGTACTCTTGAAATAAAGTAGCAGTGGCTGGGACAGATTTTAAGTATCAATTCCACTTAAAAAGACGCAATCTAATCCTGTTTACATGAAATAAGCTGCTCATGAGCAGGTTTGAGCTTACGGACCTGTTGCTACGGCAGCAAGTCCAGGATGAGCGTTGAAGAACTGAACAATCCAAGATCATGCCAGATCTTCATCAATCAAATCCAAGTCATTTGATCATTATTAAAATGTCCAGCTCTACAGAAATAGAGAACATACAGAAGTATAATCTTACAGAGAATATTACAGAATCCATTCATTCCAGTATAATATCATTCAGGTATAAATTCCTTTTTAATTGATCATGAAATCATTTAATTAAGGTTTGCACATGCTAGTTTTCATGCCAGAGTTCAATATAAATATTCATTGCTACTATAGTTTGCTAAGTTACAAATGATTAGTAAACAGCAGCACAAACTATGTGAAATCGGCAGCCCTTCCGGCGCACTCAGTGTCTGAATTCACTCAAGTTTCATTCAAGTGGACTTACTATAGAGCTAGGGTTAGGGTTAAGACAGTTCCCTTCAGTTCACTTTAATTCATTTTTCGTTTGAATTCAATTTCTCTCAGCACTCAGTTGTAAAACCTCACTTCTTTCTGTCATTTTTTCAAATGAAATGAAACCAACCGTGTCTGCGTGAGAGACTGTTGCTTACCTTCCTAATTTCAATGATGATAAAAATACTAAACTGTGATATACTAACCATCAGAAACTGCATCATGGTTTATATGATGTGTTATATTATTGAAGCACCTGTAAGATTTTAGCAGTTTAATTCAACAGTGAGCAGTCAGAGATGAATTTGTCAAGGAGCTAAAAACTCCATTTTGGTGTCTTGAAAGTTTTATTGCCTTTTCTTATTAAATGTTTATTTAGTCCATTGACTGTTTTTCTCTTCCAGCCAGAATGCCAGAGGAAGTAGTCAAACAGTACAAAGAAGTGCTGAAGACTTTCAAAAAAGTTAGAACAATGTCTACAGCCTTCCATCAGCATGGGGTGATAGAGGAACCATTGCTTCAACGGCTTCAATTGCAGATCCTGGTTTTTACCAGGAGATTAAAAAATCATCTAACAAGGAAACGCTCATTGAATTTGCAAAAGTGTGCAATGCATTGATGTCTATTTCAACAAAGCAAAAACTGAAGAAATGAAAGAAAATGATGAGCTTCTACCCTTGCAGCGTAGCTTTGATTAAGGCTTGGCGGAAGCTCCATCTCTGAAGTTTGCTTGTTTAAAGCAAACCTTTGCTTGTTTGTTTAAAGGTCTCCAATTCCACTCTTCTGTTTGAAATACTCGTTCTGAACAAAAACATCTAATGTCGAACTGTCTTATTACTATTGTTTTGTTCTAATTGTTCTGTGTTCTTCACTATTTGTGAGTAAAAGGATAGTGTCTTTTTATTTTTTGTATGAAACATAATATGGCATTTTCTTGTTAGTTTAATGAATCTTAGTATTATTTGCAATTTCATTTATAATTACAATGTTACTTGTTCAACCAGCATAAAAATTCTTCTAAAAAAAGCCCTTTCTGTATTCTTATTTTGTGACTCATACATGTCCTATACAAATTTCCTTTATTACTACTGGCAGTTTAGCCTTAATTATTGGCTTTTTCTGGTCAATAAACTTGAATATCACTAATAAGTGTCATAATTAAGGAGGATTTAACTTTCACTTTAGAATAGGGGGTCGAATTGCCTTTATTAGTACTGTATTGGTGGCAGTTAGCCTTTAAAGGAACATTCCACTTTTTTTTGAAAATAGGCTCATTTTCCAACTCCCCTAGAGTTAAACAGTTGAGTTTTACCGTTTTCGAATCCATTCAGCCGATCTCCAGGTCTGGCGGTAGCACTTTTAGCATAGCTTAGCATAGTTCATTGATTCTGATTAGACCGTTAGCATCTCGCTCAAAAATGACCAAAGAGTTTCAATATTTTTCCTATTTAAAACTTGACTCTTCTGTAGTTACATCGTGTACTAAGACCGACGGAAAATGAAAAGTTGCGATTTTCTAGGCCGATATGGCTAGGAACTATACTCTCATTCCAGCATAATTTTCAAAAAAAGTGGAGTGTTCCTTTAAATGTCTTCATGGAACTGCCCTGTTCTTATTTGTTGACTAAATGTACTCCAGCAAGATCGATCTGAACATCAAATAGTAATTTGTTTGTTGTGCAAAAAACTGGTGAGTCACCCTTTAGTTATTTCAGTCCTAAACTATGAAACTCTGTGCACTTTTAAAAAGCATCTCAGAACACATTTGTTCACTAGGGCTGTTCCTTGATTTATTTTATTGTTCTATTTTGTTTGATTTTATTTCTATATGGGTATTTTTTTTTTTTTTCTGAGTATTTCTCTTCTGTAAAGCACTTTGTAAACACAGTTTTAAAAGGTGCAATAAAAAAGCTTTACTTACTTCCTGTTCATACTGGTTTAAAATCACATCTTACCTGAAAGTCTCTGTTCTTAGTATGGTAAGAGATGAAGTCTGAAGCTGATCAGAGATCTGTAGTAATATTCGTACAGGTAATGTCTCATAAAAAGTGTGAAAAATGTTTCTTAGAGAAAATGTTCCGTCATTAATGAATAACTACACAGGAAAAAATTATTTATACTCTAGTGAAGCACTATTAACTAACAAGAAACTGGACAAATACATTTTAAATGTACTGACAAATGTCTCTGGACAAATGTCTTTTTATAGGCTGAATGTCTTAAAGGTAAATGTGAGCACTTGTGGATTTTAGTGGTTTTGTTTCAAAGTAATTCAAACCTTTGATTGATTAACCTACTAGTTGAACAACCAAAAGCCCAGATCCAGCCCACATCTGGCGCATGCAATGTGTTTACTTCTTTCCTTCAATGATTCTGCTTGTTAATGCTGAGATGACTCTATAAATAATATATAAGGTTTTGTGGATCAGATAAGGTCCAGTTCTAGTTTATTTCTTTGTTGTTGGCTGACATGTGGCATTTCTATGGCCTGCTTGTGGCCCAGATCTGGCAATTAGGAGCGGTCCACCCAAGTGCCATCATTCACGCCACATGTGGCTCAGATCATCATTCCACATGTGCCAGATGTGGGCTGGATCTAGGCCGACACAAAGTTGCTATCTGGGGCACATTTTCATGATTTACAGATAAGTGGGTTTCCAAATGAAAAAGCATATTTTCTCTTGTACAGTCTAAAAGTATGTAATTTTCTTGTTAATGAAGGAAATGTTTGCGTTTTGATTCTTTTATCAATAATTATTTGGCTATAAAGAGAACCTGCTCACGATGATACAGTATATTTGTTTAATATTAAAATGCATATTTTTGAGTTGCTCAAATCATGCTATCAAAGAACATCAGAGCAACAAACAAGCTTTATTCAGTAAAGTATAGCAATGCATCAGACTGTGTATCATATTGAGTTTTTGTGATGGTCTGTAGAATCTGAAGTGCATCTGGACTCACTGAAACAGGAAATAGGAGAGCAGAGGAGAGAAGAGCAGGAGGAAGCTTCCCTTATACACTCCATCTAATTAAGATGACAAAGAAATTATTGTTAATTAACACTACAGCACCTGAGTTATTCATAAGCTTCTCCTTTTCATTCTGTTCTAGCTTTAAACTTTTCAGCTATCTTGAAATTTGATATTGTGCTCCTTATGAACAATCACTTGTGTTTGATAACATAATAATTGTTGTGGAAAAAGGCAACTGCTATATGAATAGGCCTACATGTAAATGTAAATTAGCACAGTCAAAAGGCCAATACCTGCTGCATTGCAAAGGTCAGTGTTACAGCAGTGGGTGTCATCTGCCCCTCCAAAATAATGTTCAGTCCCAGGTGTACACCAATATGCACAATGTTTAGATACAGACTTCACAGGGTTAGCTCCAAAAAGGTTTGCAAAACTATCTTTATAAAGGAAAAAAAGAAACAAAGAAAACATGTTCCTCTTGAAATAGGCAAATAATTGCAATTATGTGATGAGATTAACATATATACTTCTACTACAAATTATAACTTTGAGTAAAATACAACAGTAAATTTCCACTTTATGCTTGACTTACGTTCTATGTGATCTATTTTTTTACAGGAAGAAGATCCAGCTGGACATATTTGCTCTGTTGCTTCACAATAACCCGACCAATCAGGTATGCACGAGAAACACCTGAGCGAATATCCTTTAAGACAGAGAGAGAGAGATTCAGTGACCTCTGTGTACCTAATAATACAATCAATACTAGCTGTTTTTTTGTACCTCCAGTGAGAAAAACGAAAAGAAGAACGACAGAGATTCGCAGATCCATTCTGTGTCAGGAACAGAGTGAAATCACAACGTTTCTGTTCCTTTTATGTCTGTTCAGAAAGGGGTGGGTTTAATGAGAAACCTTTGTGAAGTCCTGCACACAGGGGAGTTGTTTGTGGGTGGGAGGAAGCACTGCCCAGCAGACTATATTGCATTGCCTAACGAAGAGGGACAGTAAAAAGAATAAAATATGCACTGAGAAGGATGTATGATAATATTGTGTAATCTGTAAAAACACTCCACATATATTTTAGCTAGCTAGCTAATTCATTAAAATTTAACCAAAACTATTTGATTGTCAGACTGTATGAACATGATCCTCATGTCACAGTGTGGGATCTCAGCTGTCATTTATGTCAGACTGTACGACTGTCAAGGCGCGTTAAAAACGGACGCGCATGAAAACTTGTCCGGAGTTTTACATCATCAACCCACACGTTCGGTGACTGTGAGCTGCATTACATGTGGGACTGAAGTGGTGGCTAAAGGCCTTTGCATACTGAGCCCGAAATTTTCACATGCGTTTTTTCAAATTCGTGATCCTAAAAATTTGCCACACACAGAGACCTTGCACACTGAGTCCGATGTGTATTAATGAATAGCAAAACAACACAAAATGAAGTCTTCAAGCAGTAAGCACGATTTAGTTGTCCTCTCTCTCTTCTTGGGTCCATCCAATCCCGAGATTGCATAGAGAGAAATGAGAGTTCACCTCATCAAGGAGCTGTGTATTTATCCTGAGCGTTTCAAAGTTTACTTTAGGATATCAGTGGTTCAGTTTGATGCTTTGCTACTGGCACAATCTGTCTTTATATTCTGTCACTTTGTATTCCGCTCTTTGTTTGTCATTCAGTGCTGCTGTCTTGTGCTGTAGACGACATGGATCAACTTGCCAGATGGCATTCTGCATTTTTATGTTCGCATACGGTAGCTCTTAATTGTCAAAATGTCTCACAAAATGTGTGCCACGGATGCGAAAAATGCAGAAAATTGAACTTGATCTGAATTTTTTTTTACGACGGACGAAGCTTCGGAGGCAGTGTTCAAACGTGATTGACATAACGTGAGGACAAATTTATTTTTTAACATGCGAACATTTTGCTTGCAAATTTCAAACTCAGTGTACAAAGGCCTTAACAACGAAATCTCTAGCATTAATTTTGATCACGGCTTGTCTTGAAAAACAAAGACAATTTAATGTTCGTTGTAGGAGAAGTCACACTGCAGGACTGTGTGCCAAATCTTCGGACACTGTCAGAATTTCATCAGAGGAAAAATTTATCGCAAGTGTCAATAACCGGCTGTCTGTGGACATGTCAAACTAGCGATCAAAAGAATACAGATTTAAGCCTAGGATTATAAGAATCTTTTAGGATTCTCAAAATTCGTTCGCTTTGTAGACACTGGATCTGTACTTTTGCCTACGTCACGCGTGACACCAAACATTTTTACATGCATATTCAGATTAAGGTGAAACCTTTATTTTGAAGATGTTTACAGCTCCACGCCTAATAGAGTACCTCAGGGATGACGTGTTTTTGTAGGCCAACCCGGAAGTTAGCGGCGCACGGGTTCCCTCGATCGAAAGCCTATGCATTTTTCCCATAGACTTTTGGAAAATCGCAAAAAATAAGCTCTGTGTTGAACAAAGGGTTATGACACTTACACGTTTTGTCTATCAAGATCATCTTTACAAGTTAACACAACATTTATACATTTTGAAGCCTAAATAAAGTGGTCAGATATAAAAAGCTAACAGTAGGCTATAAACGGACTACAGCACACCATGGTCGCGGATCAACGTCAGCACCACCAAGCTTCCTCAAACTTTGTTTAAAAAACAACTTTATTTAAAAACATGCTCGCTGATTATGATCTGTGCTGTGTATGAATACTTGTCATGTAGCTTCAGTAATAAGAGAAAAAGGAGTTTCCCCCGTGGCGTCTTGTTTTAGAAAGACAAATGACGCAGGTTACATTAGTAACCGAGTACTTTCATTATGTAGTTACTCTGGTTTTACTTCAAAAACCATAGTAAAACAATGGTTCTTTTCTAGTTACTATGGTTTTACTACAAAAACTATAGTTAAACTATGGTTACTGTAGTAAAACCATGGTTCTTTTGTAGTTACTACAGTTTTACTACAAAAAACCATAGTTTAACAATGGTTACTTTAGTAAAACCATAGTTTTACTATAAAAATCATGGTTACTACAAAAAAACATGGTTGAGTTTCATAAGGGTGAGCGTTTGTAATGATACTGATTGTAAGAAGGCAGCTGTCTGACTCTGAGATGAAGAACAGGAACGGTGTGTGTAACATTAGCAACACATTATTAGCTGTTTGATAACGTAGTCAAGCAAAAGGCTAATTATATTAATTCATATTAATTAATGACAAAACTGTCGCAAGGGCTGTGCCAAGTGTGCGAGCGCATAGCGGCTCGAGCCAAAGTAAAGTGACAGCTGACTTGAAGTAAAGCCAATAAAGTTCATGTTTTTGTCCTTCGAAACACTGTAATACTATAAAACATAGCTAAAACAATATTGCTCTGAGCGTGTGACCGTGATTCATGTGCATATTCAGTCAGTGTGTCCTCGCACGTCAAGTTCTGAGAGATATTCAGTCCATTATAAATTCGAGAGCAGTCCAAACGTTTTGCAAAGGCGTTTTACCAATTCATAATTTAAAACACAATTTAACTAACTGGCTAAAGTACCTCCCAGATGATGCCTCACAACTGACAACAGCAACAAGTCGCTCATGGACAACATTAGTCACATAGCGGAGGATGACTGAACATTGGTCTTTTCCAGAGATGTCTTGTGTTGTATCTATTTGCACCGAGAACATTACAGCTTGTGTAACTTCACAGCTAATAGATTTTTGAATAATGCATCAGATGGCATCTATTACATTATTGACTGTATGTTTGGAAATCAAAGTGAGAAGGGATCCTCTGCCTTTCCCTCCAGTCTAATGTAGCCTCTTGCTTTTCTCTATACAGTCTGCAACGTGTTCTTGCAGGCAGGTGTCATACTTGCTGATTAAAAGAATAAACTCCAAAAAGTTTCCGTGATCTACAGAGATGTCCTCCAAAGTATAAGCGGCCTCAGACCTGGACCCTCTGTAGCTAAGTCCTCTCTTGCCTATCAACTTAACAATATCTACAACAGCACCTGACGCCTCTTACGAACCTGCTCTCTGTGTGCAGACATTTGCTGACCACAAAGTAAATGGTTTATGTTTACTTTGCTGGCACTTAAGGAGTATGTTTCTGCGCAATTTCTGTGGACAAAACTTTGTTTATGCTCTCCGATTCTCTGATGGATATGCCTCCAATCTCTCATTCCAACAATAAATGAATTGCCACGATCACAGGGCTTGGCATGGGCAATACAAACTGAACAATATAACGTATGTGTCTCCTCACAGTATGTCAGCCACTTCCGATTTGTGCCATCCTCACACTGAAATACTTTCTTCACAACTGCATTTTTGGACATTTGCCTGGGATGGTACGTGAAAAACAAGTCATGATCTGTTGATTTTGGCTGTGTGAACCAGTCAACATTTGACTTTCCTGCGTGCTTTGCCTCTCCTGCGTGCTCTGTCTGTCCCATGTGCTCTCAAATTCAATTCAATTCATTTGAGCTTTATTAGCATGACTGTGTATCACAATGTTGCCAAAGCATTAACATATTAACATATTATATATAAATAATAAAATAAACAAACAAACAAAACATATATGTATACATCATGTCATGTAGCATAGTAAATAAAACCATCTAAGTAAATGAATAAATAAAGCAGGTCTCTCTAGAGGGTTATCCGTCTCTAATGTTGTGAATGGCTAACACATATTTTGCAGCTAGTGTATCTGTGTTATCATCTTCACCAAGTATGAAGGACATTTTCTCAGTATCACTCAGTTCAATGAATAAAGGAATCAGTGTTTCAAATCTGGGGAGAAATGTTTCTCTTACATCATGAGTGTTTCTCATCCTCTATTTGCTGTAGATCACAGTGTCTACAGATCCTCTGCTCTCTCTCTGTCCATGTTTGTCTATGTCTTCCTCTCTCTATTTCTAGATCATGGTCACTTAATCTGTATTTGGAGAGGATTTGTCTTTCTTTAAATTGTTTCATTAATAGATAATTTGCCAATTTAGTGGTTCTATTTAGGGTTGAGTAACATTGGAGTTTATTTTGCTTTTAGTATTTTATCATGAGTATCTTTTAGATTTTTGTCAATTTCTTTAATAATAGTTTTGGGGTTGTAGCTGTGGTCAATTGGGAATTGAGTTTCATGGACAAGTTGAAGAGCGAGTGTGTTTAGAGGATGAGATTCTGCTGAGGTTTCATTGGCGAGGAGGGCTTTATATTGGACTGAATCAGGATCAGACTGATGGAGGTGATGCCAGAACTGAACACATCTCTTCTGGACCTCAATGTTCAGCGGGTACAAACCTAATTCACTCTGTGTGCTGTAGAGTGAGGCCGGGGACAGTAGAGTGACCTCTGACCTCTGTGTGGTGTAGAGTGAGGCCGAGGACAGTAGAGTGACCTCTGACCTCTGTGTGGTGTAGAGCGAGGCCGGGGATGGTAGAGTGACCTCTGTCCTCTGTGTGGTGTAGAGTGAGGCCAGGGACAGTAGAGTGACCTCTGACCTCTGTGTGCTGTAGAGTGAGGCCGGGGACAGTAGAACGCTCTAGCACTGATGCCAGATCATTTATGTAGATGTTAAATAGAGTCGGACTCAGACTGCATCCCTGCCTCACTCCACGTCCCTGCTGGAAAAACGCTGTTCTGTAGTTATTGATTTTCACCACACACTTACTGTTGGTGTACAGGGATTGTATTGTATCAAAAGTTTTCCCACCAATGCCAATTTGTAGGAGTTTGTACAGTAAACCATCATGCCAAATTGAGTCGAATCCTTTTTTAAAATCTACAAAACATGCAAATATTTTCCTTTGTTTGTCCTTGAATTTTTTGTTAATTAGAGTGTGAAGAGAATAGATGTGGTCGGATGTCGTTGTTTTGGGAAAAATCCAATTTGTGCTTTATTTAAAATGTTGTGTGTGGAGATGTGTGTGACAGTCCGGCTGTTTATGATGCTGCAGAACAGTTTTCCTAACGCATTGCCCACACAGATGCCACGATAATTATTGGGGTCAAATCGATCACCTTTTTTAAATATGGGGGTGATCAGTCCCTCAGACCAGATCTCAGGGAAGTTACCGGACCATAAAACCAGATTAATTTAGCTAGAGCTTCATTCATGCTGGGACTGCTGAGTTTAGGCATTTCATTGCTAATGTCATCTTAGCCACATGCTTTCTTTAATTTAAGTCTTTTAATGTGTTCTGTTATTTCAGATATTGTTATAAATTTATCTAATCGATTTTGATCATTTTTAATTGTTTTCTCCAAGTCTACAAATGTTTTCTTTATTATACCTTGAGGCTGGTTAATGTCAGTATGTTCAATTTTTTTATAAATTTCGAGGTAAGACTTCCAAATTGTGCCACTCTGTAATGATATTTCGGTAACACTTTACTTGAAGGGGTGTGCATAAGACTGACATGACCCCTTCATAATCATGACATGACACATGTCATGAATATGAAGGAGGATTTATGCATGTTTATAACAACTGTCATTAAATGTCATTCGCTCAATTATGTCATTTTTAAGGCAAAGATGAAATTGTTTGAGATGTCACGGAGCAGATTAGCAGAATTAGTGGATCTTTTGCGGAGCGATAACTGAACGCTTTTATGGGAATCCTGTCAATTTGTCAGGGAAGAGGAGAGAGGCAAGAGAGGACCTCAGCCGATGAGGGCAGAGGGGCAGTGGCTCTAGCCACCGGGCCACCCCCCTGTGCATGGCCACTTGTTACAAGTGATGAATAGTTTACACTTTAGAATAGGGGATGCAGAAAGCTTTGTGAATGATTTATTCATGCGTTTACACATCATCTATAACAGGTGTTGAACACTTTGTAGTGTGTACTGCAGTGTGAGTGCTGACTGGTGAGGGCCTTCTCTGACACATGGAGTGTTTAACTCTGTGCACCTGATGTGAGCTTCAGTGGAAGGTAAAAGCGGTTCAGAGGTTGACTTTATCACTAGATCCACACAGAACACAAATCTGTGCTGATGAGTGAAAGGATTTAACACAACCCACTGGAATCACCTGACTGTAAGGCATTTATAAATGTTTATCAACTTCAAAACAAATAAATTACTCTTCTTCATGTTTGTGCTTTTGAACACAGACCAGCTTACAACTTCATCAATAAATCATATATTGATCATTTACTAATGGTTTGTTCATCATTTGTTCATGATTAACAATTGTTTATTGAGATAATGATAAAAAAAAATTAAGTGATAAATAATTTATCAACTAATAACTTATAAACCATCTACTAATGATCTGTTTGATTTATTTCATGATTTACACGTTTTTTAAATATAATTTACAACATTTGTAAATCATTAGCATACCACTTATTAATCATTTTGAATGTATAGTCATGTTTTGTAAATCATTTGTTCATCATTAACTAATAACTTACAAGTGACTTATAACTGAATTAATAAAACATTGATAAAATGTTAACATATCACTTATTAATCATTTATGAATGTATAGTCATGTTTTGTAAATGATTTGTTCAGAATGATTCATATTTACATTTTCCATTAAATCCAATCCAGAAACCCAAGTTAAATAATTATAATTATAATAAAAATAATATACAGTACAGTAACTGGGGTCAGGGAAGATTGATTATGGTATCATTTAAAGGTGCCCTAGAATCAAAAATTGAATTTACCTCGGCATAGTTGAATAATAAGAGTTCTGTACATGGAAATGACATACAGTGAGTCTCAAACACCATTGTTTCCTCCTTCTTATGTAAATCTCGTTTGTGCAAAAGACCACTGAAAAACAGGCGAATCTCAACATAACACCGACTGTGATGCAACAGTCGGGATCATTAATATGTACGCCCCCAACTTTTGCATATGCCAGCCCATGTTCAAGACATTACACAAGCCAGTATTAATGTCTGGATCAGCACAGCCGAATCATCGGAAGTTCTGCAGGTATTGTGAAGCAAGCAAGGACAATAGAGAAAAATGGCAGCTGGATCCATAATAACTGTTCATGATCCATGATATCATGATATATTAAGTGATATTTGTAAATTGTCTTTCTAAATGTTTCGTTAGCATGTTGCTAATGTACTGTTAAATGTGGTTAAAGTTACCATCGTTTCTTACTGTATTCACAGAGATCAGAGTCATGTCGTTATTTTCATTTTTAAACACTTGCAGTCTGTATAATTCATAAACGCATCTGCATTCTTTATAAATCTCTTCAACAGTGTAGCTTTAACCACGTTAGCTGCCACATACTATCAAACCCATTCAGTATCAAATGTAAACATCCACAAAATACATGCCATACTTACGTGATCTGATATGCTGCATCACGAACACTTTGTAAAATCCATTTTGAGAGTTATATTATCTGTGTGAACTTATTCTATTGTTTATGCAATGTTTATTGGAAGTCGCGAGCTTGGGGGCGGGGAGCATGAGCATTTAAAGGTGTACACGCACTGAATCGGTGCATTTTTAATTACACCCAGGCAGTTAAAACATTGTATAATAAAAAATCTATGGGGTATTTTGAGCTGAAACTTCACAGACACATTCTGGGGACATCGTAGACTTATATTACATCGTTTTTATTTTTTATTTTATGTTTTATCTGAAATGCATTTGAAAAAGGGTTTGACCTTTTGATAACATACACTGTAAAAAAAAAATCCTGTAAAAAATGGTAAAAAGTCTGGCAGCAGAGTTTCCAGAGAAATTGTTAAATTACAGCAAATAACCATTTCACAAAATTACATGCAAAAACTGTAAAAATATAGAACAGACTTTACAGTCAAAATTAATTGAATTACAGTATATTACTGTTGATAATCATTTATTAAACCGTGGAAAAACTGATAAATTATGTCAGATTACATAGAAAATGACTAACTTTCAGGTTAATCTCTGCAAATTTGAGGTTTTTATGAGTGAATTTATTAAAGCTGCTCTGTCCATCTACAGTTATTTACTTTTAACATATAGATTTTCCATGTATAATAACTAAGAAATTATTTATAAAAATGCAATTAGCACATAAATTCAAAAACAAATGTTTGCATTTTACAGTATTAATCTTTATTTTTACAGAACCACTCACAACTTCAATCAATCTATAAATTAACTACTTAGAAATGCATAAAAATAGCAACCTTTACAACCAATTTCTGTTAAATTAACAAAATATAGTAACAAATACATTAAATCAAAGGAACATGCACATGTACAGTATTAGTCATTGTACATAAGACACTGTATGTCAAGTTACTTAAATTATAGGAAATACAAGCTTAGTATAGAGAACATCTACATTAAAAGACAATTTCTGTAAACTTTTGTACTGTAATATTGCTGTTATTTTATACATATATGATTACATTTTATCCAAAGTGACTACAAGGAGTACAATGGAAGCAACAATAAGCACAATGTCAATTTCCAGTTAGTCTAGCACAGTATGCATAGAAATTATTATTATTATTATTATTATTTTTTTTTTCAGTTAAACAGAAAGATAGTATTAACAGGTCAATTGTTCACAAAAAAGATGCATCTTTAGCAGTCTGTTGAACATGGTTTGAGTTAGTCAGGTTATTCCACCAGCAGGGAACAGTCCAGATAAAGGCCGGTTAAAGTGAGTTTGAGCCCCTTTGGGATGGCACCACAAGATGCTGTTCACTTTCAGAGCGCAAGCTTCTGGAGGGCGTATAAGTCTGAAGCAGAGAGTTTAGGTACAGGCTTGCAGAGCCAGTTGTTGTTCTGTTGTGTAGCATGTTCCGATAGGAATAGCTTGATCTTCCCAATGTTGTACTGGGCAAATATGTAAGATCGGGCAGTTCCAGCACTGTGGTGTGTGAAGTTTAACTGATCGATTATAACACAAAGGATGGGTGGCTGAAAACACGAGCACTTCTGTCTTGGCAAGGTGGAGTTGAAGGTAAAGGTCATCCAGGTGAAAGTCGGAAGTTTCCATCAAGCAGGCTGAGATGTGAGCAGCTACTGGACTTAGGTAAATTTGGTTTTATATTCACACATTCGGACTTCCGCATAGGCTACAATAACTTTGTACACTACATTGGACATTCAGTGGACGTTCGCAAGTAAGTATGCCATTAAAATAATACTTGCCCATTTTGATCGATTGTGAAAAATGTTGTAGGTTTACAATCGTTGGTTGTAAATATCGTGTCGCTGTTTAGAGTTTGCAAACATTAACTTTATTGCACATTATTAGAACGTTCTTAAACGCGTCCGAATGTGCGAATATAAAACCAACTTTACCCAAGTAGCTACTGGTTGATCATCTGGCTGGAATGAAAAGTAGAGATGTGTGTCAGGATAGCAGTGATAGGAAAAGCCATGTTTCTGAATGATTCTAGTTACAATTACAACAAAAAATACTGTACAGAACTGCAGCATGAAAAGATATAAAGAAAGAATTTGCTGTATAAGAATAGTACTCTTTCCACACCTGGACTGCAATGCTGCTGTAGATCTCCAGTCTTTCCACATGACCTGAAATCATAAAAAAATAAAAATTAGTTGGCTATTACATTCATTCAAACATGCCAGCATATGTTTTACTGAGACAATGCAAAACCTCAACCTTCTTTGATCTGGAATTTTTATATCCAACTATCCGATTTATCTTATAATTCAGTACCGACAATTTACTCAGGCCATGTAAGATTTTTTATTATTATTTATTATAACACTAATATATGCATACTATTCGTGTTTGCAAGCAGATGCGCTCAGAATATTTAATTTATTATGTTGTTCATATTGTACTCTCATCTGCTTTCCTGTATAGGCCTATACAGAGCCGTTGAAAAACAGAGTTGCGACACTCCCATAGACTTCCATAGGAACTTTGGAATGCGGAAGTAACGCGTGTCGTGGAGCCGATAGTTCCAAACACTGATATTTCCAGCACTGAACCCCATTCATTTTCAGTGACTCTGAAGTTCGCTCGCTGATAAGTTTATGAAATTTCTGCATTTTTGACATTTGAACGCATTACCTGACCTCTCATGAATCTAGTCAATAGTTGTATTTTATGTAACCAGCTTTAGTTAATGTTTATTGGAAGATAACGTTAGTTAGACTCTAATTGCAGCTAGCTTAAGTGACCTACACTTCACCAACTTTAGCTATAACCTGACGTCAGTTAGGCTACATTTACCTTTACATTTACAAGTTTGTTGTCAAACAACTTTTAGCTTCGGTTATTCGATTTGTTGTTAATATTAGCAACACTTAGTTGCCAGTTCATTAAAGTACCAGAGAATAACACAGTAAGAAGGCTGCATACACTTAGTGGCCACTATATTAGGAACACCTTTACAATCTAATGTAATTCAATACAACAGCTCTGCCAGGAATTCTACTTTAATGAAGTTTATAATCGGCCAGAAATGTGTAAATTCAATACTGAGGTCATAGTTAAAGATGATGTTGCACTACATTGTGTTCAGATGGGTTTCTTATTTACATACATGAGGTGGCCAGAATATTAAACACATCTGGATATGAAGCAACAAGTGCAAAAACACCCCCACAAACTATGACCTCAATGCTAAATCATCATTAAATTTAATGATAATTGCTGCAAATATAGCTACAGCTGTCTGTCCTGCTTAAAACCATTCAAACTGGTTGACAGCGCGGATTTGTTTGGAACTATTGAGAGCTACACGAACCACGTGACAGCGTGGCGGCAAGATCAAAGAGTGTCGCAACTCTCATATTTAACGGCTCTGGGCCTATAGTATAAGTTGTACAGGCTGCAGAGTGGCAGTTAGCACTTGGGGAAATTTGGTTTTATATTCGCACATTCGGACTTCCGCATAGGCTACAATAACTTTGTACACTACATTGGACATTCAGTGGACGTTCGCAAGTAAGTATGCCATTAAAATAATACTTGCCCATTTTGATCAATTGTGAAAAATGTTGTAGGGTTACAATCGTTGGTTGTAAATATCATGTCGCTGTTCAGAATTTGCAAACATTAACTTTATTGCACATTATTAGAACGTTCTTAAACGCGTCCGAATGTGCGAATATAAAACCAACTTTACCCAAGTCTGCGAGGACTGTTATGGCGTATTCCTTACTGGTAAGTTATTTGTTTAATTTTTTTGTAATTAAGAATTGACCTCCCCAGCAAACAAAGTTATGTTCCGAGAACATTTTCCTGACGTTCTGTTTTGGTTGTGGGAACGTTATTTGAAATGTTCTAAAAACATGTAAATGTCCAGTTTGCTTAACGTTGCTGGAACGTTATCTTAAGGTTAGCATAACGTTCCTGCAACGTTCTTTCCACCTAAATTTTATTAACAATTCAACATTCAAAGAACGTTTATTTGGAACATTCCAAGAACGTAAAAATGTCTGTTAAAATGTTATGTTAAGGTTAGAATAATGTCCCTGAACCATTCTTTTCAACATTCTTTGTTTTTATTAACACCATACACAACCATTTCAAGAACATAATGTGAACCTCAAAATACAATGATTTAACTGCTCTTAAAAAAGTTTACATTTATGATAACTTGAGAAGAGGAACAATAGAAACAAATACTCTCAACATTTAAGCTTGTACTGTGAACTCAATTAAGTGTTGTGAACAACAGTTAAGATGGCATTCCAGGGACCAGTTTACGACAGGGCCCCTCTCTAACTGCTGGTGTGTAAGAAGATGTGCCACACTGTGATTGGATCTCAGGTGAATGAACATGAACAAATGTTCAGCAACATCAGATAAGATGTTAGGACAACTACTAGACACCTCTTCCAGAGCAGGAAGGGGAACCTTCTGCACCCACCAAAACCAAGGAGAGGACTTCTCATTGGACGACACATTGACTCTAACCACCAAACTCATTCCTAAGGTTTAGGCAAGGACTGCCATATAAATTCCTTCAGGACCCCCTGGATAGAGCAGCAGTGACTGAAATAAAGAGAGGCCACAGAGATCTATCTAAATCCATTCATACCTATGTTTGGAGGCCATAATTTGATTGAAACTGCATCACATCCACTCCGTCTTCACGCAAAGCACAGTTTATGTTAATGGTCACTGACTGTTAACACAACAGGTCATGGGACAGTCCTGTTAACAGATAAACAAATGCATGGACGATGATTTAATCATTTCATATCGTGTTTGGTGTCTATCTGTTCCCTATGATGCCTTTAATAATTTGAAAGAGGTTTGGTAAAGAAATAATGCATGGGTAAAATGTTAAAGACACTATTTTAACACTGTACTTTATGCTATGCAAATGAGTTCCACACTGGGGTTGCTTCAGATAACAGAGGCCAATCACACTCCAGGATCAGCAAGGCGCCACATTTCAATCTCCTCCTCATCGGAAAGGGATAAATATGTCCCCCGGGTAGACACACCCTTGTTCTGCGTTTCCAGCTCTACGGGGAAGGAGACATTAACAGACACCCCACGTCCTGAGTTTCTGACCTGACGAGGAAAGAGACTACAAGACGGTTAAGGTGAAACTTTTGCGCGCAAAGCCTTTTACATTGCTTTCAGCTGCACTCTAGCTGCAAAAAGGGCCCCAGCATTGAGGGACTTCATCTGACCTTTACGGCTCCTACAGCAGCGCAGCTCAGTCCACAAAGGATCTCTGCGTCGGCAGACATTGCCTGTACCACACGGCTCCTCAGCGACACAGCCAGCCTGCAAAGGAACCTGTGAAGATTCATCTGACCCAGCTGCCCAGTCCATCCTAAGGACCCTCTTGGCGCAACCGACTCTAATTGCAGCTAGCTTAAGTGACCTACACTTCACCAACTTTAGCTATAACCTGACGTCAGTTAGGCTACATTTACCTTTACATTTACAAGTTTGTTGTCAAACAACGTTTAGCTTCAGTTATTCGATTTGTTGTTAATATTAGCAACACTTAGTTGCCAGTTCATTAAAGTACCAGAGAATAACACAGTAAGAAGGCTGCATACACTTAGTGGCCACTATATTAGGAACACCTTTACAATCTAATGTAATTCAATACAACAGCTCTGCCAGGAATTCTACTTTAATGAAGTTTATAATCGGCCAGAAATGTGTAAATTCAATACTGAGGTCATAGTTAAAGGTGATGTTGCACTACATTGTGTTCAGATGGGTTTCTTATTTACATACATGAGGTGGCCAGAATATTAAACACATCTGGATATGAAGCAACAAGTGCAAAAACACCCCCACAAACTGAGTTTCTGACCTGACGAGGAAAGAGACTACAAGACGGTTAAGGTGAAACTTTCGCGCGCAAAGCCTTTTACATTGCTTTCAGCTGCACTCTAGCTGCAAAAAGGGCCCCAGCATTGAGGGACTTCATCTGACCTTTACGGCTCCTACAGCAGCGCAGCTCAGTCCACAAAGGATCTCTGCGTCGGCAGACATTGCCTGTACCACACGGCTCCTCAGCGACGCAGCCAGCCTGCAAAGGAACCTGTGAAGATTCATCTGACCCAGCTGCCCAGTCCATCCTAAGGACCTTCTTGGCGCAACCGAAGTTCAGCATCCTCCAGCCCAGCGTGGCACGACTACTGGATCGCAACTCCGCGCCATCCCACTGCACGCAGCCTGCATCATCAGTGGAAGACGTCTCTGCTACCGGATTGATCACCCGACTGTGCGGAACGTAAATATAAACTTATCAAACCTCTTTCTAGAGACCTTGGCATTAGTTTATACATGCAGCATATGTTTTTCTAACCTGTTTAGATAACAGTTACTTGAGGTCAGCTTGTTACAAATAATAGGGATATTACTTGTTGAATGATAAATAAGCAATTATTTATCACCATTTTACCAGAGCCATTAGGTGGCTTCCATAAGAAGCATTCCCATACGATTCTCTTCCATTCTACATTCAGTTCAACAGCATTGCATTTATCCATTCTGTGTTCACTTCATTTATTTTGATTTAATTCAGTATTTTCCTTTGATTATTATTTTACTATCTTTTAGAAGTGCATATTCATTATTTCATTATTAATCGTTGTGGTATTTACTCTTGCATGTCTATTGTTAATAAATTTCATTGATTTTTATTATAACTGTGTTTTCCTTGTGTTGATGATCAAAAACTCTACTAGTTGATCAGACTCTCACAAATCCTTCAGACAAATCAGTTGACTGACTCCCTCCAGTTTATATTAATTCTGAATTATTGAACAGCTCTTTTGGAGTGTTCTTAAATTGTTAAGATAGTATTCTTAACTGGTGCCCCGTATTACAAAAGGGGGGAGGGGTCATCTGATACACTCATAACCACACCTTAAGTGACACGTGATCAAAAATCACTACGTCACCGGTGAATGGAGTAAAAATCACTACATAAGCTTAATCAGTGAGGACAGGAGTGTGTGTGGGGGTGGATGCCAGACTAGCAGCTCCAGTCTCTTCATGCTCCATCTGTAAAGTGAACAGATTGACTGATGTTACTAATGGTTATTTATTATTTCATAAGCATTTAATAATAACAGTGTGGCTACTCCATACAAGTTAACCCTTAAGTTATTTAGCTTATTTAAGTACTATAAATTTGAACTATAAATATTAAATCACACAAGATTCAAAGGTAGCTTACAAATGTTACACACTGTAAAGTTCATAACACATTGTAAAGATTACACTTGAGGTAAAGTCAGGTAATATGCATATGTACATATACAAATAAAAAAAAAAAACACAATGATACTTTTAAATTAAACTGCCCGTAGGGAGTGGCTAGTGACTGTCGTAATGAGTGAATCAGTAGGTTCGACTTGAAGCAGTGCTGTGCAATACAATTGGTGTATGACATCAAAGTACAGCAAGAGCAATTCCACAGCATACAGAGCTGTCCGCTCTCTAATCATTCTCGCATTACTTTGTCTGATGTCTGTGCAGCGCTACTTCAAGTTGAACAGACCTGTATTCATTCAACCAACTGTTCAAAGCTGATTCATTCAAGAATTAGGCATGGGGATTATGAATGGGGAGTGTGTATATACAGTGCCCTCCATACGTTTTGGGACAGTAAAGACAAAAATGCTCTGTTAGCTGTGGTGTCAAGATATCTATAAATATGATTAAAAGATTAATATGATGACATCACCAGACTCTTGTACAGAAAAAACATTAATGTCAAGCTCTGTATACATTTTCATCATTAATATGTCATTCCTAGAAATGCATTGTCAAGTTGACATAAATTGACCATATTTATTAACTTGATGGGTACACAAACACAAACTAGAAATACAAAACAATAGAATAAAGTCAATTGCAATTCATTTCATGCCAACTTTAAACAGGGAACACACTAGTGGTGAAACGGTTCTCGGTAAAAAATCGAACTGTACCATTCTGCACATTTGGTTCCGCACGCACTTGATCCGCGGTTCATCTCATATCTGACGATGCATACACATTTATAATATGGTTTGTAGAAAATAAATATAAAACAAACAGAGTTAGGCTAATGTATGTTTCTGTCGATGGATACACATTCTGGCTTCCCCTTAAACTTTGTTCAATGCGAGTGCCGTATCATATACATATCCTAGCAAGCATAGTAGGTTATGTCTTAAATTAACTTAAACACTCGAGAAAGAACGCTTGTGTTCAGAATCAGTGTACTGATTCGTGTATTATGTCTTAAAGAGACAGCAGCCCTTGCATTCCTGCTGTCACGAATGTGGCTCCCTCGCCTCCTCCTCCGCACCACCGGAGGGAGCCATCACCTGAATACTGACTGTTTCCCATTCGGACTACGTTTCCCATAGGCCCTCATTCCTGGGACTGATTGCGCACACACCTGCACCTCATCACACTCACACTATTTAAGCCACACACTCACACATACACACCGCGAAGTCTTGATTTGCCCTGGTGATCATTACTGAGCGTTTTCTTGTGGACTGTTTCTCCGTTACCGTTGGATTGTTTATTCTCTGTGATTCTTTGCCGCCTGCCCTGATCTCAGCCTGTGACTTGACACCGTTTGTCTGCCGCCTGCCTCGACCATTGCCTGTCCCTGTTCATGTCTTTGCCCTTGCCCCTGTCTACTTTGGTGATTGTTCTAATAAAAGCTGCAAATGGATCCCCACTCTGCCGACCCTTCATTACAGAAGACTTCGCCAAACAACGATCCAGCAGCAATCCCCCAGGGAACTTCATTCCCTGTTCGTCAACCAACAGCCAACTCTCTACCCCACCGAGTCCAGTCGGATTTCCTTTGTCTGTTCCCTGTTGACGGGTAAAGCGCTGGATTGGGCCACGGCTATATGGAGAGAGGATAGTTCTGTGTTTCCCACCTATTCGACCTTCCAACAAAGCTTCAAGGAGGTCTTCGACCACCCGGAGGGAGGCAAAAGCGCAGGGGATCAGTTGCTGTTGCTGTGTCAAGGTAAAACTACAGCTGCCGAATACGCTCTTCGATTTCGAACCCTCACCGCTCAAACAAACTGGGTCGAGGACACATTGAAACTATTGTTTCGCAAGGGGCTGTCCCTGGAGCTTCAAGCCGAGCTCGCATGCCGCGACGAGGGAAAATCGCTTAATGACTTTATCGAACTAACCATTCACATTGATAATCTCCTCCGGTCCCGACGCCCTGTCCGTCTCTCCACTCTGACCAACCCCACATCAGAACCCATGCAGCTCGTGTACACCCCGCTTCGTCCAGAGGAGAGAGAAAGGAGACGACAACTTCATTTATGCTTGTACTGCGGTCAGGCCGGTCACATCAAGATCAACTGTCCCATTCGACCCAACCCATCCAACCCAAAAGCGGTGAGTTCTCCACTCTCTACCGACTATTCTTCTAACTGCCTCAAAATACCCATTCAAGTAACAGCGAACGACCAATGCATCACCACGCACGCACTTCTGGACTCTGGGGCAGCGGGTAACTTCATGTCGGATACATTCATCAGCGAACACAATATTACATTAACGGACTGTAACTCTCCATTGACAGTGGAAGCGCTAGATGGGAGGCCTGTCGGAGGAGGAAGAGTGGCGCACATCACCACCGAACTCACAATGCAAGTGGGAGTCCTTCCTCACGAACGCATCCGATTTTATGTAATCCACTCACCCAACAACCCAGTTATCCTTGGTCTCCCGTGGCTCAGAACTCACAACTCGCTTATTTCCTGGAAGGAGGGCCAGATCGCTCAGTGGGATGCCACCTGTCACGAGCACTGCCTGAAACAGATCACTCCCATACCAGTTCAGACCGTTTCAGTTCACGAGTCTAACACTGACGAGCCCGACATACCTGCGGAATATGCTGATCTGGCGGTCGCTTTCAGTAAAAGCAAGTCCACGGAATTACCTCCTCACCGTTCCAGTGACTGCGCCATAGATCTGCTACCTGGTACCACGCCCCCCAAGGGCAGAATATTTCCCCTGTCTCAGCCCGAGTCCGCAGCTATGAAAGCATACATCGAGGAAGAATTGGCCAAAGGTTTTATCCGACCTTCCACGTCCCCGGCAGCATCTGGTTTCTTCTTCATCAAAAAGAAGGACGGCAGCCTTCGGCCCTGCATAGACTATCGGGGACTGAACGACATTACTGTTAAATTCCGCTACCCTCTGCCATTGGTTCCCGCAGCCCTGGAACAACTAAGACAAGCCCAGTATTTTACCAAGCTGGATCTCCGGTGCGCATATAATCTGATTTGTATCAGAGAAGGTGATGAATGGAAGACGGCCTTTTCCACTGCCACTGGCCACTATGAGACCCTTGTTATGCCGTTCGGACTGTCCAACAGTCCCTCCATCTTCCAATCATTCATCAACGATGTCTTTCAGGATATGCTCAACCGCTGGGTCATAGTCTATATTGACGACATTCTCATCTACTCCAAAACCTTCGAGGAACATATCCAGCATGTCCGGGCCGTACTGCAGCGACTCATTCAGCACAGACTATATGAAACGCCTGCCTCGACCATTGCTTCATCGCACCTCCACATCATTCCTGGGCTATGTCATCAGTCAGGAGGGAGTGGCGATGGATGACAGCAAAGTAAGGGCGGTGCTCGAGTGGCCTCAACCACGCACACTGAAAGAGCTACAACGATTCCTGGGGTTCGCCAACTTCTACAGGCGATTCATCCGAAACTTCAGTGGCATTGCAGCCCCGTTGACTTCCATGACTAAGCGACAATCCACACGCCTCTCCTGGTCCCACGAGGCGGTGCACGCCTTCCAAGAGCTGAAGGAGCGATTCACCTCCGCACCCATTCTCCGCCACCCAGACCCAGAACTCCCTTTCATAGTCGAGGTCGACGCCTCCAGCACAGGCATCGGGGCTATACTCTCACAGCGCCAAGGTAATCCAGCAAAAACGTACCCATGTGCATTCTACTCTAGAAAGTTGTCGGCAGCAGAGCGCAACTATGATGTAGGCAATCGGGAGCTTCTGGCAATGAAGGCGGCGTTGGAGGAGTGGCGCCACTGGCTGGAGGGAGCACAACACCCATTCACCATACTCACGGATCACAAGAATCTGGAATACCTCCGGTCGGCCAAACGTCTGAACCCCCGACAAGCTAGATGGGCCATGTTCTTCACTCGTTTCCAGTTCACGGTAACCTACAGACCCAGTTCAAAGAACGTCAAGGCAGACGCGCTGTCTCGTCAAGCAGAGGGGGTGGAACGAACAGAGAGCGAGGAGAACATTATCCCTGTCAAACTGCTGCTCGCTCCAGTTCAGTGGGACGTCATGACCGAAATCACCCAGGCAAACGAACAAACAACACCACCACCCGTCTGCCCACCAAACCGCACTTTTGTACCCGTACAGCTCCGCAACAGATTGCTTCACCAAGTTCACGATTTCCCCAGTTCAGGCCATCCGGGCATCACAGCCACACTGCACCTACTACAGAACCGGTTCTGGTGGGACACCATGGTAACAGACACGACCCAATTCATCAACAATTGCACAGACTGTCAAACTTCCAAAACTACACACCAAGCCCCAGCAGGCCTACTACAGCCACTGCTCATCCCTCAACGTCCTTGGTCCCATATAGCCATTGACTTTGTCACCGACCTCCCGGAATCCCGTGGCCATACCACTATCCTCACAGTAGTCGACCGATTCTCCAAGGCATGCAGACTCATACCACTTCCCAAGCTACCCACCGCGTTTGAGACAGCGGAGGTCTTATGCAACTACGTATTCCGCTTCTACGGTCTTCCGGAGGACATTGTGTCTGACAGGGGCCCACAGTTCACATCCCGGGTATGGACAGCCTTCTTCAAACAATTAAACGTCAACATCAGCCTCACCTCAGGGTACCACCCTGAATCCAATGGTCAAACTGAACGCATGAACCAAGAACTCACCAGATTCTTACGCACATACTGTCAACGAAATCAGTCAGAGTGGAGCCGCTATCTGTTGTGGGCTGAGTATGCTCAAAATTCCCTACGGAAACCTGCCACGGGTGTCACGCCCTTCCAGTGCGTCCTGGGTTTTCAACCGCCACTCTTTCCCTGGACCGGGGAACCATCCAACCTACCATCGGCAACCGAGTGGATGCAACGAAGCGAGGAGACCTGGGACCTGGCCCATCATCATCTACAACGCGCTGTTCGAAGGCAAGAGACACAGGCCAATCGACATCGTCGCCCCAATCCTGAGTACTCCGTGGGACAGTGGGTCTGGCTGTCAACTAGGGACCTGTGTCTACGACTTCCATGCAGAAAGCTCAGTCCCAGGTTTGTAGGGCCTTTCCAAATTCTCAAACAAATTACCCCTGTATCATTTCGTTTAAAATTACCCGCTAACTACCGTGTTTCTCCCACTTTCCATGTGTCGTTGCTGAAACCCTCTGGTGGTCCGAGAGGAGAGCCGGAGGGAGCCGAAGCCCACAACCCCCCACCCTTGATGATCGAAGGCGAGGAAGCCTATCAGGTTCGAGAGCTGCTCGATTCCAGGCACCGGGGGAGGAGACTACAGTACCTAGTCGACTGGGAGGGGTACGGCCTGGAGGAGCGATCTTGGGTCAATGCGGATGATATCCTGGACCCTTCACTCATAGACGAGTTTCATCGGACGCATCCGGAGAGACCGGCCCCTCGACCACGTGGTAGACCCCGGCGCCCGCTTCCTCGCGTCTGGAGCCGCTTGCAGGGGGGGGGCTCTGTCACGAATGTGGCTCCCTCGCCTCCTCCTCCACACCACCGGAGGGAGCCATCACCTGAATACTGACTGTTTCCCATTCGGACTACGTTTCCCATAGGCCCTCATTCCTGGGACTGATTGCGCACACACCTGCACCTCATCACACTCACACTATTTAAGCCACACACTCACACATACACACCGCGAAGTCTTGATTTGCCCTGGTGATCATTACTGAGCGTTTTCTTGTGGACTGTTTCTCCGTTACCGTTGGATTGTTTATTCTCTGTGATTCTTTGCTGCCTGCCCTGATCTCTGCCTGTGTACTGGACTGTGTTTGTTTGCCGCCTGCCCTGATCTCAGCCTGTGACTTGACACCGTTTGTCTGCCGCCTGCCTCGACCATTGCCTGTCCCTGTTCATGTCTTTGCCCTTGCCCCTGTCTACTTTGGTGATTGTTCTAATAAAAGCTGCAAATGGATCCCCACTCTGCCGACCCTTCATTACACCTGCTGTCTGAATGTGTTTTCAATGTTAATCAAACAACAAAAGATAAGGAAATCACTCATTGCTCATGACTGAATAGTGACTTAATAATTAATAATGACTGATCTTTATTTAATTTATACAGTGAAGATTACATGCAATGTTGTTTTACATTTTATAAGATACTTTATTCAATTTCTGTACCTGAAAACTGGATACATGAAAAACCTGAAAAGTTTTATTTATTTGTGTCTTTGCTTTACTGTATTTATTCGTACTGTTTGATCATTTGTTCTTATTTTTCTTTATTTTTATTTGACAGTAGTCATTTTTTACCTGAACATAGCACTTACCGAGCTGTACCAAAACCAAGCCTAAAACCGTGATACAAACCGAACCGAGAGTAATCTGAACCGTTGCACCCTTAGAACATACCAGCAAATATAGTAATATGTAAGTTACCAACATTTAACTACAGTTTTTCTCACAAAATGTTGCCATGTTACATGTTGTGAGCTGATAAACTGTTGTATGACCTAAGTCAGGGATGCAAACTAAGGTAAGACAGTTAAAGCAGGTGTTATCATAAAGTACACCTTTAAAGTAAAATGACAATGTAGAAAATGTTACTGAACTATTTAGGTAACAAAACAAAAACACATTCAGAAATCCCATCCCAAACCTCTGAAATGTTTGTATCCCACAGGATACAAAAAATAAAAAACTTTTAGGGTTAAGAAAACATGCAATAATTCTGGAAAGTTACTCCTTGAATCGCGATGAGGAGCGTACTTCAGTGTTTCTGCGATGCATTCCTCAAACACCTTAACTGGCATCTTCAGATGTATCCTTTGGCAAGCCTCTAAAAAAAGAAGTTTACAACATCTTGGTTTAGTGGAACTTCAGTAAAAATGTTGTGAAAACCAATATGTCATGACATCTTAAACGAACATTAATCCCTATTTACACCTCGATTTAACATTTGCTAAATACATGTGCTATCCCATGAGGCCACAGGAGAGGATTCTTCATATTCGAAAATGACAGAAAGCGGCAATGCGGCGCTTTTCAAGTGTAAGTACCTCAGGGAAAAACGGTGTTCATTGTGGTTAAATTGCACTTGTTTAACATAATGTAAGTAAACGGCTGACTTATTGAAAGTTTAAACAATGTAAATCGATGAGAAGATTTTGAGAGTCGGCTGTAAAAAATGTTTAATCACTATTACTGAGAGCACATCAAGCTAACGAACAGATCGAGACACATCAGCTTGTTAACACTGTTTTATTTAACGGAGACGTTGTTGTTAAGCAGTTTAATGAGATTAGAAAACGTTTCCGTCTTTCCGACTTTCCGTCAGAAAGCTCAGTCCCAGGTTTGTAGGGCCTTTCCAAATTCTCAAACAAATTACCCCTGTATCATTTCGTTTAAAATTACCCGCTAACTACCGTGTTTCTCCCACTTTCCATGTGTCGTTGCTGAAACCCTCTGGTGGTCCGAGAGGAGAGCCGGAGGGAGCCGAAACCCACAACCCCCCACCCTTGATGATCGAAGGCGAGGAAGCCTATCAGGTTCGAGAGCTGCTCGATTCCAGGCACCGGGGGAGGAGACTACAGTACCTAGTCGACTGGGAGGGGTACGGCCTGGAGGAGCGATCTTGGGTCAATGCGGATGATATCCTGGACCCTTCACTCATAGACGAGTTTCATCGGACGCATCCGGAGAGACCGGCCCCTCGACCACGTGGTAGACCCCGGCGCCCGCTTCCTCGCGTCTGGAGCCGCTTGCAGGGGGGGGGCTCTGTCACGAATGTGGCTCCCTCGCCTCCTCCTCCACACCACCGGAGGGAGCCATCACCTGAATACTGACTGTTTCCCATTCGGACTACGTTTCCCATAGGCCCTCATTCCTGGGACTGATTGCGCACACACCTGCACCTCATCACACTCACACTATTTAAGCCACACACTCACACATACACACCGCGAAGTCTTGATTTGCCCTGGTGATCATTACTGAGCGTTTTCTTGTGGACTGTTTCTCCGTTACCGTTGGATTGTTTATTCTCTGTGATTCTTTGCTGCCTGCCCTGATCTCTGCCTGTGTACTGGACTGTGTTTGTTTGCCGCCTGCCCTGATCTCAGCCTGTGACTTGACACCGTTTGTCTGCCGCCTGCCTCGACCATTGCCTGTCCCTGTTCATGTCTTTGCCCTTGCCCCTGTCTACTTTGGTGATTGTTCTAATAAAAGCTGCAAATGGATCCCCACTCTGCCGACCCTTCATTACACCTGCTGTCTGAATGTGTTTTCAATGTTAATCAAACAACAAAAGATAAGGAAATCACTCATTGCTCATGACTGAATAGTGACTTAATAATTAATAATGACTGATCTTTATTTAATTTATACAGTGAAGATTACATGCAATGTTGTTTTACATTTTATAAGATACTTTATTCAATTTCTGTACCTAAAAACTGGATACATGAAAAACCTGAAAAGTTTTATTTATTTGTGTCTTTGCTTTACTGTATTTATTCGTACTGTTTGATCATTTGTTCTTATTTTTCTTTATTTTTATTTGACAGTAGTCATTTTTTACCTGAACATAGCACTTACTGAGCTGTACCAAAACCAAGCCTAAAACCGTGATACAAACCGAACCGAGAGTAATCTGAACCGTTGCACCCTTAGAACATACCAGCAAATATAGTAATATGTAAGTTACCAACATTTAACTACAGTTTTTCTCACAAAATGTTGCCATGTTACATGTTGTGAGCTGATAAACTGTTGTATGACCTAAGTCAGGGATGCAAACTAAGGTAAGACAGTTAAAGCAGGTGTTATCATAAAGTACACCTTTAAAGTAAAATGACAATGTAGAAAATGTTACTGAACTATTTAGGTAACAAAACAAAAACACATTCAGAAATCCCATCCCAAACCTCTGAAATGTTTGTATCCCACAGGATACAAAAAATAAAAAACTTTTAGGGTTAAGAAAACATGCAATAATTCTGGAAAGTTACTCCTTGAATCGCGATGAGGAGCGTACTTCAGTGTTTCTGCGATGCATTCCTCAAACACCTTAACTGGCATCTTCAGATGTATCCTTTGGCAAGCCTCTAAAAAAAGAAGTTTACAACATCTTGGTTTAGTGGAACTTCAGTAAAAATGTTGTGAAAACCAATATGTCATGACATCTTAAACGAACATTAATCCCTATTTACACCTCGATTTAACATTTGCTAAATACATGTGCTATCCCATGAGGCCACAGGAGAGGATTCTTCATATTCGAAAATGACAGAAAGCGGCAATGCGGCGCTTTTCAAGTGTAAGTACCTCAGGGAAAAACGGTGTTCATTGTGGTTAAATTGCACTTGTTTAACATAATGTAAGTAAACGGCTGACTTATTGAAAGTTTAAACAATGTAAATCGATGAGAAGATTTTGAGAGTCGGCTGTAAAAAATGTTTAATCACTATTACTGAGAGCACATCAAGCTAACGAACAGATCGAGACACATCAGCTTGTTAACACTGTTTTATTTAACGGAGACGTTGTTGTTAAGCAGTTTAATGAGATTAGAAAACGTAATGCTGCCATCAAAGGATTTGAGGAAGTATACAAATGAGGTGTATAAATGTATTCAGTGAAATGTATTCAGGTGCTGTTGACAGTGAAAATAGTACATACTAACACTTTCAGCAGCTTACTGTGTTCTATTTTATGTTTTATGCTTGATTTCTATGCATTTATTGCAGAGTTTTTGTAAAAGATGAGAATTTAGAGGGCAAAATTTCTGCCGCTCAGGTCAAAAGTAGTTATCCCCAAAATGTGAATTCTTTCATGATTTAATTAAGCTAATGTTTGTCCATGTAATAGTAATGCAGTAATCGAATGAATATAATTGAATGTCTTGGTATTTCGCTTTTACATTTTTTTTGTAGGATCTTAGATGTCCACAGACTGGTGTGAGCACCGAGGATGGTGAGGTTACAGCAGCATCCTGGAAATGGTATGCTGTCTTGGATGAGGCAATAGGGGGCAGACCCTCCATCACACCACCCAATCTTATTGCCTCTTCTGGACCAGATGTTGCTGTAACCTCACCATCCTCAGTGAGGTCAACATCTGTAAGAACAGGGAGGAAAAGGAAGGACATAGAGGAGCTGATCTGCCAGATGGAGGAGAAAGAAGCAGAAAGAGAAATAGAAGCGGTTGAAAGGGAGGAAAGGTGATGGAGAGAGATGGTGGAAAGAAAGGAAAGAAGAGAACGAGAGAGACAAGAGCAAGAGGAAAGACGAGAACGAGAGGCCATGGAAAGAGAAGAAAGAAGAGACCGAGAAATGAGAGAGAGAGAGGAAAGAAGAGACAGGGAGACAAAGGAGAGAGAGGAGAGATTTCTTCAGCTTTTAGAGCTTCTATCTATGTATATATTGTTTATTCATTTCTCTCTTCCTCTCTGTTTATATGTATATATATATATATATATATATATATAAATTTGTGTATATGTAATCAAGTTTATTGATTCATGTGTCTTTTTTCTCTCTTGTGTATTTTTATATGCATTCATTTATAACAATAAATTACTTCATTTCGTTGCTCCAAATCAGCCTCTGTCCTGGTGTTCACAGACATGTCTTTTTATTCTGAGGTAAAATTTTCTAGCTAAATAGGTGATTATACTTACGATATTTGACAAATATTTAATAAGCTGTTGATGAAAGCGTGATCTGTGAGCAGCTGACCGACACCTCCTTTGAGCTGTTGACTGAATCGACATTAAAACGCCGATGAAAGCAGTAAGCATTAATATAAACATTGCAGATGTTCACGGAGTAGAGTGGCCCCTTTATATTTTCACGCTGTTGTGATGACGCATGACACGTGACAACATTAACATGCCGGATGTAGTACGTTCAAATTCCATTCATACTACCCATATTCATACTATATAGAATGTACTTTTTTAACGGTCGGGAAGTATGTTCAAATTCAAATGTAGTACCTACTCATGTAGTATGCGATTTCGGATGCAGCCGGCCATAGACCCTTTTCACATGACGTCACACAGCTTCTGTTTGGACTCGATGCAGTGGATCCTCACTTCCGTCAGCATAGTGGAATACTGGCGCCGCTCGAATGAAGTGCACCCAATAGTTGTACATATGACACAAATGTGGTTAGAGGATGACTGTAGTCGCCTAATTTCATGTAAATTCAGGGAGAGGTGTTTGACAGATCTCAAACGAACTTACCGATCGGCGAGATTTGCTGCTTGAGATCGGAGGAGTTGAATACGTACTGAAGCCGTACACTTTCTGGTGCCTGTAGTCACTTGCAAACTTTGCTGTCTTTATTGCAGATGAAGCTGTTTATATGTATTTGTGAAATAAACGCATGTTTCCGACATTTATGCACAGTAAAAAAAACTTCTCATTCAATGCTTAATGTACTACTTATTTCAGTGCCTGTATGTACAATGAAGATCAATAAGCTTATTTGTTTTTAAATATCAGTCTATTTTTCAGTTTTATTTTGATAAATATGACATAATAATAATAAAATTGTGTTTAATATAATAATATTTCTACATGAAGACTGTTAATGTTGTAAAAACTGACTCCTGTACATGGCATTTTTACCATAGTAAAAAAACATCGTCATGTAAGTAACCCCGCATCGGCCTAAAAACGGAATCCGACGGCCTGGGCGAACGTTAACGCGTGAATGTCTTTTCAGCGCCTCTGTGAAGTTTACTTAATTCACTTAATTGACTCCAATTTTAAATGATTATTACTCTTAGGTTTTGTTCCCAATTAGAAATTAATCATTTCTTATGTATTAATTTAGATTTTTGATTATTCTGGGTATCTCATATTTTCAATTATTCGTTCATTACGGACCAATATCACTTAGAAAAGTCACTTCGGCCGGTGAGTGCCTTTCACGATCACAAACTCACCAGTTCTGATCTTAGTCAGAGGGTGCAGAGTTTACTAATGCATTTGAGTCGAACCGCCACATGCTTGTTCATACAAAAACACAGTTTTCTTAGTCACGATACTGCAACTTGCTAAGCCAGTTGATAGATAAAAATCAAAAAGTCCCATGATGTGCTCACATGCTCCTTTCATGGGCCTTTAGTTTGAATCTATCCTGACGCAGATTTGCGGAAATATGGACTCCAATAATCTACTGGTCATAATGATTTCAGAAGAATCCAGAGTGAATCAAATATAACATTTTATTTGTCAAGTAACAATGTATCATGTCAATTTCATAGTTGGACAATTAGAAGCCAATTCAGAAATAATAAATGCATAACATCAATTGAAATGCACATGCACACAGTGGTGGATTAGTGTTTGAAGACACTTGTCCATCACTGCGTGGGGGTCTCTGGCTACAGAAAATCCCCCCTGACTGCTTTGCACTTTACCTTATATACAGACCAGAAGGGTTGTAAATATTTATTACACCAACACCTGTTTTGGGGGAGAGGAGTGGGTGTTTCAACACCCAAAAGGAGAACAGAATTCTCCTTAGTTTTCAATCTTCTTCATAATACTAGTGACTGCTGTGAAATTGAGACCGTTTTACCAATCGCACCAAGACATTTAAAATGATACCAAACATGAAAGGAATAAACAACAGATACACCAGATACATTATACTTCTCGGAGAACTTTCAGTGACTTGAGTCAGGGGGAAAGGAAGGAGGGTGTGTGTGTGTTTTGGGGGGAGGGCTATTGCATCCTGTAGATGTGTGAGGGCAAGGCGTTGTCCTAAGCTATTTCTTTGAGATCTTCTCTCCAGATGAGTTTTATTGCTTTATTGCAGGGTGCTTGATCTCAGTTTTTGTCCTAGCAGGAAAATCAAGTCTTACAGTCATCATTCATCTCTTTATTGCAAAACAAGACTTTCGCATACAAAAATATACAGAGGATTTACAACAGTACTCATTGTTATAGCAGCATTAAATTAATTAAATTATTTCTCCAGGGAATAACATTAAATGAGCACATACTTCCGTTTTGTATTTTCAATACACTTTTTACAAATTACACAATCTTAATATATTGCATCAGTTCAGTTTAATCTGGTATGATGTAAAATGATCTAAAATCTTCACACCATTAATTCTTATATGTGGATGTGCTACTTTCAGGTGTCCATTACTCATAATAAATCTCACAAGAAAAATACCGTTATCATAGTAGCCTACCAATTTCTAAAAATAAAGATTTGTTTTTAAAGACAATATTCTTGTTATTCCATATAGGCTAACAGATTTTGTGGACACACAATCATTGTGATAAAACTCTGACAGCAATTCACGGACACAACATTGCTAAAGTTTCTGCTCACGGAAACCCTAATCAAGGCAGTTACAGAAAGGCAATAATAAATAACATTACCAAAAGCCAAAAGAACCTGATCGTGTAAATTCTTGATATAAACAGTTAGCATTTAAAGTTATTAAAGCATTTTCCAGAGAAGTCGCCGGCACGAAGGTGAGACGGAACAACAGATCCACTGCTTTGTGGATAGGCGGAAGTTAACTGACGTCATTGTGAAAAGGGCCTATAGCGCAGACACAGTGTATATGCGCACAATTATATAATAATAGTTATAATAATTATAATAATTTCAGGATCGTTGAGGGCCCCTCACATGCCAGAGCCCTATGCACTCTGTCACCCTTTTCCCCCCACTTACGACGCCCTTGGCTGCAGCACCAGAGCACTGTAAACCAAAGCCTATTAATGCAGCTGACCAGAGGCTCTCAAGAAGACATTGTGCTGCCTCTTAAGGACAGGCTGATGTACATAACTATTGATAATTTATGTGATGTGAGAGACAGCAAATCTTATATTCTAAGATAATCAGTTTGCTTTATTATTTGTAATGATTAAAAAGCATGTGCAGAGTAGCAACACTGTAGGATCAAATAAGGCCATTTTATTTACTTTAGGTATAGCAATTTCACTAAAGTCACATAAAGCTGAAGTGCAACTTCACATTTTCAGTGGCAGTAAGTCATTGTCTTAATGAGTGAGTCATCGAGTCATTCATTAATTCAGTAACGAAGCAAGTGGCGGTATTTTTGAAAGGGTAATTGAATCATTGACTCTCATGTTTTTTTCACAGCCACAGATTCGTTCACAAAACATCAATATGAGTCACAGTTCTACTGTGGATTTCGTTGGAACTACAGATGCGCCGATTGCGATTTTCTTGGCCGATTCCGATTTCCGATTTTTTGATAGTGTGATCTGCCTATACCTATTTTTACAGATTCCGATTTTCTTTCTAAGAACTATAATTGACAGCATACACAAACAAAAATCTACTTTTCTTCAATGCAAAGTTTTTCATAAAAAAAGTAAAACTCAGTAGGCTAATTAAATAAAAAAAATAAAAAAATAAAAAAATGGCAAACAACAGCACAAATGAATGCAATAGAATAGAGAGCTATGAAACTAAGTTTTTCCAGGTTAAGTAGGTTTTTATTCAGGTAAGAAATACTACAGAAATTAAAGTAATCAAATGCTGGTTACTTTAATTTCTGTATTCTTTATTGTAAATATTAAATACAGATTTATTCTTACCATTAAAGTTATAAAACGTATTAAGTCAAGAGCAGAAAGTGATTTACAGGACAGGACAGACAGCAGCAGGAATATTGGACTGCTGTCCCTTTAAGAGTTTATAAACCGACCCAATACTGTTACACAACATGCGTTCTCTTTCTTAGCTATTTAACGATCCAAAATTGACTGTGTTTATCTGAATATTTGCCAAGACGGGCATTTTTGACCTTTTAAGCGCAGTAAGTCACTCATTTTGGTACTTGTGACTCTGTTTGAGACTGAGCGTGGCTTGTTCGCTCCACTAATATAGATCAGTGCTGCGCGCGCTTTTGGTGTGAGCGCGAAACCTGTGGGAACCGGAGCGAATGAGACGAGTGAGAGAGAGGAGGCGCCCGCGCGGGTGTGTGTCACTTCACCGTCGGAGAGAAGAGAGCAAGAACGCGCGGCTGACGTTATTGCCTGTGCGGCGCCGCTGGTAACAACGGATCGGCTCGGAATTGGAAAGAAGTGAGACTGACCTGCTGGATTCGGTCGAGACCAACTAGAACTTTTGGCGAGACCAATGACCAAGTCCGAGAGCAAATACCAACGAGTCCGAGACAACAGAAAAACGCCTAGTACTACAGCACTAGGCTGATGCTAGAGGATCTTGAGCATCGGCTCACTAATAATGTTGAGCTTCAGGAGAAATTGGTAATTTGGCAAGAACATCATTTTGAACATGAATCACATTACAGTTGACCTCAGGGTCTTCACATATACAGCTTTAACAAACATACTTCAAGGACATGAACACAGGAACTATGAAGAAAGAGAAAACTATGTTTTTGGATGTTGTATATGCACAAAAGTTTTTAGAAATATTAAATCACATATGTGCTGCAACCAGGGATGCAAATTTTGGTTTAACTGTCATAACTTACTGGCAGTGATGGAAAGAGCGCTGAAAATCCCCTAGCTACAACCTGCACAAAATTCACTTGATAAATTCCAGTCAGCAAAAGAAAGCAAGTCTTCCCTATCCTGTCTTTCACCACAAAATAATAAAACAACAAGCTTTAATTTGTATAATTAATGTTGTGAAAGACATTTCATTTGTTTGTAATGTTCTATTCCCAGAATTCTGATTTCAGCTCAACTCCCTATTTCAGTAGTCAGGACAAAAGTCAGGGAGTCTCACTCGCAAAATTCTTCCAGTTCACTCCGTAAAAAAATCCTACAATGCAATGCAAATCCAGGGAGCATCGATGCTCACTATGTTTCCTTACTGGAAATTTGCTCAAATTTTCTGAAGCACGAAACATCTAAATCATTCAAGCCAATTTAATAATCATTATGCATACAATAGAAGTTTTGAAAAGACAGAAATTTAAATACTTTTCTTTAAGCCCGGACTCATTATGCCTGATTACATCCACATGTGTCTCATCAACTTGTGAACTGTATAAGCGCGGTTTATTCAGTCATTCAATGCAAAGTCTTGTAAATGCCGCTCTGCAATTCTGAGCATTCTCCTGGTTTTCGATTCTCTGCTTGTTGTTTGGTTTTCTATGTTTGCCTCTGCCTTGGACTCTGTCATTGTTTGCACTGTTTACCATGTGCTCTTGACCTTTCGTCTGTTTGGATTACGTTTTTGGATTAACTTTTAATGAACTTCTACATTCGGATCCTCAACCTGTGCATTTCAGAGCAGTTCCTGACACAAGAGAATGAATGTTGTGATAAACTGATGTTTAACATTGGAAGTGTTGTAGATAAATTCATTAAATGTAGTAAGATAAAGATGCTAATCCACCTGAGAATAAAGAGGGTAAATGTTAATTTATTTGACATACAGGAAGTTGATCAATCAGTAATCACAAGAAATAATAATGAATTAAACTACATATTCTAAAGATATATATATAATCTTGATACTGCCTTTAAAAAAATGAAAGTATTTTACTCATCTTATTAATGTTTCTATAAAAATGAGCAGTTCGCTGATGGTTGTATAAATGCATTGATAAAGCCTATTTTTAAATTTAGGAATTCAGATAATATGATTAATTATAGCCCAATTAGTATTTTTCCAGATTTCTCCAAAGTGCTGGAGAAGGCTGTATTAGAGCAATTTTTTGCATAATTTAGAGATAAATAATATTTACACCCTTTAAAATTTGGTTTTAGACACAATTATTCTACAGAATCAGCTACTTGCTTGTTACTGGAAAATATTAAGGGGTTACTTGATAAAGGACTTATTGTAGGTGCAGTATTGCTGGATTTAAAAAGGCATTTGGTACTGTAAATCATAATATATAAAAGTCAGAAATTTCTATGTATAATATATCAAAATGATCTCTGTTATGGTTTGATTCATATTTAAAAATCTATTATAAAACAATTATGAAAAACGAAAATTATGAAAAAAGTGTTGTCATTACTAAGTCACTAAAACAGGGATCCCTCTTGAGTCCAATTCTTTTTAGTATTTATATTAATGACCTTCCAGAAATATGTCTTGATCAGAGTCTTCAAATGTATGCTGATGACACAGTTATTTATGCATCTGGTAAGAATTGTGTGGAGGTTGAAGAAAAGTTAACAAGAAACATGTGAAAAAGTGTCCGCTTGGCTTGATGCCTCTTGTTTAAACTTAAATGCTAAAAAAGCAAAGGTTATATGTTTTTCAATAAACAAATGACCTGTAACAGAATTTTTTAACATTAGAATTAAAGATAAGGTTAAACAAACAAGTTTCAGTGGAAAAATACCTAGGCTTGATTTTAGATTCTCATTTCAATTTTAAAAGTTATGTGAAAAAGATTTGTGGTAACATTTTAGAATACTGATCCTTCATTAATGAATAACTACATAGGAACAAATGAGTAATTCATTATTAACACTCTAGTAACTACTATTAACTAACAAGAAACTCTGATTAATGAATTAGTAAGTAACAGTGCTCAGTTGAAGGTGGTTGTTCACTGTTAGCTGATCAGTAACTACTATTTTTTCATTCCTCCCAGAGAACTACTAAGAACTACTATATACAGGTTCATACGGATAAGCTATGTGGTCTCAGACAAATCAGATTGAATGTCTTTACAACAGAGCCTTGAGAATTTTAGATTATTATTACCGTTATTATCTGATCTTAAGTAATTACAAGATTTTAAGCTTTGCTTAAGAGATGACAGGGGTGCAGCAGATCCACCAGAGTGGCTTCTAAAGGCAGTTGTAAAATTTTATTTTGTAAAACATCTTTTCCTCAGACTGCCCTCTCAGTGAAGTGTGTAACATTTTGGAATTCATTTTCTGATTATTTAAAATCTGCTGCAAGTTTTAATATTTTACCCTAATAAATCATCTTTCATGATTTATTAAAATACTTTCCTTCCATAAATTTTGCGTTTCCACACCTTTTCAGCACTATTTTTTCACCGTGTGTCTTTAGTAAATCCTGACAGTAGTTTAAGGCAAAAGAGGGTTTACGCTGGCACAAATGAATAAATAACGTAAGGCTGCTTTGACTGTTGGGGAAGTCTCCTGCAGCAGTGCACATTGAGATGCATGTACGTTGTCGTCACTGTAAGTCAGCAAAATCACAAGAGTACATGAAGTGTGCCATTTGGGACAGGGCATCACTTCACTGATTGAATCTAGATACAATTTTCAGAAATGAACATCTTTAATAAATTCTACTCTGTACCTCACTGTTACGGACAGAAGGGAGCGGAGACACAGGTAAGTGTAATCAGGTTTATTTGAGGAACAACAGAGCGTGCAAGCAGAGTGCAGGTGAGTTGGAGCAGATGATTATGTTGTCGAGACGTGATACTGGATCTGATACTTGTCTTTGTTTTCTTAGGGAGCGAGGATGCAGAGTGGCGTGGAACAGACGAACACACTGGAACTCACAGGAGACGTGGAGACACAAGGGATCACAGGAGACGCTGGAGACAGGTAAGTAGTTGTTTCGGGGAGTCCTGGAGGTAAGCATAGCAACTGGTATGCGTTAACGAGACCGGACAGTGACTGTGTGATCTGGCGTGTCTTTTATGTGGCTGTGGTGATGAGTGCTGAATGAGCGTCAGGTGTGGCTTGTTAATACTCAGGAGAGGGAGTGCGTTGTGATTGGGTGAGTGTAGAGCCTGGCGTGTCTGTGACATTACCCCCCCCTCCACGGTCCGCTCCTGAGGACCGCAGACCCCGACGTCGTGGTGGTCGACCATGATGTCTTTTACTTGGTAGGCTACCCCATCTTCTGCGATGAGTGGAGGAGGGGGATCTTTGGTGTTGCCAGGCTCTGTGGAGGGAAGAACAGAGGGATGGTGAGGTTTCAGGAGTGACACATGGAAAACTGGGTGAATGCGATACTCAGGAGGGAGTTGCAGGTGATAGGTGACAGGGTTGACTTGCCGGATGGTGAAGGGGCCAACGAATCTAGGACTCAGCTTCCTACAGGGCAGGCGCATCCTGATGTCCCGGGTTGACAGCCAAACCTTCTGTCCTGGCTGGTAGTTGGGTGCGTGGGAGTGTCGAAGGTCGGCTGTCAACCTGCGCCTGCGTAGGGCTCGTTGGAGTTGCAGATGTGCTGAGTCCCAGACCCTCTCGCTCTCCCGGAACCAGTAATCCACCGCCGGGACGTCTGATGGTTCCCCATCCCAGGGGAACAGTGGAGGCTGATAGCCGAGTACGCATTGGAAAGGAGTAAGACCTGTAGTGGGCTGACGGAGAGAGTTCTGGGCGTACTCGGCCCAGCCCAGGAACTGGTTCCAGGAGTCCTGGTGGCCGTGACAGAAGGTACGTAGGAAACGGCCGATCTCCTGTATCTTCCTCTCCGTCTGCCCGTTCGTCTGTGGATGGTAACCGGAGGAGAGACTTATGGCCTAGGAGTTTGAAGAACGCCTTCCAGACTCGGGAGGTGAATTGAGATCCACGGTCAGATACAATGTCTTCTGGTAATCCATAATAACGAAACACATGGTTGAATAGTAACTCTGCCGTTTCCATGGCAGTGGGGAGTCCAGGCAGGGGAATTAATCGACAGGACTTGGAGAACCGGTCGACGATCACCAGTACACAGGTGCATCCATCGGACATGGGAAGGTCGGTAATGAAATCCACTCCTAGGTGTGACCAAGGGCGAGTGGGAACGGGCAGGGGTTGGAGCTTTCCGGAGGGAAGATGGCGTGGACTTTTGGAGACGGCACATTCCCAGCACCCTTGCACCTAACTCCTGACGTCGGATGTCATGTTGGGCCACCAGAAGCGCTGTTTTAACAGCGAGAGGGTTTCGTTGACCGCTGGGTGGCCAGTGCCCAGTGAAGCATGTATAGAGTGAATGAGTGGGGTGCGTCGTGTCCGTGGTACATACTTCAATCCGGGGGGGCAACCCGGCGGAACGTTGGCGGAGGCATTGGACTCGGGGAGCGTCTCTTCAGACCAGGAAATGGGACTCACGAAGAGTTTCTTGGGGATGATGGGTTCTGGATCTTCGTTGCTTTCTTCCAGACTGTGGATATGAGACAGGGCATCGGCTTTCACATTCTTCGATCCAGGACGATAGGAGATGGTAAAGTCAAACCTCGTAAAAAACAGAGCCCATCTGGCTTGGCGGGGGTTCAATCTTTTGGCATCTCGTAAATATCCCAGGTTTTTGTGGTCTGTTAGAACCACGAAGGGGTGTTTTGCTCCCTCAAGCCAATGCCTCCACTCTTCCAGGGCGAGCTTGATGGCGAGGAGTTCGCGGTTGCCGATGTCATAATTCACTTCCGCCGGGTTGAGTTTCCTGGAGAAGAAAGCACACGGATGGAGTCTGCTGTTTTCCACTCGTCCCCCTCACGTATTCTGATGAGGTTGTACGCGCTGCGGAGGTCCAACTTGGTGAACACAGTGGCGCCGCGTAGATGTTCCAGGGCTGCTGGGATGAGAGGAAGGGGGTAACGGAACTTGACGGTGATCTGGTTAAGTGCTCTGTAATCGATGCAGGGCCGCAAGCCTCCGTCCTTCTTTGCCACGAAGAAAAAACTTGAAGCAGCAGGGGAAGTGAACGGTCGGATGTAGCCTTGCTTAAGAGCCTCGTCGATGTACTCCTCCATGGCTTTCTCCTCCGGAACGGATAGGGAATATATCTTCCCTCTGGGCACTGGCTCACCTGGGATGAGGTCGATGGCGCAGTCCCATGGCCGGTGGGGAGGCAGCTTGGAGGCTTGTTTGGGACAGAAGACATCACTGAAGTGGGAATAACAGGCAGGGATGTCAGTCGAACGTTTTTCAAGTGGACTTTCCACTGTAGTAGCACAGACTTGGATTCTTTGGGAGCTTGGAGAACTGAACACGGGGAATTCGGGGAAACAGCCATGGAAACATTGGTTACCCCACTTCAGGATCTCTCCTGTCCTCCAGGAGATGGTGGGGTTGTGCTGCTCTAGCCATGGGTGCCCTAGAATCACGTCAGATGTTGACTCCTCCAGAACCAGCAGCTGGATCTCCTCTATGTGGAGCACTCCAACTTGGAGACGGAGGGGTCCTACGCTGTAACGTACTTTCCGCAACGGTTTTCCTGTTACCGCGTGGATCTGGTAGATCTTCGGCGTGGAGGTGGTTTTGAGATGAAGCTGGCGACAGAGGGCTCCGGAGATGAAGTTTCCAGCTGACCCAGAATCGAGGAGCGCACTGACTGGAAGACAGAAATCAGCGGCAGTAAGTTTTACAACAATTGAGAGTGGTTCCATTTTATTCATTGTGGGCAGAATGGCACTCACCAATGGCCGGGCAGGACGAAGGGGGCATTCCGAGATGTAATGCCCAGCACCGCCACAATACAAGCAGAGATTCTGGGCCAGCCTCCTCTGTCGCTCAGCCAACAAAAGACGTGAGTGTTCAATTTGTATGTTGTCATTAGCTGGTTCTGGGGAGCTGACGGATTCTGGCTGGCGGAGAGTGGAGGGAAATAGCGGCTGGCCCTGGTGCTCTTCTAGGCACAGCTGCATACGAGTGGCGAATCTGATGGATAACTGAATGAATTTTTCGAGCCCGATGGAGTCCTCGTATGCAGCGAGATGCAACCGCACACGTGGATCGAGGCCTTGACGATAGGTGGTGATCAAAGCCTGTTCATTCCAGCCACTTGCAGCAGCTAGGGTACGAAACTGGAGGGCATAATCAGACACAGTTAGTGCACCTTGTTTTAAATTGCATAATCTCTCACCAATCGACGAATCCCAAGCGGGTTTTCCAAAAACTTCCTTGAAGTGTGTAGTAAAACTCGACAAGGACGATACAACTGGGTTATTTAAATTCCAGAGAGGTTCAGCCCATCGAAGCGCTTTTCCGTTGAGTTGAGAGATTATGAAAGCCACCTTAGATCTATCATCCGGGTACAAGTGTGGTTGCATCTCCAGGACCAGCGAACACTGCAAGAGAAAACCGTTGCAGTCCTCTGCCAGACCAGAGAAGGGCGCCGGTTTGGCCATGGGACTGGCGACCGCAGGTGGTGAAGGAGATGCAGCGGTGAATGCGGAAGTGCTCGCTGGTGTTGTTGTCGTGGAAGTGCCGGTGAAAGTGCGACGAAGTGCATCAACCAGGTCTTGAATCGGGTCCGGAGTGCTCATGTTGTTACTTCAGTCGGTGTTGGTCCGGTCTTCTGTTACGAACAGAAGGGAGCGGAGACACAGGTAAGTGTAAACAGGGTTTATTGAGGAACAACTGAGCGTGCAAGCAGAGTGCAGGCGAGTTGGAGCAGATGAATGTGTTGTCGAGACGTGATACTGGATCTGATACTTGTCTTTGTTTTCTCAGGGAGCGGGGATGCAGATTGACGAGAAGCAGACGAACACACTGGAACTCACAGGAGACGTGGAGACACAAGGGATCACAGGAGACACTGGAGACAGGTAAGTAGTCGTTTCGAGGAGTCCTGGAGGTAAGCATAACAGCATGTATGCATAAACGAGACCGGACAGTGACTGAGTGATCTGTAGTGTCTTTTATGTGGCTGTGGTGATGAGTGCAGATGAGCGTCAGGTGTGGCTTGTTAATACTCAGGAGAGGGAGTGCATTGTGATTGGGTGAGTGTAGAGCCTGGCGTGTCTGTGACAAAATAGTAGCACAATTATAATACTGTATTGTGTGAGATTATGTAATTCAAAGTACAGTAGTCAACATTTGAAGTGGATCAAAAGTTCATCAAAGTTGTCCTAAGAAGAAGGTTTTAGGACAACTTTAATTAAAGGTTTTGATCCGCTTCAAATATTGACTATATTATACAAAGTATAAGTAATAACAAAGTGTATTGTTATTGACTGTAAAGTGTGTAATTTTTAGTATTTGGAATAAGCCAAAGGTACTGAGCATACAGTATATACTATTACCTGTAAAATAATATATTCATTGTATATTGCTTGTGTGTTCGGAAGACACTCCTAATTAATTTGTAATGTACTTAAATCACAAATAAAGTGTACTTATAACACAAAGTATATTTATAACACAAATAAAGTATACTTATAACACAAATTAAGTACACTTTAATATCACTAATCAAGCATGTAATTAGTCCCTACACAGGCATATACTTAAAGTGTACTAAGTATACTTGAAGTTGTTCCAATTTAGCACACACAAGTACACTAAATATACTTAAAGTTGTGCTTTTATACAACTTAATTACAACCAAAATATACTTTGTACAAAATTAGTTGTTTCAAAATAGCACACTTTAAGTTAACTAATCATTAACACACTTGAAATATACTAATAATTATTCTTGCTGCAAGTATACTTAACATACTTTTTTTCACTAGGGTTAAACTCGCTGAACTTTTTCTATGATTTGTCAAGCAGTGTGTACAATGTATAGGGTCGTCCGAGATGATATTTTACAGCGGATCGCCCAGGAGCTACAGTTATCAGGTTAAAAATAAATTCTGCTTGATCCGACTCGACTCATGATCCACTCTTGATCACGACATGACATTTCTCTGTACTACTGTACTATACGTGTTGGTAGCCATTTAAATATATATATATATTTAGTTTCATATTTATATTTAAATATGCCTATTATAATGTTATTTTTTAATTTCATCTATTTGATTAAGACAAGTGAACAGCATGAGTAAGATAAAATACATCATAAGATGCGCAATACATCTAGAGTGGGTCAGACTGACTGAATCCTGACAGGGGAGAACGAGCTCTTGAGGCTCCGCCCTCTTAGCTCTCTTGCAGCTCATTTGCATTTAAAGGGCCCACGCTGAAACGGCTCATTGTTGATCAACCACTATAAGTGGCAACTTTAACATGCTATAAAAAATTATCTGTGATGTATTTTGAGCTAAAACTTCACATACACACTCTGGGGACAGACTTATTTTACATCTTGTAAAATAGGGAATAATAGGTCCCCTTTAAATGAAATAAACAGAAGTTCGGAGTTTACAAGCAAGCCAATGGACTGTAAAGGGTATGCATTGACGTCACTTTCCCGCCGGAACGCGCTCCCTCAGCTGGACTGAGTGGCAAAAGAACCTGCTGCATGACTAGATTTGATAGGGGAAACTGAAAACGCAAGTAAAACAAATGATTACTCTAAAGGTTGAGCTCGAAAGTGTTCCTTATGACATGTCAAAGAAACCTAATCAATGGATATTGACATGCAGCCAGGTAGTCGTGTTTCCTGACATTTATATTTGCCTGATTTCGACGCCGGGGAAATACATAAAGCAAATCTGCCTGTGAATATTTTATATAACTACAATATAGGTAGGTCTAAATCCGAGTGATCACTTATATCAGTGTTATATATCGTCATATTGTCCAGCCCTAAAACTTGTTTTTGTCAGTGTTTATTTAAAAACACCCAATTATGCAGAATATAAGATGGTAAATATTTAATTGATGAGTTGTCAACACAATATATAACAATACAATATATACGGTATGATTTTACCTCAAGATCCAACAATTTGACACAAAATGATAACTGCAAATCCATGTTTCTTCTCCTGGTGTCCAGCTGTTTCTGTGAATTGCAGTGATCCATTTACTTCTTTTTTCTGCAGCTTTCAACAGTCTGTAAAAATATACCTCAGATTTTGTGTCAAAGCTATTTGTACAGTCAATCAAAAAGCTCCTTCCCGTTTTGGAAGTGTTTGTGTTTTTCGCGGCATTCACACTGAAAACCAATGCTGCCACTCAAGTCTTTGTGCCACTCAGTGGGCGTGACCGCAGTCATAACGGTCGACCGTGACATCACGTGCATACCCTCTATATGCACGGTTACTTCCTGGTTGTCGTTAAGCCAGCTCGGACATTTCTGGTGAACTTTAGCTGTTCATTCTGTACTCGCTGTACATCAACACAAAACCATCAATGGTTGACTTTTTAATGTTGTATCCATATTTTAATGCAGTTATCACATTTACCTAATTTGCTAATAAACCAGTTTTATTGATTGCAATAAAGACGAAGCTATTGGGACCGTTTCAAAACGCCGTGTCTGTAATTAGACACACACATTTTTTTTCCCCAGCACTTCAAATGTTATTTTTAATGTGATGACCACAAACATTATTTGTTCATCCTTCTAAAATTGTCCCCATTGTAAAACCGAACGTTTAAAAATGTAGGAAATTCAACATTTGATAGAAAACACTTATTTAAAAAATAAAAAAGACAAAAATTACCACTTTAACCAGCAGGTGGCGGCAAAGTAGCATTTATTTGCGCATATATCAGCCATTTCCTCTAATCGTTTTTCACTTCGTTTTTGACTAAATATTAAACATTATAAAATAACTAGGTTTAAAAATAGATTTTGTCAATGTGAAGTATGAAGTACTCACAAAATCTTAAGAAAAACAATAACTTTTCTTGTGAATGAATTACACAGAAAGCGAGCACCGCACTTTCCCTTTGTAATCACCGTAGCTGTCAGTCAGTGCAGCGCAAGATCAATGATTTCAGCACACTTGTAAAAACACATTTTATTCAATTAATCTAACTAAAGTGCACAATAAATATTTAATTTTTGAAGCTTTTTTTCACATAAAAGTGTAAAAACTGATGGTTGAATTGAATTTAGCAGAGGTGGAACACTGAGGTACGTCTTTATTTATTTATTTTTTATGCTGTCTTAAGTTTGAATAACTAAATTAATGCTATGCCTGACTATTTAAGTGACTATATTCTGATTATAAACTAAGTATTACACTACTGATGCTCAACACACCAGCAAATGACATCTCACCGGAAGTTTTTGAGCTGGCTTATATTAATGCGGAAGTTCTAAAGAACGCTTCGTGCATATAGTCCATTAACACACTCTTCATCTTATCCTCACAAATAACACATATTTGACTCGATTAACACAACTAGGAGCTGACAGACAAAATAAGTAAACTTGTGTGCAGTTTACAGTTCAAACTTGGCCTTGAAAACGATCCAAACTTAATTATTAAGACAGAGCAATCATTGATAGGGATGGGTAGTTCGATACCCAGTGTCGACACACGTCTCGAGTTTTCGATACACTAGTGCTTCGAAACAGTGTTCCGGAGCATTGCTTGAAATGAGGCTGTCACGTGACCTGTGGAAATGAAGCTTCGTTACCTCACTGACACATCACGGCGGGCTCAAATGAACAAATATTTTCTAAAGCTGGTGACGTGATTAGTTAGGAGCCGCTTAAGCTCCAGCACAGTAAAACAAATAATATTCTTGAATAAAAATATGAAATTGCATTTGCGCCTTTGTGTGTGTGTGTGTTTTATTTATATATATATATATATATATATATGCATGTTTTGTAAGGAACACAAAAAATGGTGCAATGAAAAAATCACAGACCTTATTTATTGGTGTATTAAACAATCTATTTAGAAGGTGAAAATGTACAAGTTTGATGCAAGAAAGAACAGAAAGTCTTTATTGTCATTGTGTATTGTGCAAAATGCAATGAAATTTCGCTGCACACACACGTGCCACCATCTTTCTAATGACATATATGGTTAATAAATATAGCTACAAATAAACCTTACAATGACATCCCAACAAGCAAAACTGAATGACACAGGTAGGAATTTTTATTGAACACCAGATGGTGAAGTAGAGCACTGTTTCAAAAGCTTCGAAGCACCGATGCAGTTTGTTGTAAAAGCCATACTGCTTCAAAAGCTTTGTTCGGCACATCCCTAATCATTGATGCGACTTACCAGCAAGACAAGCTATGAGACTCTGATTACATAGCTCCGCCCCACAATATCATGTGCACAAATGCGAGTGACAACAGCCAATGGCTAGTTTCCCCAATTTATGCTGAAATTAACAACAATATTTTTAAACTCCGTTACATACATCCCCCTTAAATTCTGCTACATTGGGCTAGAACCAGCATATGCAACAAACAGTATATACAGTAAAGTTTGCAGGAAAAAAATAAAACAGATGTGAGTATAAGAGTTTTACAATACAGAAAATCATTCTCTTCCTAGGAAGTGCGTAAGAATGGAATGGTACCATGTCCCATACTTAACACAAACTATAGGAGGTGCAGTCTACACACTCCAAGAGAATACAATTGTATCTCTGCTCTTCAAAATATTCAGTGCCAACAATGCTAGAAACTAATTTCAGTGTCTACCTCTTAACATTACAATTGACTCGTAGATATGAATCATCATTCACACTCAGACATATTACACAAAAATGTTCCTGATCAACTCAACAAAGTTAGTTCCTTGAAAAATAACTTGAGCTTAACTGTGTGAATCACTTCTGACAATTTGTTGATTATCAATTTCACAGATAAGTCTGTTAGGTGGCCTAACTGATCTCCCTAATCATGTAGTGATGTGGCTTGTTAGTGTGGTTGTGGGCTGTTCGCAAATAACAGGGACATGTCTGTTATCAGGTTCAGGCACACAACTGGAGGACTCATTTGGCTTAGCTACAGGTAAACTCTCTGTACTTCCAACAGGTTCAGGAATAGTACTATTTTGTAGTAGCTGCAGTGGTGTTGCAACCTGAAAGATACAATGTAACCTCAGATGCAAAAATTATATATTTCTACAAACACTGCAGAAAATAAATTGGGCCTTGTTCAGTTCAATGAGCAATTCCCTGTAATCTTTATTGTTATTATTTTTTATTATGCTGCACAAAATCTTACCAGTTGTCACTGGAAGGTCTGGGATGAAGGGTGGAGATGTGTTGCTTCCTGGAACATAAAGTCTCAAATATTATGTGTGCATGTGTAAAAATAATTGGCAGACAAAATCAGCTTGAGTGTGGTGCTAAAAATTAATAATAATAATAATTACCAGAAAGGATTTTGGCTACTAAACATGTTTGAAGTTCAACATTCAATTTTCTCAGTTCCTTCCCTTCAGCAATAGCCTCTTGATACTTCCGGGCAAGAGATTTGTATCTGTTCTCAAGTTCATCAAATTTTGATTTTGGAATTAGTTCATCTTCACTCTCACTTGATATCTCATCCACAATACGTTTTTTCCCTTTTGGGTGTAGAATGAGGAGGAAAGAGTGGTTGCTTCCTTTTCAAGGCTTGTCTCTTTTTCAAAATGTCCATCAGAAAGGTCTGCTTTCCTTCCTCAATGCTCGCCTTCTGGGATGCCTGGAAATACAAGTAACACAAGTATGAGGCTTTTAGATTTTTCAGTTAATGGAGTTCATCTTGCAGTCTTTTCATGTTACTTAAAGCATTATCCTTAGCTTCCTTCCCTTCTGAAGTTTTGTTCTCTGGTGGACTTTTATCAAGCAGCTTTGGCACTCGAATCTTTTCCCAGTTGCCAGCACATTTTCAATTTCCTCACACGTTTCTGGAAAAGCAATGAGAATAGCTGTCTTAAAAAGTAATTGTTTATGTTCAGTCTAGGATTACACTAAAGGTAACATGCATTTTTACTCTATATGTAGTAAAACAAGCCAAACTGGCAATGTGGAAAGAAAGGGAAAAAATACAAGAAAAAAGGGGCCATTTCCCCACATCAAGGGGAAAGATCTTCATCTCAAAAACAGGTCAATCTCTCTTTGAATCCCCAGTAGCAACAATACAGAAAAGTAATACACACCCAAAATGCAAAATAAAGTTATTAAAACAGTCCCAGTCACTCAGAAAAGAGAGAACAGAAAATAAAGTATGCAAACTAGAACTCACGTCGCTGCATATTACGGTGCATGAAGCCAGATCAGTTTTTTACCCACATGTCAGAAAGCCTGATAAAGATCAGGTGCTGGAGTTCGAGTCGCTCTTGTCCAGGTACTGCGAGACTGCAGCCGCCGTCTCAAAGACTTTAAGGGTTCTTCCAATATTGACTCATAGCTTGGCTGGATACAGCATTGCATAGCGAGCACCCATATCTCGAAGTTGCTGCTTGACCGCGTTGAATTCTTTACTCTTCCATATCACTGAAGCCGAAAAATTCTGGTAGAATGATACTTTGATGTCCTAATACCGCAAATCTCCATCCACCAATCGTCTCTTGCTGGCATCGAGAACCCTCTGCTTGTCACCACAGGAACCGGACAATCAGTGGCTGTGGCCTATACTTGGCACCCGGTTTTGGGGCCAGCATACAATGTGCACTTTCAATCTTAAAGGGGGTCATGAACTGCGTTGGTTTATTGTTTTATAATGTTTTCTGGGGTACACTTACAATGTTAGTATTCTTTTTACGTCCAAAATTGTCATAATTCATGAATAAAAGGCATTTTTCCTACCCTGATTTTAGCCCTCTGATTTGAACGCTCTGTTTTAAGGGGCGTGTCTGCTGTGAGACTTCAGTGTAAACGCCCACTGCTGTGATTGGCTGACATCTTTGCATATGAAAATATCCAAGTATTACTCTCTCTTTTAGCGCGTTTTTACTATTACAGCTCTGAGGTTAACTAATCGTGAAAAGTGTTGCATTATAAATCGTGTCATGAAAGGTTGCAGTGATGAACATTGTAGTCGATCACAGACATGTTGAGCGCATGAAAGCAGTGATCTCGTCACTGCAACTCAATTTCTGTACACTAACAAATGCTTTCATATTCACTTACAGTGCAAACGCGATATAACTAAAAGATTTGTTGAATAAAACGGGAGTTTTGCGCCTCAGTCACTGATAAACTCACGCTGTTTGATTGACAGCTTCAGCGCGCGCTGCTCCAACAATTGCAAAGGGAACTTTCTTTGATTGCTTTCTTTATATAATTTAATCACCGTTAAATAACTGATTATTTTCATCCTACTAAGAGAAACAACGCAAGTTGACATTTAGTCACTGGTTTGGTTTACTGACACACAGACAAAGATCATCTGACTGTACATGAATCATTAATATCAGATCAGGCATTAGAATTAACACAGTTACTTACATGTTGTTACTGTCGAGTCCAGGCACTGCACAATATTTTCTCATCCTCAACGGCATGTTTATTGCTTGGTAGCTCGATCTGGTTTAGCACCACTTTATTGGTGGGCGGGGCTAAACAGGCAGTGATGAAGTAGGCGTTGATTTTCTTCTGCAGAGGAGGTGCTTGCTGCCCTTTGACGTCATAGATCCACACTTTGTAAATCCTGTCGTTTGCTGGGTCTGGTGTCAATTAAAGCTTTTACTGGACTAACAAGGAAGTTTTCAGCTCTAAAACTTACAGGATATTCTTATAGTATGATGACCTCTTATATGTCATGCTCAAGGAAAATTTGATTTCTCATGTCATGACCCCTTTAATGTGACCACTCTTAGTATGCAATTAGAATTTCTTAGAAATTCAGGGATCTACGATTCAAGAAAAGTAACCGCATTGGCGGTTCATTCCATGTTTCCTTACTTAAGCCACACACTGAACTCTTGTCTCCTCCCTCCACAGATCCCGGTGACGATGCGGTACCTCCTCCTCCCAACATCGCTGAGGAGGAGAACATCTACAGGGTGCGGGCGATTCTCGACTCTCGACGACGGGGTCCTGCGCTGGAATACCTTGTCGACTGGGAGGTCTGCGGCCCCGAGGAGCGTTCCTGGGTCAACCGTCACGACATCCTCGACCCCTCTCTTCTAACACAGTTCCAACAAGACCATCCGGACCGTCCTGCTCTTTGGGGTCGAGGTAGACTCCGTCGTTGTCGCCCCATCCGGTCGTCAGGAGCCGCCCGTGGAGGAGGGGGTAGTGTCACAGAGTCAGTTCCCACCACCAACACTTACAACACATCGTCACTGGATCTCCACGCTCCGCCCACTCGTTCCCAATCACCAGAGTACTGATCAGCAGCACCTGCACCTCATCACACCAGCACTATAAGAAACACTCACTCCCTGCACTTAAGTGTCTGGTCTTGTTTGTACATACCTGGACTCCTTACCTCTCCTACGATGTTTCTGTGTCTCCACTCCTTCGTCTGGTCCTGTCTTCCCTCGTCGAATCTACAGCAAAAGAGAAAGAACTCTGTTACCGTTCAGCTAAGTGACTTTACCCAATGTGCTCATATCAACCAACTACTCACCTGTGTTATTCATGTGTTCGTGCCTCTGTCTATCAATAAACAACCTGTTTTATACTTACCCTCTTGTTCCCGTCTGTGTCTTACAATTTGAGTGCCTTGGATAATTTTTATCAACTCTTAACACGTCCAAAATGTTAACTTAAGTCTATCACAACTAGTATAACCTTTGACTAGCCAAGACGTTAGCTAAAAACAGTGGGACTGACTTTGTTACTTAAAATTTTTTATGGGATTTGAAGGATCGAATGAAATTCGAAGTGGTGGTGGTGGTTGTATCGCATAGCTTCGCATTGCAGGCCTTGCATAGTGCTGTTCTTCTCTTCTTAGCACCGTCTTGCATAGTGCCTTCCATTTTCAGTCACAACTGTCCGTTAGCTCGCTCTGCTCTGTCACGTGGTTAGGTTGCAGCATGTTCAAAAACATTTTAATTCATCGAAAATGTAAGTTATTTCGAGACATTTAACTCAAGCCTAAGTCAAGTCTCGAGTCATGCATATCAAGTCAAAGTCAAGTCTTATATTAATATTTGTCAAGCAAGTCTCAAGTCCTGAGATTTGCGACTTAAATCTGACTCGAGTCCCCCACCTCTGGCATTTATATTGGTTTTATAGTAAATGTCATGTTTAACTTTCATATTTTTTATGGAATGTCAACTACAGGGAAGTGACAGAAATTAACTTTTCTCATTAAGGTTCAATATTTGACCTCTTAAATTGATCTCTAGGGGTATTTATTTTTCTCTAATCAAGTTAAAGGTTCCATGACATGCTGCTTTTTGGATGCTTTTATATAGGCCTAAGTGGTTCCTTGTACTGTATCTGAAGTCTCTTTCCCGAAATTCAGCCTTGGTGCAGAATTTCAGCCACTACGAGCCAGTCCCACAATGAGCTTTCCTTAGGACGTGCCATTTCTATGTCTGTAGCTTTAAATGCTAACGAGGAGGAGAGAAGCGGGGCAACGTGGAGGGTGGGTGTGGCCTTAACCAGCTTGCAGCCAGTACCATGCGCTAATGTTGACAGTGGATGTATCGCAATGGCTTGTAGACTTGCAGTTGTTCAAGCTTTCAGTTTGACCCAGAATCTGATCTGGATGGAGAAGCACCGGATAAAGAAGTTGCAACTCAGTGGCTACAGCAGGACGTCTCCGAATGGTTAGTTTAAAATATTGTGTCTGGATACGGTACTTTAGTTGGTTTGTTTGTGTACAGTGGGTATGGAAAGTATTCAGACCCCCTTAAATTTTTCACTCTTTGTTATATTGCAGCCATTTGCTAAAATCATTTAAGTTCATTTTTTTTCCTCATTAATGTACACACAGCACCCCATATTGACAGAAAAACACAGAATTGTTGACATTTTTGCAGATTTATTAAAAAAAGAAAAACTGAAATATCACATGGTCCTAAGTATTCAGACCCTTTGCTCAGTATTTAGTAGAAGCACCCTTTTGATCTAATACAGCCATGAGTCTTTTTGGGAAAGATGCAACAAGTTTTTCACACCTGGATTTGGGGATCCTTTGCCATTCCTCCTTGCAGATCCTCTCCAGTTCTTTCAGGTTGGATGGTAAACGTTGGTGGACAGCCATTTTTAGGTCTCTCCAGAGATGCTCAATTGGGTTTAAGTCAGGGCTCTGGCTGGGCCATTCAAGAACAGTCACGGAGTTGTTGTGAAGCCACTCCTTCGTTATTTTAGCTGTGTGCTTAGGGTCATTGTCTTGTTGGAAGGTAAACCTTCGGCCCAGTCTGAGGTCCTGAGCACTCTGGAGAAGGTTTTCGTCCAGGATATCCCTGTACTTGGCCGCATTCATCTTTCCCTCGATTGCAACCAGTCATCCTGTCCCTGCAGCTGAAAAACACCCCCACAGCATGATGCTGCCACCACCATGCTTCACTGTTGGGACTGTATTGGACAGGTGATGAGCAGTGCCTGGTTTTCTCCACACATACCACTTAGAATTAAGGCCAAAAAGTTCTATCTTGGTCTCATCAGACCAGAGAATCGTATTTCTCACCATCTTGGAGTCCTCCATGCGGGCTTTCATGTGTCTTGCACTGAGGAGAGGCTTCCGTCGGGCCACTCTGCCATAAAGCCCCGACTGGTGGAGGGCTGCAGTGATGGTTGACTTTCTACAACTTTCTCCCATCTCCCGACTGCATCTCTGGAGCTCAGCCACAGTGATCTTTGGGTTCTTCTTTACCTCTCTCACCAAGGCTCTTCTCCCCCGATAGCTCAGTTTGGCCGGACGGCCAGCTCTAGGAAGGGTTCTGGTCGTCCCAAGCATCTTCCATTTAAGGATTATGGAGGCCACTGTGCTCTTAGGAACCTTAAGTGCAGCAGAAATTTTTTTGTAACCTTGGCCAGATCTGTGCCTTGCCACAATTCTGTCTCTGAGCTCTTCAGGCAGTTCCTTTGACCTCATGATTCTCATTTGCTCTGACATGCACTGTGAGCTGTAAGGTCTTATATAGACAGGTGTGTGGCTTTCCTAATCAAGTCCAATCAGTATAATCAAACACAGCTGGACTCAAATGAAGGTGTAGAACCATCTCAAGGATGATCGGAAGAAATGGACAGCACTTGAGTTAAATATATGAGTGTCACAGCAAAGGGTCTGAATACTTAGGACCATGTGATATTTCAGTTTTTCTTTTTTAATAAATCTGCAAAAATGTCAACAATTCTGTTTTTCTGTCAATATGGGGTGCTGTGTGTACATTAATGAGGAAAAAAGATGAACTTAAATGATTTTAGCAAATGGCTGCAATATAACAAAGAGTGAAAAATTTAAGGGGGTCTGAATACTTTCCATACCCACTGTATGCTGTTACAGTTATCATGTAGCTAATGCTAGCCTACGTTGTTGGCTTTTCATGTTGCTCTGATTTGCTATTGTGTATATATATTATATATATAATTATCAGCTATAGACACTAACCAGCGCCACTATATTAGTCAGACCTCTGCCATTATTACAAATACCTTTTTGGATAGGTGCCCATTGTGGAAAATGTGCTACCATGCCAACATCATTTATTTGTTTACATATTTTATATTTCATAAATCTTAAAAGTTTTTACAATCTTTCTTATTACAATTACCTCAAGCTCTGCAATCTGGAAATGTGGATATTGCGTGCACCATAACAACAACAGCAGAACGGTTATCCAAACAACAAAAAAATTTACAACTCTCGCGTTACAGTGTGTGTAGCTATTCACACACATACTTGATGCTATCTAACTTTATATTAGCGACAATAACTGGGCTATATTGGCCCACGTTGAGGAAACAGTCTTCGGTGAAATCTGTGGCGCAGACATGCAAAACTTTGGGAAGCTGTATCAGCGCATTACCAGAGGAAATAAAATTAACCCACTGTTTCTTCATAGGCTCGGATGAAGGAACTAAAAAATACTAAGGTGTTCATTTGTACATCCAAACACTGAGCAACTGTCATGCTTCGCTCAAAGGCGAAGCAAAATACCCAGGGCTCGGTTTACACCCATCGCCTTTTCTAGCCACTGGGGGACCATAGGCAGGCTAGGGGAACTCATTTTAATGTTAAAAAATCTCATAAAGTGAATTTTTCATGCCATGTGACCTTTAATGTGTATGTAATCTTAGAGGTGAATGCATTACAGTGCAATTATAACTGCGTAAATAATGTTATGAGATTAATTTAAATATTTAATTTTAAATATAGAAAAATGGGGGTGGGGGGGTAATAAATTATACTTTTAATATATAATATATTATATTGCCAGTAGGTAGTGGCAAGTCACTGGCTGTGTCCGAAAACCTAGGTAGCTGCCTCGCTGCCTTATCAAACAATGACTTGTAAGGTAGCGTTTGTGCATGAAGGCACCTCATGAAACGGATTTCGGGCACACTTCTGAGGCAGCATAAGGGTTAAATGATCTACAGCAATATAGCGTGAGCATTAGTGAGAATTAAAGAAATATTTAATTGCTACAGTAGTAATTTCTCGCTAGAAAATGACATCAAAAGTGGAAAATGTTGGTCAAAAATGTACATTTAATCACAAGCGGAACTTTCGGACACCATCTTTATTTTTCTGGCTCAACTGTCACAGAATGGAAAGCACAGGGTTGTGGGATATCAAAGGCAGCTAAGGACACATCTATGCTACCTTCAAAAATCGATCAGATGAAGTTATCTCAGGAAACAGGATGTGAAGCTAAATGTTATGAGTTCGGACGTGCTTTGATGCCTTCCTACCTTGAAATGTGTCCTCAGAAGGCAGCGTTTTCCAGTTTTCGGACGCAGCCACTGTCTTAATGAGTGAGTCATATAAGCATTCATTCAACTGATTCATTCAAAATAGCAGATTCATTCTGGAACAAAGCAAGTTACTGGACCACTGATTCACTGAATCAATTTATTTAACCCCCTGGATTTGTTTAGTGACGAAACACCACAGTAATGAAGCTGCTTGCCAAAAATTGCGTTCGCTGTAGCTTGTTTGGAACTGTCATTGGAGAAATAGAGCAAAAACAGAGAATATTGACAATATTATGTCTAAAATGTCACATCACAATATCAACTTTTTGTTTACTGTTGAACAGTTGTACAAAATCAATATCATATTTGCAATCATGCTAATATTCTAACATAACACCTGAACATGCTTTAGAAACATCAATAAAACACTGGTATCAGTTCTGTCTATTGTTTTTCTTCATTAGAAAGAGCGACGTATTTGGCATTAAAGCACTTTAAAAAGAAACTGGCAAATGTCAGTGAATTTACATCACGTTAATAACAAAACCATTATTAAATATTATTGTAATCTATTGACAGCCTAGCTACGATTGAAAATGTATGCTCTTGTATAAAGAGGCATGCTGTTTTGACCTCTAGATTTAATCAAATGAACTATAACGATCAGGTTAGCTTACTTTTTGAAGTGCTGAATGAAGTTCAAGGTTGTGATGGTCATGTTTGATATCCCTTTCCAGTTGTTATGCATAGAGCAAATCTTCTTTTATGAATATGGTCAGTTTTGAAGCATTAATATCCTAAAGAAACGATCTTGTGAGTTTTTTTCTACCCTCTGTATTTGCCGCGCTCAATCTGTATTGTCTGTGCTTGTGCAGCATCACTCAATCACACAGACTGTGATGTTGGTGATTCCGTAGCTTACATTCTGTTTATCAATTGATGCAATGGATATTTATATAAAAGTAATTTTATTATTTTAGTTGTTATAAAGTCATTCTCGAATCATACAGTTCAAGTCAAGTCAAGTCTCAAGTCATTGGATCTCAAGTCAAAGTCAAGTCTAGTCATTTTGTTCATCTAGTCAAGCAAGTCTCAAGTCCTTAAAATTGTGACTCAAGTTGTTTGCAGACAGCCTATTAATGATCGTTATTATCAAATTTTACCTCAGACAAAATTCTGGCAGTGTCATGACTTCTATGGAAACGTCAAATAAAAAACCAATAGGAGCGCAGAACCTGATACAGCAATTAGTGACAAAAACAAATCACCACTTGCTCCACACAAGCATCTTTTTTTCCCCAGTGTTTTTTTTCTTTCGCAAGAAGATCCATGTTCAAAATTAACACTAGTGATTGTTTTTGTTTGCTAGTCACCATTTCTATCCCACATGTAAAAGCAGCTAACAGTCATCAAACGTGTCATGAATTGATGATGTAAAACTTGAGACTTTTTGTGTGCGTCACGTCTTGACTGCTGTGAAAGATCCCTGTTTACACTGAGTACACATCCTGGTCATAAGATCATCACATACTGCAGTGTTTGATTACACTTCAATAAAATACTGTAACTCAAACAGTACAGCATTCTGGTAGAAATGCTGAACTCATGAATTTGGTTTCCATTAATGGATGTCGAATGTACACATTCATTAAATTCTAATGAATGTGTACATTCGGTGCAATGTAAGTCACCTTGGATAAACCAATTGCAAAATTTGTAAATGTAATTAAAATTATATATATATATATATATATATATATATATATATTAATTTTGAAGTGAGAAGATGTAAGTTTCATGGCTGTGACTGTATTGAAATGCATGAAGCAGGAGTAGGAACAAACATAGTCTTTAAAGGGTCATGAAACTCTAAACTAAATTTTCTGAGATTTTAACAGAGTCAGAGGTGTAAAGAGTACCTTAAAACCATACTTGAGTAAAAGTACTGATACCTTACATCGAAAATGACTCCACTACAAGTTACAAGTAACCAATTCCAATATGACTTGAGTAAAAGTCTTAAGTACTGTTAAAATCAGATACTTTAAGTATTTTACTCATGCTGAATGTAGGCTCAAAGATGCACTAGTCCTCAACACCTGAGAGACATGTCGGTGAAAATAACAATTGATTTGTAAGATGTGAAATCAAGTTTATTTTCTAAAATCAAAATAAAACTGAACACCTCAATGTTGCAATAAATCAAGGTCGACACAACAACCTTTTAAACGTCTACAAACTCTCAAGTCTCAGTTGAGCTCAAGTGCACAGAAAGCCCATAAGTAAACCAATATCCTTCAAAACAGTCTTGTCAATATAGTGGATAAATAAAACAATGTTGGGTAAAATTAAACAGTAAAAGTCTACTGTATGTGCTGGTTTGAGCCTCATCCCCAGCTGCAGTCATTTCCTCATCTAATAAATAAAACATCTGCCATCAGCAACTACCTGCTAATGCACTCGCATTCATGTAACGTATCCTTGTTGACAAGTTTTGGGTGAGTAAAGGCAAAACGCACAAGATATAGTACGTTCAATGCCCTTATATGGTGATATCGCTTCTTTATATCAGAAACAAACTGCTGCAGAAAAAGTTAGGTGCCATGAAAAATGTAATTTGTAATTGCATTACTCATCACAAATGTAGTGGAGTAAAAAGTACATTTACTTGCTCAAAAATGTAGTCAAGTAGAGAGTAAAAGTTGCCAATATCTTTGATACTCAGTGCAACTACAAAGTAGCCAAAAAGATACTTAAGTACAGTAACTAATTACATTTACTCAAGTACTTTACACCTCTGAACAGAGGTATGTGTGTTGAACATCATTGAATATAATGTTAGCATCTGTTAGATTTAATTGTAGGGGGAAAGTGGTTAATTTTGAGATTTTTTTCACTACTTTCATCTTCCAGGTTTAAAATGTAAACCGTGTCCACTTCACAGGTTGTGACATGGCGGTGCACTGTAGTACCTTGATGTCGCGTCGGTGTCTCATAATTATTTTTCTTATCCTATGAGAAGACACCACCTCTTAATTATTCAAGACATCACATGGTTCTTTCAAATGACAGATATGTCAAACTGTTAGATCACGCAGTAGATGAGAGAAGCATTCATGAGTTGCAAGTGTTTGTTTTCATGGTGTAAAAGTTCTGATGTGTTGCATGGCTTTCCCCGCAATGCTGCCAGGGCTACACTGCCTGCCGGCAGTTGGTTGGCCATCAACTACCCACACATCAAAAATGTTTGTGTGTGGCAAGCATTTTTCTCGAGAGAGCTACGATAATGGAATAAAGTCAGACTTCGGCCTTATTCATCCTCTGACAGGTGCTTCAAACAGTGAGATCACATACAGTAAGTGAGAGATGCATTAATGGATCAAAACCGAGTGTTTGTTTATGCTTTTTAAGAGTTTCTGCATCACACAAGTTCTCTTCAATATCTGTGTCTTCGACACAAACGCGATTCATCCACACTGTGAATGCAACTGGTCTTTATGGCCCTTTAACCGATCGAACAGCTTATAAAACCGCCACAAAATAAGTCTCAAAAGTTATCAAAGATGCAACAGCGTGTTCATATCCGATGCAGAGAACAAAATGCGAATGGCTGCGCATTGATATGTGTATTAAATTATAGCACATACCATGTGTATATTGTGTTGCATGTAATAGTAATTTGCAGCAAGCATTTGTGGAAAGCTTTGATGCTTTTAATGAGAGCGAAATAAAACTGTCTGAATCAGAAGCCGTTGCTGTGTTGTCAGTCTCCCCTCATCCCCCTCCACTCCGCAGCTTAACCACGCCCACTTCTGTAGTATTTTTCAAAACTATGGTGAGAACTAACTGCTGCTGAAATGGGGTTTCATGACCCTTTAATAAATCCAACCAGAAATACACAGGAGATCATAAGAGAAATAAACAGACACAACTATGTTAAATTGTCATTACGAAACAATGAAGAGATTCATGGTATAAATATATGGAGAGTAATCAAGGTAAAACAGAAGAGATGTGTGTGAAAATTAGGGACTATGGAAACTAATTATCAAACAGGGAAACTAAATTAGAACTCAGGAAAACAGGAACAGACTAAAAAGAAAACTAAAACAGAACATACACATTACAGTATGCCCCCTGGCTCTCCCTGGGAAGGCATGTCCTCACTCCGTAATAGTCCAACCAAGGGGAGAGAGTGGGCGCTCTGTAGGAGGACATGCAGCAGGAGAAAGTATGGAACTGAGTTGGTGGCAGGAGAGACGAGTGGTGATGGCGGTGAGAGGAGCCAGGATCAGGAATAGCCAGGCGGGCACCCATAGAGCAGGCGGAGCCAAATGAAGTCAAATGGGTGGAAAGATGGAGCATTGTACGGCTCGGAAGTTTGTGGCGCAGACAGAGTGACATCTGACCAAGGCGCAGCCGGAGGGATGAGGGAGCCCGGAGGAGCTGTCGCGAAGATTGTATTTGGTGGAGCTGAGGGAGGGAGGAGCCGAGGGAGGGAGGAGCCAAGGCAGAGCCGACAGGTCAACGGGCCGAAGTGGAGTGATGGGATCACCGACTGGAGGCAAAGCTGGGGGGTTCACTTCTCTGGACGTCGCTGGAGACCATAAGACCCGAAGGGCACAGGAAACTATGAACTGGGCAGAACTAGCAGAAACACGACTTCAAGCTAGACTGGACCAGCAGGTAAGCATGGGTAGGCATCCTTTTCTAAGTCAAAATATATATTGCAGAGGTCAGCTTCAGCTCACCCTCAGTGGAAGGAGTGTAGCCAGGGTCTTCCTTCTTTCCCTCAAACACCACTAGCAGTCCTACGGTGGCACAGAATGTTGCCGGTTCACACACCTGGTCAGACACTCCTGGGGGCTCGGGCTCCCTGGCGATGGTAGGCTCAGTGTTCATTATAGTGGTGGCTTGTGCATCACGGCACTCTTAAACTCTCCATCTGCGGTGGGCACTGGCATCATATCTGTGCAGCAGGGGGCTGGTGATGCCCTCTGCAGGCCAGATGGTGAAAGTCGATCCATTGTTCACCAGCACCCACTCCACAAATGTGGTGAAAGCTTTCTGAAACAACATCTACAGGCATGGTACCTTGGACTACTCATGCAGGTAGGAATAATAAAAAACGGTCAGAGAAGTTGGTGAGGAAAGCCAGGTCTAAAAATGTTCTTGTGAAAAAATTCCTTGTCCTTGATCGCTAGTTTGACATGTTCGCCGACAGCCGATTAATGATCGTTCTAATCAAATTTTATCTCTGACGAAATTCTGGCAGTGTCAGAAGTGTTCATACAATCTCACAAGCAATGATCATAAAGATCTGTAATAAACTGTGCAGTGTTCACTTGGCTTAGAAAAATTAAGCCAGAATCATGTAAAAACACTTGTATTATTAAAAACACATTAAATAATGAAAGGAAAACTAAACACAACTGAAATTTACCCAACTGCAGAAATGAAAGATCCCTGTTTACACTGAGTACACATCCTGGTCATAAGATCATCACACAGGAAATACTGTAGCTCAAGCAATACAGCATTCTGGTAGAAAAACAAACATTATGAGTTCAGTTACCATGAATGGATGTGTCATGGTTGTGGGTAAAGGGATGAGGCGAGGACTTAATTGTGAATAGTAGATGGGCTTTTTATTCAGTAAAAAATAAAACAAAAGCAAATAAAAACTAACCTGAGGGGAAAGATTCATCTTGACTTGGAGAAACACATGAGGGAAATGAAGGGTAAACAGCTGACAAAATGCTGGCAGAGGACTGCAAAAACTGTTATGGAGAAATTTTTTTGTAAAACTTTATTTTACGGGTCTAAAATAATGCATTATTAGGTGTTAATTAATGATTAACTTGTTCATTAAGATTAAGAATGAACACACTAGTAATTAATGGTTAACTTTACATTTTAAGGGTCCTGAATTATACATTAGTTAAGCAAGGACACAATAGTAATAAATGATTAACTTAACATATAGTTGGGCATATTAGCCATTATTTACAAATTATTAAACATTTGAAAGATACACATTTATGCTATAAATAAACAAAAATAACCTAGTAATTAATGATTAACTGAATGTACAGTAAACACCTTTTAGTCATTATGTACAGCTTAATACTACCACATACTAACAACTACCTTACTAACTATTAATAAGCAGTAAATTAGGAGTTTATTGAGGGAAAATTCATAGTTAATAGTTTATATGTGTATAAACTATACCTACACTAAAGTGTAACCTATTATTTTTGTGTAGTGATGTAATTATATTTCTGTGGCATTCTGTTAAAATTTGAGTGCGCAGTTCGCCATCACTCGGTTGTGGAAAACAAACGAAACGTTGCTCAGTGCTTATTTCTCTCTTCAGCAGCTTTTTATTCAGCATAACTTGAACGAGCATCAGCTCAGTACAACATAACAGCGTCTTCCGTCACAATGTAACGTCATCACGTTCAAACCATAATACCTCTAAATAAAACAATAGGCAATTCGGCTGATACCGTAATACAATGTGTAAGAGTGCAATACTTTAACACCCCCGCTCGCTCTTGGCTCATTGTGTTACCTGAAAAACTACAACGAGAAAAACAAAAATAAAAAAAAATAAGACTTCTCTTTGACATAAATGTAAACATACATTTTTTCACACACTTAAGTGCCATACATGTCTCGAGCGAACATCTTTAATTTTTGCTTAGTGGCTGGTTTTGTCATAATATCAGCAACCATTTTCTCTGTGGGACAATATTCCAAGATTACCTTGCCACCATTTACAATTTCCCTTATGAAATGGTATTTGATATCAATGTGTTTGCACCTTTGCCTACAGATTGGGTTTCTGGCTAGTGCAATGGTCCCTTGGTTGTCTTCATACACTTTCGTTTGTGCGTACTGGTATGTGTCCATACTCTTGAGTAACTGCTCTAAGTAGATACATTCCTGCATGGCTGATGCTAAGGACATGTATTCTGCTTCACAAGTAGACAATGCCACTGTTGGTTGTTTTCTAGTTTTCCATGAAATCAAAGAACTTCCTTCACTAAGACTGACACAGTATCCTGAAGTACTACGTCTGTCTTTTGCATCTGATGCCCAGTCAGCGTCAGTATACACTCTTAGACCTAGTCTCTCTGTGTCATTTCTTCTGAAGCATAGTTCCTGATCTGCTGTACCTTTAAGGTATCTGAACACGTTTTACTGTGTTCCAATGTTGTTCTGTTGGTTCAGCAAAATGCTGAGATAGTTTGCTGACGACAAAACTTAAATCTGGTCTTGTGCAAGTGGACAAGTAGATTAAACTTCCCACTGCCTCCCTGAACTTCCTTGGCTCTTTCATTTTTTCTGCATTTTCTGCATAATCAAGCTTTGGTTCACAAGGAGTTTCCCTAGATTTACAGTTTTGCATATCAAATCGATCTAGTATTTTCCTCACATATCTCTCCTGTGACATTTTGACTAGACCCTCTACTTGTTCAAAATCTATGCCCAGGAAATGTTTCAACCTTCCCATGTCTTTCATTTTGAATCTCTCAGTGAGCATTCTCTTTACACTTTCCAGAACACTTTCACTGTTAGCTGCTATGATTTGGTCATCAACCCACACTATCAGGATTACTTTCTCATCTTGTTTTTCCTTTGTATACACACAGTTATCAGCTGGGTTTTGTATGAAACCATTCTCAGTCAAACATACATGTAACACAGCATTCCAGTTTCTGCCAGATTGTTTAAGACCATATAGAGACTTTTCTAACTTGCATACTAGCTTTGCATCTGTTTCAGATTTTTGCTCATAACCTTCTGGCTGTTCTATATAAATTTCATGATCAATTGGTGCATGCAAATAAGCGGTCTCAACGTCCATTTGATGCAAGCTTAGATTTTCTTGTGCCGCCTTCTGCACAACCACTCTCACACTTGTCATGTCAGCTGTGGGTGAGAATGTTTCATCATAGTCAGTCCCTTGTTTCTGACTGTATCCTTTTGCAACGAATCTTGCCTTGTATTTTTCAGATCCATCAATGTCTCTTTTGAGTGCGTACACCCATTTGCCCCCAACTGGCTGTTTTCCTGGTGGCAACTGAGTGAGTGTGAAGGTCTTGTTTTCCTCCAGTGATTGCATTTCTTTGTCCATGGCATTTTTCCATTGCCTTGATTTGGCTGATGTTATGGCATCCTGGTAGGTATGCGGTATATCACATACTGCTCTGTAGCAAAAGTCTATGCATGTTTGCAGTTTGTCCTCCACATTCCCAATCTCAAAATCCTGTAGATGAGCTGGCAACCTCCTGGTTCTTGGTGGGTTCCTTCTAATTACAATCTCAGTAGTTTCTCCTAACTGTGCGGGTTCAGTCTGTTCAGACAAAGTCTCAGAAACACCACTTTGTATGCCTTGTCCTGCTTCATCCTTCACATTTTCATCAACATTGATTTCTCTGCCAATGTTCTTGGAATTTTCATCCTCGTATTCTGTGTGTGACTCGAACGTTTGTGTTTCTCTTTCTTTGGTTGTCCTGGTTGCGAACTTCACCAACCTATCCTTCTTTGTGTTAGGATAATACACTAGATAAGCTGGACTGTTTTTGTCGTAGCCGATGAAAATACCCTGTTCACATCTAGAGCCCAATTTGCCTTTCTCTTGTTTGTAAGCAAAACATATCGATCCAAATTTCTGCATTTTGGAAACATCTGCCTTTCTGCCTGTGAATAACTCATATGGCGTTCTCTTCGTACGTCGACTGTAGCACCTGTTTCTCACATAAGCTGATGTTTGCATAGCATAGTTCCATAACTCATCTGGTAACTTGCTTTCTATCAGTAAGCATCGGCTCATGTCGTAGAGTGTTCTCCAACCTCTCTCTGCTGTACCATTCTGGTGAGGGGAATAAGGTGCAGACGTTTCATGTCTAATCTTACTCTTTATCAACAGTGCTTGAAAGTCACGACTCGTAAATTCAGTGCCATTATCTGAACGGATGCACTTTACTTCTCCATAAGGTGCTATGTCTGCCAAGAACTTTTCTGTGGCTTGTACAGTGTCCGCTTTAGACTTCAGAAAATATACTAACATAGTACCTGAGTAGTCATCTGTAAAAGACTGTGCATATCTGTGTCCTTCTTTGCTCTGTGTTGGCATGGGGCCAGCCAAATCAGTGTGAATCAGCTCTAAGGGTTTCTTTGCCTTTCTGTCTGGCTCCCTGTTTCTTGTCTGTGTGAATTTTCCCTGTGTACACACTTCACATAACTGATTTTCTTTGACTGTGCTTCCTCTTATCTCCATGCCTCTGACTACACCTTGTAACTTTTGTACATCTTCGTAGTTACAATGTCCCAGAATTTCATGCCAAGTTTGTAAATCATGACACACTTTGCACTGGTCAACACTCTCTTCTATGGTTGGCAAATAATACAAATTTCCACTTTCATGGATGTCAAACCTGCTACCGTCTTTGGTAACCATGTGACTGCTTCCTCTTTTGAAAGTGATTGTTGCATCTCCATTTGTTGCCCTTGCTACTGAGAAGATGTCATGTGGGTACGAAGGCATGTATAGTGCGTCCCGTAGCTGTGCTCTGTGCTGTCGTCCAGTGTCATCTAGGATGTAAATCACTGCTGTTCCTCTTCGTTGCGCCATTCCGCTGCACTTTGTCCCGTCGGCTAGTTCCACTGAATGAGTCTCAGGTTGAAATGAGCTGTCGAAGCTTTTAAACTTCCTGATATCACTTACAATGTGAGATGTCGCTCCAGCGTCTACCATGATGCCTTTCATCTTTACGTTTTCTGGTGGTCTTCCACATTCTGAGTGTTCAGCTTTGAAGAGATGATCTTGGTCATTGTCATGTTCATCTGCAACTTTTCTGGCTCCATCTTGTTCTCCCTTTTTCTTGCACAGGAATTCTGCATGTGTATTATTTTTACAATGATTACACCACACTCTTTTAAAACATTTTCTTGCTCTGTGTCCTTTTATTCCACATTTGTAACATGTCACATTTGTATCATCATCTTTTCTATCCTTAGTGTGTGGCTTGAAAGGGCCTCTTCCTTGTTTTATGTGAGCTTTCATCACATTATCTGTGGATTCTATACCTTTCATTTTCTCCGCCTCCTCATAAATCCGTAGTCGTCTTTTAAAGTCTGTGAATGTGACGTCGTCCTCATTTTGCGTTATGTGGACAGATAGCGGCTTAAAAGCGCCTGGTAATCCACGGAGAATCATAGCTATGGTCAGTCCATCACTCATGGTTTCTCCTGCATCTCTCAAGGCTGTGATGATGTTCTCTGCCCTTATTAAGTAGTCGGTAACACTCTCGTTGTCCGTCATACACAGCTGGGTTAATGACGTGTACATATTTATTATTCGTGGCTTGCTTTTCCCTGAATAATGCTCTTTCAGTATTTTCAGGGCTTTCCTGCCATTATCAGCAGCTTCGTGTCTTATCAGTGATGGGCTTTTATCATCTATCAATCTTACTAGTTCAGCATAGCAATCAGCATTCTTCAGTCTGTCTTCGGCTAGCTGTTCTGCGTTAGCATCAGTGGGCTCGTGCAAAATACTTTCCTTTAACTTTAAAGTATGTAAATGGCTTAGGAGTCTTGTTTCCCAAAGATCATATTTATCTTCGGATCCGTCGAACAAAAACTGCGATGCCAGGACTCCTGTCGCTCTACTTGCCATTTTGTATGTTGAATAACGCGTAATACGTCGCATATGACTTACTCAAAACACTCGCTTGTTTCCGTGACTGGGCCCATAACCTGTTAAACTTTGAGTGCGCAGTTCGCCATCACTCGGTTATGGAAAACAAACGAAACGTTGCTCAGTGCTTATTTCTCTCTTCAGCAGCTTTTTATTCAGCATAACTTGAACGAGCATCAGCTCAGTACAACATAACAGCGTCTTCCGTCACAATGTAACGTCATCACGTTCAAACCATAATACCTCTAAATAAAACAATAGGCAATTCGGCTGATACCGTAATACAATGTGTAAGAGTGCAATACTTTAACACATTCTATCTAAGTTAACCGAACAACAAGCTAGTAATTATCTTTAATTACTGATGGTTTTGCAGTTATAAATTGCAAAAAATAGTATAAAGACAATTTGACCCCCAAAGTGAAAGGTATATCCACATTAATTATGGCACTTATTGAGTGATATTCACTCAATAAGTAAATATCATAACCCCCCCCCCCCCCCCCCCCCCCCCCCCCCCACCCCCCTACCCCCCTCATTGTGCACGCCACTGCTTGCATGTACCAGAGGATTATTACAAAGGCAGCTGACGTTAATGGATGAATTTACAGCTTTACTCGCAAACTACAATTCCTGTTCATCAAAGGTGAGAAGCAGACCCGTTAAGTATAATGTTTACTAAGTTTGGTCTTTTATTGTCACTGTCTTAATAATACATTAAGCCACATTAAATGTTTTCTTAATGGGAGGGAAATGTTAATTAAACGTGTTGTGTTCATATTCTGGTCTCATCTGCTTTTCTGTACATAGTATGCTTTATTAGTATGGTGTTTAGTACGTTTGGTTTGTTAATAACACTGTCTTAGTAAATTAAGCCATGTTAAGCTTTTTAACGTTAATCGTTTTCGAATGTCCCGGACTCCCAGTTTAGGGCTAATAAGCGAGCCGCTCGCATTCTCAGTATTAGTTTACTCATTTGCTCATGACAAATAGAAACACAGTGAAAAGTATTTCTAATATGTTGGACCTTTTACTGAGAGTAGCCCATATTTACCTGTTGAGACGTGCCTTCACAAGCACCTGTAAGAGCTGTTGTGATGTTTGAGTCGATGGAGGCGCGACAGGCGAAAGGTGCGTTTGCAAAATATGTTGTATTTTTGTAATCCACTAGGTGCTGCTAGTGTCACACAAACAACATACTTCACCTTTAAACGTATCAGTTTAGCACACAGTTCTAAATCAGACACGACAAATAAAAAACATCATGGCGTCAATTTAAATGTATGCCATAAGTATTTTTTAAACTAATAACTAAAAATAAGTATAACATAATAAATATTAGCAGCCTATTATAAATAAAAATTAAAATGTAATTATAATAAATATAAGAAAGCTATAATAAATAAAAATATCATTATTCTTTAAAAAATGAGTTGAAATTGTGCAAACTGACTTTTAACAAACACACAGACTATCGATTAACATCATCTGATAGACCTTTACAGTAGGACTGTCTTAGACTATTTATAAGTTTTCATAAAAAAATCCCTATGGAGAAAATTAAATGCTATGAAACTAGTTTTAGTTATGATTTTTTTCCCCCATTTGGCTAAGTCTAGTTAGTTTTGTATAAAATACAATGTGATTTTCGGTGATCGAGATCTGGCAGCAGCTCATTTTTTCTCTTGGGCGAGCAGTCAGCTCACAGCTTATCCTGCCCATGAAAACTCCCATAGACCAGCAAACCAATGAGAACGCGCGACAATGATAACGCTCCATAAGCTGCTGTAGATCAGCTTACCCGGAAGTCTCCGTAACTGCCAGATTTAAGGAAAATTACCGCAGTTTGGCAAATAAATAAATTACGGACAGTTACATACGCATTGCCAATCATGTAGGCTTTATGGTACACCTCAAACAAGGGATTTAATAGTAATTTATAATGTTAATATTAACTACCGAGTCCATGAATGGTTTGGGTATGCAGAGCATTTGCAGCTTATATGGACTGCACGCCACATATATACACACCAATAAAATTGTATCTTATTCTAATTGTTACTCACCCAACAAAGAAGCTTGTGCATTTTCCTCTATAAAACATCCTGAGGGAGGAGCTTACTTTTTTATTTGTTTGATTGCCTACCTTTCTTGGAAGACTAGTTTAGACTGTATTTCATTACCTGCAAAACAAACACATGCTTTATATATATCACTCTTAGAGTGCTCTGGTATCTCATCACATTACTCAGGTACTGTACTTTAAAATTATTTTATATTTTTATATCAATACAGAACGTGAATTCTCTGCAAGTCTGCTTAAAATGTCTGTTTTTGATGTTGATTTTTTTTAATGGTTATTTAAATTGTAACTAATCAGTTTCATTATCTACTTTAAACATCTGATTTATGAGTTAACTGTTTTTTCCTTCACTCTCTCCAGCAAACTTTGGAACTTGAAACATGGAGGTGAGAAATACTTTTCTGGGTTACATTTTACAATATGGGTGCACTAATACACATTAATTCATGAATTTAATGAGTGAATAGTCATGTGCCTCAACAAGTCATAACAATTATCTCTTTGCAAAACATTGGCTAATGATTATTTAAAGCAACTATATCATATTTTCTCTGTAGTTCATGTCTGTGTTAATTTTAAAACTACACACAACTATGTATAAACAGCTGAATTCTTCCAATTTCAAGTTTTATTTAGTATTGACAAAATGTGTTCTAGACTGCTACACACACATTTCTTCTAAGAGTGTGGTAATTAACACATTAAATTGACACTATTAGTTTTAGTGTATTTCAGATTGGTTTTCCAAGTTTCCTGATTTTCTGTGGCTTTGTCGTAATTACAGTAAATAAAGCCCTGTATGCTTTCAAAATACTCTTGCAGTACATTGATGTCATACACCGATCTGTCCGCAGAGAGCGGTTTAAAATCTGCAATGGTCAGGTGATAGCCTACAAGTGGTTATGACATGGTGTGAACAGGCCTTTTATTCCTTGTTAATTTCCTAGGTTTCTGATTAATTACACCTGTGTATCATTTATTTCCATTGTTCAGTATGTTTCCATTTGTTCAGTTCATTGTCTGGTATCGTCTATGTTAATGTGGTTGTGTTACGTTATTCTCCTGCGATCTCCTAAGTGTTCTGTTTTGGATTTATTAAAGACTTCACTACAGCCATACATGATAACTTGATGTTGATAAGGAATTAATGCAAGATGGTATATGTAATTAATAGCAATTCACATATGACTTATTTATTAACCACAGGCCGTATTCACAAAACATCTTAAGGCTAAAAGTAGCTCCTAATTTGCCAATTTGGAGAAACTCTTAAAAATAATGGGCATGTCAATCCTAATTATAGGACTATTTTTGCTCTAAGAGTATTTCAGAAAGCATTTTAGTGCTAACTAGCTCCTAAATCTGTGAAACGTTAGGAGTAGTCAAGAAACCTAAATCACAAACAATCTTAACAGCTGCTAATCCGCCTCAGCAATCATTGAGGCTATAGTGACAGAGCCTTGGGTGCTAAACTTTTTCTTCAGAAATGCAATAAATATTTTGATTTATAGATTTAAATCCTTGATAAAATGAGCTGTATAATGACTGTTGTGTAATCCTAGCGCTGCTGTCTGTGCTTTAAATTTAATCAAATAACAAGAGATCGCACACTTGTTACAATACCGTCAGTGTATAAAGCACACAACGAGGAGATAAGAGTCAAATACGTCTTTTACTTGAAAATCCAACAGGAGAATACAGGAACAGACAGGAACATACACCATAGTAGACACGAATGACACCCGACAACATACTGAACAGAAACAGGAACTTAAATAAACTGATTGATTAACACAAATGACGAACAGCTGTGATGAACTGGATTAGTGTCCATGGTAACTGATAGTGGTGGGAAACTAGAACAAAGGAATACATGACAGATGACAACAAACAAACTGAAAGTCCATGTGACTGTGACATTACGCCCCCTCCCGGAAAGGCCGTCCTTGCACCGTAGATAGAGGGGAAGATGAAGATGGAATGCTGATGACGATGTAGGAGGCGGATGGCTCACCGGGAGGAGGCGGAGTAAAGGAGTCCAGGGTGGTGGAGGAGGTGGTGAAGTTTGGGAGATGGCCTTAAACAGGGGCTGCAGGATGTTGTGCCAGGCACCAGCCAGGATGGTGCCCCACGGCGGCGTTGATGGAGGGAGGAGCCATGGAAGGTAGTTGTTGACTGCCATGGGGAGGACCGCAGTCAACGACGGCAAGGATGGAGCCCACCGCATAGTCGACAAGCTGAGGTGGTGGAGAGATGGTGACGATTCAAGCGGCCGCGACGGAGCCGCAGTGACGACATCCTGAGATCGAAGAGGGGATCTGGAGGTCTGAAGATGCGTTGGAGCGACCGGAGGGGCGGAGACGGAGCCTGAGACGGGGGCAGAGACCGGGGGGCGGAGACGGAGCCTGAGGTAGGGCAGAGCAAGCCGTAATGGAAGGGGTGGAGGACCAGAGAGCAGTGGACGGTCCGTAGGTCCGCAACGAAGGTGACGCGATGTCTAACCCAGGTGGAGCCGACGTACCGACTGAGTCCAGCGTGGTCGTAAGGCCGATGGTCACCTCCGAGGTCGAGGGTAGAAGGGGTGCAGGAGTCAGGGCGATGGATGGAGGCAGCTCGAGACCATCCAAAGCTGGAGGTGGAGCTTCGGGCTCCTCGTGCCCAGGAGGAGACGGATCCCAGTAGGCGCTACTGAGAGGAGGTGGTGTCGAGGGACTGAAGGGAGACGGAGATGACTGGATGGCACTGATGGCTGTGGACTGGGAAACAGGCTGGAGTGGGCTCGTAGGCTGCTGGACCGGGCTCGAAACAGGAACTTAAATAAACTGATTGATTAACACAAATGACGAACAGCTGTGATGAATTGGATTAGTGTCCATGGTAACTGATAGTGGCGGGAAACTAGAACAAAGGAACACATGACAGATGACAACAAACAAACTGAAAGTCCATGTGACTGTGACAACACTATTCTTAACTAAATAACTTTTGTAACTTTCATAAGTGTTGCAGACCCCATCTGAATGTTGACCAAACCTTTATTAATGTTTTATAAAGTTTATTGCGTCCGTTTTCACTCCAAACAAATCACCACAAAAGTTAAACAATACAGAGCACAATAAGTGCGCATTAAACTCTCTCTCTCCATTGCATTATCCTCAACATACGAATTACTCAAAACACTTATTACAACTAACAGTTAACAAATACATAGGGATCTTATGCCTTTTTGGGGGATGCTAAATAAACGGACACACTTTAAATCTGCAAAGTAACTCTGAAGAACTGAGTGCTCTCCTCAGAACGTAGACGAGAAAACCCGTCAAAATAAGAGTCCCGCCTTAGTAAAGGAGAGTGCAGATCTCATACATATTTAAACTTGCAAAAAATATTAAAATGTATACAAAAGCAAATTAGAAGATTAATCACAATAAAATCTGTTACAATAAAGAAGGATTAATATGTATTTAATTTATACAGTGAAGAATATGCAGTGCTATTTTACATTTGTTTACTTTATTTCTGTACAAGAAAACTATTAAAGTACACATGAAATCAAAATTGACCTTATTTATATTGTTAGCTCAAATTGCTAGTTTTGTGGTGAACATTTCATCCGTGCAAGTCAATCCACACAAAAAAATTGTTTGGCTTCGTAATATTTAATCAAAATCTGAAAATGCTCCTCCCCTTCACTAATGACATCAGTTTGACGGCTTGGGTTGAAAACGCTTAAACCACTCCCCTCCAACCGTTAGTCTGCTATGAGCGAGAGATGGAGAGGAGGAGCGCTTAAGTAAAACTCTGCCCTCTATTCAATATTCTGTTTCACTTGGAAATACGTCACAACACTGGAGAAAAGTCGTTTTCAACTTCCTGTTCACGCGGACTTTAAACCTACCTAAAAAGCACTGTTTATTTCATATGTATCTTTGTTCTGTTGTCTTTATGTAGGCCTGTTAAATGTTAAATGGATCCAATCGATGTTCATTAAAAATTATTTGATGATACAGCAATAAACCTGCTAGTATATTTTAATGCAGGTGTTTTTGAACTTTGCTTATGTAAAATATGATCAAAATACTATTCTATCTATTTTGATGAAAAATTTCTTTAAAAAAAAGAGAGGAAGTGACAAATATCAGTATTGGCCAATAATTGTTTGTTAATATCGGTATCTGCCCCAATAAATCATATCGGTGCATCACTAGTTTTAAGAGAAAAGGTCTCAGGTTACGCATGTAACCATGGCTCCCTGAGAATAGGGAAAGAGACACTACGTCCTAGAACACTAATGGGGAACGCCTCTGCGGGAACCGATGTCTGAAACGCTATCAAATCACACCAATCGTATTGGCCGGCGACAGCCTAAGACGTCACTACTAGTGCGACCCGAACGCACATAAGGGGCGGCTAGAGAACAAGTCGACCACTTATCGTCTGAAGGGACTGTTCAGCAGGCGGCCACGAGGCATGGCAGGGAGACACAATGTCTCGTTCCCTGTTCTCAGGGAATCATGGTTACATGTGTAACCTGAGACGTTCCCTTTCGAAAGGGAACACACATCGCGTCCTAGAACACTAATGGGGAACGAAATACCCACGCCGCCATGCTGAGGGGAGTGCATGCCAAAGAATGGCTGACAAAAAACAGATGGACAATTTCCACCAAAATGTCAAAATCACTCCTCCTATGGGTCTAATAGCTATAAGCCTCAAAGAGGCCTCCAGAAACATCTAGAGGCCTACCAATGTCGCTTAAGGGCTTGGAACCAACAATTTCAAACAGAAGGGGTCCCTTTAAGGGAAAGGAGCCCCAGCCAGTCACTTCTCAGGGGAGAATAGTCTACCTCTAACGCCACCAGGGAGGCCGACCTGGTCCTAACTTAGTGACCTAGTCTGGCCAGCAACCTGTTTGTTACTTAAACAGAATCTCTAAAGCACTTGCCTCCAGAGGAGGCATCCAGAAAGAGGGACTGCAAACTGGCAGTAATCAACTCAGACCGGATCGTAGAGACGGGCATCCTGGGGAGCAGGACTCAGCAAAGCACTAAAAACCCTTGCAATCGGGGGGAGTTACTCCGCTCTGCCTAGGATCTACAGAGCGCTTCTAAAACAAGGCACTCTGGAGGCTGAGTACTCTACATATGGTCTTTTGTTGCGTTTCCCGGGGTGACGCGTAGATTACGGTCTGCAAATTGCAATAAAGATTCTAGTGGCTCTAATCTCGCGTTTGCTGAGACGACACGTAGATTACGGGTCTGCAAACTCCAACATAGAATCTAGTGGCTCTGATCTCGCTTCTGCTGAGGCAACGCGTAGATTAGGGGTGTGTAGATGGCAATATATTTAAAACTATTAATATATTTAAAACTATAATGAATATAATAGTGGGCAGGGAAATTTCTCATACCCCTTCATTCAAAGTGTGGTCCCGAAAAATCTTCGTTTAAAGGGCTATCTGGCCCTTCCCCTTACCCCTACCACTCCAGCCAAAAGAGAATCGAGACACCCCTTCACGTGAATGTGCAAAACAAAGGGTAGGGGAAGGGGGAAGGGGTAGAAATGGGATTGGGCCTTAGTTGTATGCTCCACTGTTTGTTCTCTTTAGCCACTTTTCCACCAAAGTTACCAGGAACAATTTGTCCCAGGAACTTTTTTTCCCCCAGACCTGTTGCTGTCTGCATTTCCATCACAGTGTAAAGTACTGTGAAGTTTTATTCCAGTGATGTAGGACTGTGCGCAACTTTCCAGTTCCAGCCTAAACCTTGTCGCCAGGGGTGTCCAAACTCGGTCCTGGAGGGCCACTGTCCTGCAGAGTTTACCTCCAACCAGCTCCAAAACACCTGCCTGTAAATTTCTATATCCCAAGTTATATCTTGATTAGCTGGTTCAGGTGTGTTTAATTAGGGTTGGAGCTGAACTCTGTAGGACACCTGCCCTCCAGGACAGAGTTTGGACACCCCTGATTTCGACCATGGTTCCTGCAGTCGAAACACACCAAGTACCACCCAAAGTCCCTAGTTCCTGGGGAAAGTTCCTGTGGTGGAAACACTTTTTATGCAATCAGCAACATAATTTGAAGCTGGAAACTTGAGATAACTTTTCCCACTATAATGTTTATCTAGAAAGTTGGAATTCCAACAGTGTCTGGAAAGTGGAAAAACGAACTTGGTTCTGTGATGGAGCTGAAGGAGGATGAGAATGGTCAGATTACTGGGAAGTACATAACCGCTGTTACTTCGAAAGAGTCCAGCCACACCGAAGAAACTGCTGACCTTGTGGGCTACATCAATACAGACCAAACTAAACAAACCACTACTATTGCCTTCTGCATGGCCTGGAAGATAGAAGGTGAGTTTTGCCAGGAGAGTTGCTTCAGTGTAGTTAGACCCAAAAAAAAAAAAAAAAAAAAAAAAACACATATATTCAAATTATATATTCTGAATAGTGTGTGTGTGAGTGTGTGTGTATATATATATATATATATATATATATATATATATATATATATATATATATATATATATATCCCAAAAAATATATATATATTTTTTATAAATAAATTGAAAATATACATAAACGAAAAAGGTGTAGGTTGAAGCCTTTGCTTATTGTGCTTATTCTTTATACATATCTAATAAGCATCACTTTTCTCAGTGGATTTGATTCATACAAGATAAACAAAAACAGTTGTGAACAAAGTGAATTTCACATTTTTTAATTCCTTGCCACAATTATTCCCATATAGATATAACATCTATATATAGATATATATATCATATATAGATATAACATCTATTTTTATATTAGTTCTTGCCCTTCTAGTCCCCTTCGTTTATCATGACTTTCTCTTATTTCAAACAGCCTCCAAATACAATTTAAAAGTAAATTATTATATACTTTACATAGTACGTTATCTGTGCCGGGTAAAAATCAACAAAATCATCAATTTTAAAGGATGTAATTTAATAAATAATATATTTTCTGGTTCATAATATTACATTTGTTTTAAAATCCTTTTTGCTTTCTTCTGTAATGTGTATATATTGGATTTATGTTGGTTTTTAATATATGAACACATAAAATCACATATTTGTGTCATCGGAACAATTCATTATTTAGACTTTAGACCCTTTACAAATATCATTTATATACATCACAAACAATTTGGGGCCTAGCACCGAACCTTGTGGAACACCACAAGAAATTTTCATTAGTTTTTATCTATAATAAAAATCAGATTGATATCTATAATATATATTTTCTGATTGATCATAATAATCAAGGTAACTTCTTAACCAAGAGAAGACTTTTCCTCATACTATATCTCTTCAGCTTCATAATTAATAAGACTTGATCAACAGAGTCAAAATGTTTTTTAAATCTAGGAACACCTCCACAGTATATTCGTTATCCATTGCAGTGGTAATCTCTTCTACCAGTTCCATCACTGCCATTGAGGTTGCCCTATTTGTTCTAAAGCCATAATAATAATAATAATAATAATAATAATGTTCACTAGGGGGGTTGAAATTAATCGTTTCTATGATGCATCACGATGCGGACGTGGGCAATTTGGCATCGATGCAGTAATAGACCTTAAAGGATTAGTTCACTTTCAAATTAAAATTTCCTGATAATTTACTCACCCCCATGTCATCCAAGATGATCATGTCTTTCTTTCTTCAGTCGAAAAGAAATTAAGGTTTTTGATGAAAACATTCCAGGATTTTTCTCCATATAGTGGACTTCAATGGAGCCCAAATGGTTGAAGGTCAAAATTACAGTTTACAGCGATCCCAGATGAGAAATAAGGGTCTTATCTAGAGAAACCATCGCTCATTTTCTAAAAAAATCTAAAAAGAAAATTATACATTTTAACCATAAATGCGCATCTTGAATTAGCTCTCTTCTTCTCTATTTGAATTCCAGCATTGTAGACACTGCCAGGTGTAATACTGCTCTCCACAGGTCAAAGTTTGAACTAAACTGTCATATACAATATGTTAGTGCAAGTATATAACAATTAGTTCAAACTTTAACCTGTGGAGGGCAGTAATACACTTAGCAGTGTCTACACTGCCGGAATTCAAATAGAGAAGAAGAAGAGAGCTAGTTCAAGTTGAGCGTTTATGGTTAAAAAGTATAAAAATTTTTTTATTTTTTTTTGAAAATGAGTGATGGTTTCTCTAGATAAGACCCTTATTCCTTGTCTGGGATCATGTAGAACTTTTTGAAGCTGCAATGAAACTGTAATTTTGACCTTCAACCATTTGGGCTCCATTGAAGTCCATTATATGGAGAAAAATCCTGGAATGTTTTCATCAAAAACCTTAATTTCTTTTCGACTGAAGAACGAAAGACATGAACATCTTGGATGACATGGGGGTGAGTAAATTATCAGGAAATTTTAATTTGAAAGTGAACTAATCCTTTAATTGATTATAGCCTACTGTGATGACTCATAACCCTAATATTTACTCAGTAAATTGTTTATCTATAAAAGTATCAAGCCTGCGTACAAATAATTTCTGTCAAATTTGTAAAAATTGGGAAAGCTGAGAATTTAGTCTTTAAGGTTATGAAGCTTTGCTTATCAAATACATGTCTTGTTTAAAGGATCAATTTACTGGGAAACAGGACAGAAATTCTCACTAAGAAAATATGTTTTTGCAGAGCACAATTAAAATGTTTGAAACATTGATTCTTGCTTAGGCTCGTGTAGTGCATTCTCTGGCCAGATCTTCCAGGATAACAAAGATGGATGTGTTGAGGATGTAATTAAGACCACCTGGCTTCTACATTCACCTGTGGATTCCCTCCATGACAACTGGGAAGCAACATGGTTAGATGTTTAATTTACTTTTGACAGAACTTCAGAAACTGTTTACTCAACAAAAAACACCTCAGGGGCCTGCACCATGATGGTAGTTTAACAAACTTAGTGTTACGGGAATAGTTTTTAGTTGACAAAACCATTCCAATCCAGGCTTTGTTGGTATGATGTTGATCATCAACTTCCTCTGTCAACTCAGGCTTTGAGTTCATGGAGCACATACACATGAAAGTTTGACATCAGTAGCAAACAGCCAATCACATGCCTAAAAAAATAGAGAAACTGATTCACCTCTCCTGAGAGTCAACGTGACTCAATTCTCTCTTCTCCTGAAGATTGAAGAATGTGAAGAGAGATTTAAGATATTGATTTAAGAAGAGATTGAGGATTCTGAAGTATAAATGCATTTACACAGCAAGAAGTATAAATCTTGTTTTATCAGTACAAGTGAAAATTAATAATTTAGTTCATATAGTTCACACAGATATATATTAGTGCTGTCAACGTTAACGCATGTGATTATTTTTTTCCAGATTAACGCGTTAAAAATATTGAACAATTAACGCAGCATCCGTTGTTTTCTGTTATCCTTTGGCTAGCATTTCAATATATAACGCTATTATTCATGCAAATTCTTTTAAAACATTCAAGCCCGCCAAAAGAGAAAAAAAGAATGCGCTGTCTGTGAATGTCCTGTCACACACACAATGCACAGAAAGATGCGTGCCAGTATTGTGTGCATGGGTGGCGCGGCAGAATCGAGTTCTCTGTCACGCTTGGACGAACAATAACACACACAATAATGCCAAAAATGTCAGTTTTGTCGAGTATCCTCATAAAAGCAGCCTTGACTGAGTTAAAGTCTTAAACGAAAGTAAAGAGTTGTGGGAAAGTGGGACGTGTGTGAGATCTGTGTCATGTGCAGCAGCGGCAGCTCTTAAAGTGACAGCAACCAAAGTCATTGAACATAATGAAAGAACAAATGTAACAGAGAAAATCACTCACAGCTCTTGACTAAAGAACTTTTGTAGTTTTAATAATGATTAATCTATAGGGATTAATCTATAGGGATACCAAGCTCATGTACTTGTACTTGTACTCGTAAAAATACCACTGATACCAAAGACCGATACTTCACATGATGTAACTGACAGAATTTTCTGTGCACAGAGACACCGATGGCAGCAGTAAACAATGTCAGCCTCAGATGTGGAAATACTTCAAAATTAATGATGACAACACACACATTGCGAACTGCATGCTTTCAATCATTCGTTATCGATTACTGAAGGTGGGAATCGCGCTGAATGACACAGACCAGAAGCGCTCTCTCTCTTTCTTGCTCGCGATCCCAGTTCTCTCAGACAGCGCGTGATCGGTTCTCCTCGCGCCTGAATGGTCAAATGCACACATAGCTGTCAAAATGTCCATCGAGTGGATTATCTCACGTAAACAGTTGGATATGGCTTAAGTGGATGTAAACATTTGGGTGAAAACAGGATATGTGTCAGTATCCATGGATTCGGTCTTAAAGGGACCGTAGCCTATTTGTCATTAATGTTAAAGGTGCCCTAGAATTGAAAATTGAATTTACCTCTGGATAGTTAAATAATTAGAGTTCTGTACATGGAAATGACATACAGTGAGTCTCAAACACCATTGTTTCCTCCTCCTTATGTAAATTTGATTTGTGCAAAAGACCTCTGAAGAACAGGTGAATCTCAACATAACACTGACTGTGACGCAACAGTCATTAATATGTACGCCCCCAATAATTGCATATGCCAGCCCATGTTCAAGACATTAGACGTCTGGATCTGTGCACAGCTGAATCAACAGACTTTATGCAGGTAAGCAAGCAAGGACAATAGCGAAAAATGGCAGATGGAGCAATAATAACAGACATGATCCATGATATCATGATATTTTTAGTGATATTTGTAAATTGTCTTTCTAAATGTTTCGTTAGCATGTTGCTAATGTACTGTTAAATGTGGTTAAAGATACCATTGTTTCTTAAGTATTTATGGAAACCAGGGCCATGTCGTTATTTTCATTTTTAAACACTTGCAGTCTGTATAATTCATAAACACAACTTCATTCTTTATAAATCTCTCCAACAGTGTGTAATGTTAGCTTTAGCCCCGTTAGCCACACATAGGCTACTATGAAACTCATTCAGAATCAAATGTAAACATCCAAATAAATACTATACTTACATGATCTGATATGCTGCATGACGAGCACTTTGTAAAGATCCATTTTAAGGGTTATATTAGCTGTGTGAACTTTGTTTATGCAATGTATTATAGAGTTGCAAACTTAGGGGCGGGGAGCGCGAGCATTTAAAGTCCGCATGAACCGGAAGTTGCAAACGACTTTTCTCCGGTGTTGTGACGTATTTCCAAGTGAAACGGAACATTGAATAGAGGGCAGTTTTCCTTTAGCGCTCCTCCTCTCCCTCTCTCGCGCTCCTCCTCTCCATCTCTGGCTCATAGCAGACGAACGGTTGCAGAGGAGTGGTTTAAGCGTTTTCAACCCAAGCTGTCAAACTGATGTTATCAGAGAAGGAACGCCATTCCAGACCGGAAGTAACTTTTCAGATTTTGATTAAAGATTACTGCGACAAAATTTTTTTTTCCGTGTTTTAACTTGCACGGATTAATTGTTTACCACAAGACTAGTAATATGCACTAACAAAGTAAATAAGGTCAATTTTGATTTCATGTGTACTTTAAAGGGGACACGCACAGAATCGGCGCATTTTAAATTATGCCCCAAAATAGGCAGTTAAAAAATTTAATAATAAAAAATCTATGGGGTATTTTGCGCTGAAACTTCACAGACACATTCAGGGGACACCTTAGACTTATATTAAATCTTGTGAAAAAGGGTTCTAGGGCACCTTTAATAAAACAAAATATGTTAAATAAATCTCTCTATCTCTATAGTATTTGTTGTATTGTTTGTAATTTGTAAATTTCTTTTAATATAACAACAATTATATATATGCCTATTGTAATTATGCCCTTTGAAGGTTATTGGACACTGTGAAATTTTTGTTCAAGTTTGTGACAAGCACATAAAAATTATTACTTTTTTTCATTAGAGTAATAATAAAGAAGCTGTCCGACATTCATTAGTCTCACTGTGTTGTGCTTTGAAAACTGCAACATCACCAAAAAAAGAGAGAGAGAGAGAGAAAGAAATTAATAAATGTATAGGTATCAGTATCGGCGAGTACTAGAAAAAAGTATCGGTATTCGTACTCGGTCCTTAAAAAATGGTATCGGTGCATCCCTAGTAATCTATATTTAATTTAGGCTATAAATTATGCAGTGCAGACTGTTTGGTAACTTTGGTAACTTTACTTTGGTAACTTTATTATGGGTTTATGTGAGGATTGTTCTAAGTTCACTTAAATTAAAAGTTATATTAATAATATTAATATTAATAAATGTAAAAAATTATATAGCTTTCCATTACACTGTAATGGTACTGGAAATGTACTGGCCTTTATATGAGGCAGAAGTACATAATGTCACATTTTATTATTGGCTGTTTCAGCACAAAATGTTTTACCAACTAAGAACAACAGCACTTTTAGAGTTTCATCCCTCTGCCTAATGTGAGCTTAAGTATTGGATTAACTTAAAGCAAACGTAAAGGTGTAAAAGCTAATATTTAGTTGTAAATCCCTTGCAAGCAATCACAGGAGTGAGTCTGTGACCCATAGACATCACCAGACTCTTAGTTTCACACTTTGAAATGCTTTTCCATGCCTTTAATGCAGCCATTTTCAACGGTTGCTTGTTTTGGGGAGTTTCTGCCTTTAGTGTCCTCTTCAGCTGGTGAAATGCTTATTCAGTAGTATTTAAATAAGTAATTACTTCTCACGCGGGGCGTGTGCGGGGGGTGGGGCATGACCGTCATGGAGATAATGAAAATATTTGAAGGCTATTAGGAAAATGAATGTTAAAAATAAAAATTTGACATGAAAACCTGTCTATGAAAACATGAAAACATGATTAGAACACTGTTAGATTGACAGGGTTCCCACAGGTCCTTGAAATCCTTGAAAGTTTGTGAATCTGGAAAAAAAATTTAAGGCCCTGTAAAGTTTTTGAAAATAAACATACATAGATACAGGTTCTTGAAAGTGAATATATTTTGTGCAAGAAGTTTTCTGGAAAAAAATCTATATTATTCCATCTGGTCCGCTAATGTGTTATTTCGCCAACACTAACACTACATTAGTTACGTGCATTTACGTGTTACGTTAAGTGTTTCTCGCGTGAGGTACTTTGTGTTGTACGTTGCCATGACGTTCCCGTGCACACAAAATTACTACAATGGTACCTCAACGTTTTACAGATGTAAACCTATGAGGCAAGAAAAACTTATATATATATATATATATATAAAGCATATTTATATATCTTAAAACTGGTTATATGAGCCTAAGATCTTTTCAATGAAATCCATGAAGCAATTCATATCAGATAATGTTAGAATACATTATACTGCAGGGGTGTCAAACATACGGCCCACAAAGGTGTCCAATCTGGCTCGGGAGATGATCTAATTAAAAATAGAGATGCATGCACTATTCCACTGGCCATAAATCCAAACGTTTTTTTGTTTTATTTTGGTAAATCTTTATTCCGGGCTTGCAAACAAACTTCTTTGTAATAATTTACTAAAATGTCATTTGGGTGGAAATATTTACGATGTCTGTAAACAGGATGTTAACACAGGCACATGCTGAACATGGACAGAGGAGAACAGATGTACAAGCAGAGAAAATACTGTGCCGTGCACAAGCTCACTGTTCGCGAAAAATAGGGAGAATAATATAAATATTGAATTGGGGTTGATAATGTATCTCTGAAGGGAACTGTCTTCAGTAAAGTTTTGATGGCTTGTCCTCTTACCTCCATATAAAGTAGTAGCCTATTGATAAATACAGCGCTGCTTTGTGTATAGCAGTAACCAAGGAAATGCTATATCGCTGCTGTTCCATAAGCGCCACCTACGGTCAGAGATTGAATTTGCATTTTCATTCAGTCCATCTGCTGATTTTGTTTTGTGCAGGTGTCTTATGTAGAATAATTTCACAAAGCTAAAGTCAGAACATGCTGTTTTTGCTGTTAATCTTGAAATTATGCAATAATTTAAATGAAAAACAACTGATCATGCTCATGTGCATAACATCTTTGTTGGGAATGTGATACAAATGCAGTGTTTGCCTCTAATATCAAAGAGCTACACATATTTTTTTTAACAAATAAACAACAAATAAATTTTCTTTAAAAAAAATCTGCAACCAATATCAGAATTGGCTAATTTGCATTCAAAAAAAAAATGGAATTGCCCATAAAAAATCAAAATAGATGCATCACTAATAAAAAAAAATGGAATATTATTTTAAAAATGTAATAGTCTTTTAGCTGTAAAATCAAATCCAGTTTTAAAGAGCAGAGTACTAGTTTTCTTGCAAATTAATTTGTTGTTTATGTGGTTAATATTAATGCAACTATCAGCGTACTAAGGTTTTTTTTTTTTAAAAAAAAAAGGTAATTTGACCCGGACATGGTTAATTTTTTTCCAATCTGGCCCTGAACCTAAAATGAGTTTGACACCCCTGCAGTATAGGATGTACCGAATATTCTTCAGTTTATGCAAAATAGAATATCAGATCTCTGTCATATGGCCAAAACGTCTCAGGTTACGTATGTAACCATGGTTCCCAGAGAACAGGGAACGAGACACTGCGTTTGAACGCATATGGGGAACGTCATCACTTGAACCGGTGTCTGAAAGCAATTATCAAATCTCACCAATCCTATTGGCCAGCGACAGCCTATAACGTCATAATAGATGCGACCCGGAAGTATAAAAGGAGCGCCTAGAGAAGCAGTCAGTACCTTATCGTCTGAAGGGACTGTTCAGCAGGCAGCCCCAATGCATGGCAGGTAACACAGTGTCTCATTCCCTGTTCTCAGGGAACCATGGTTACATACGTAACCTGAGATGTTCCCTTCCAAAAAGAAACTCTACATAATAAAAATGGGGAACGATATTCCAACGCCGCCATGCTTGAGGGGAGTGCATGCCAAAATGGCTAGACAGACGTCAGAACTAGTAGCTTCAACTGAAATGCCAGAACCACTCCCCCTACGGGTCATACATAGGCTGTCAGTGACAGCATTCCCTATGGCCAAACTATTTTTTTTGAAGAAAAGAGAGTACTTCTAAGGTAATGTAGCCATGGGCCCTAAGGAACCCTAGCCAGTCACTTGTCAGGGGAACAACGTCAACCCTGAATGCCACCAGGGAGGCTGACCTGGTTTAATTAAAACAACCTAGTCTAGGCCAACAACCTGTCTGAACACAGAGTCTCAATTCACATTCTTCAGAAAAGATATCCAGTAAGAGGGAGTGCAAAGAGGCAGTAACCAACTCAGACCAGAACGTAGAGATGGGCATCCTGGAGAGCAGGACTCAGCTTAGCTTTTTACCCTTACCAATGAGGGGAGTAACACTCTGCTCAATCCTGGGATCTACTCAGCGCTTGATTATTTGCACTGAGGAGGCTGTGCACTCTAAAGGAACCCAAACAAGGGCAGTACAACCAGTCTAAGGGCTGATATTCAACAGGGAGGCCTCAGAGAAGCCTTCAACCACTGACCAGACTTAGGGAGCTAAGTACTATGCAGGACAACCCTCAAACGAGCGGAGTACTGGGCTCAACCTAACAGATAAACCATACTGTAGGCACAAAATCATGGAAGCCCAGGAAGGGCCTGCAACATGACATAATTCTACATCGTGTAGAATATATCATAGCAGCCTTTGCAAAAGGCCAAACATGTGAAAACTACATGCTTAATCTGCTTAAAAGACACCCAGATGTGGGGGGAATAGCTTAAAGGGTGGCCTGTGAGGACCACACACCTAAAGCATCTCACTTGCTGTTAAAAGAAGAGCCCACAAACATGGGAACTCGTTCTGATTGAAACACATTCCAACAAGCAGTGTACTCAGTAAAAACGTAAAAAATATGAGAACCATACTCTCCAGTGAGGTTAACTAATTAACTCAACCTGAGCTTAATTCTATACAACACATTCCACCAGGCAATGTACTCAGTAAAACACTTTATACTCTTTAAGCAAGAGGAGTACAAACTACGCCAACATGCTCTGAAAGAGGCCCAAACAGGGCCTACTACTCCAGAAAGACACATGGCGTCAGCCAGTGGCAGTGTCTAAGCTCTAAGGGAGCCTAATCTGAGAACCAAATTATCAAGTGAGGTTACCTAGCTTAACTCAACCTGAGCTTAAAATCTACCCATTCCAACAGGCAATGTACTCAGTAAAACATCTTACAGAAAGGAGAGCAATATATGCTGAGAATATATATAAAGAATATATGCTGCCATGCTTTGAAGGAGGTCAGAACCGGCCTACTACTTCAAATAAACACAGGCATAAACCTGTGGCAGTGCTAGTTCTAAGTGAGCAAAACTCTGGCTAAACATCTACCAACAAAACTTGTGATACAACAAGCTATTGTGCTCTGAAGGAGGCCCAAAACAAAGCCTTCTACTCCAAACAACAACTTGTGGCAGTGTTCAAACTCTAAAGGGATCTACATAAGAACCAAACTGAATAGTGAGGTTCACTAAACAAACTCAACCTGAGCTATGCATTCCATCAGGCCATATACTCAGTAAAAAACACTTTTCACCGTTATTAGCAATCGGAGTACAAACTTAGTCACCATGCTCTGAAGGAGGCCAGAACAAAGCCTACTACTACAGAAACAGGTGCTAACCTGTGGCAGCAATAGAGTTATTGGGCTCACATCGTGTAGGGCAAAAAAAATTGAACTAAAGCATTAACAACCCTGAGAAACAGGGGAATGCTTCACTTTTTATTTATACTACCCTGAAAATGTGAATTTCAAGGGTGGACGCTTTTCACCAAAGACAGAGACTAATACTAATCCATAGGGAACAGGAGCTTAAAGAAAGCTACCACTGTTTCACTCAAACTTGAATGTTAATTCAAGGGGTTCAGGGGAAAGTAAAGAGTGCTAATCTCTAATACAAACTCTAGCTATGACCAGAGGAGAAAAGCTACTCTACCATATGGTGGCTGTAAAGGTGGCCATAACCAACACAAAGATAACCAACCTAATGGGAACTTAATAGGGCCCTAATTCCCCTTATATTTTCTTTTTTACACACCCTGGAAACTATACAGGAAAACTAAGCTCAATATATTTTAATATATAAATATAGACTAAGCTCATTCCCTGTGGCTCGAAGAATGGAGACTTACCATCATAGAAGAATGTAATCTATGGTTCTTTCATGCCTGAAAGAGCCCCTTCACTATCAATCCAGAAGGCGAGCTATCAGAAAAGTTATCATCATGGGCCCAGCCCTCGGCCTGATTGTAAGAAGCGCCTGGGTTAAATAACCATTACTCAGGAGGTGGAAGAAGAAAAGAGAGGGTTGATGTAACTACCCTCATGGAGAGGAAAGGCTGCTGGCGTCTGTGATTGATTATCTCCCTCAAATCCTGTTTCTTCTTCCTGGAGTCCCACCTACTCTGGGACCTGCTCCGAAGAGGAAGAGGTGCCCGAGAGGCAACACTGGACTTCTGGCCCTGTCTCCGATCCTCGAATCTGGGCGGGCCAGGACCTCCTGTCTGTCTGGGCCCAAAAGCGGATCTGAGCGGTATGAAGGTCTTAAACTCTGCCAAGCCTTCGCCTTCGCCTCTCTGAACTTTCCCACTACTTTATGAGTGACTTTATGCCAATAAACTGAAGCCCGTTCTATGACACATCCTATGATATTAATCAGATAACTTAGATAAATAATACAGACATAACATTACAACTTGTATCGGCACAAAATGATGCAAATGCCAGTGAACTTTAAGTTACGCTGTACAGCGAGAGTTAGAGAAGAGAGAGCTCACGCCGTGATGTGCTTTCATGACAGCGCGCTGAAACACGGGCAACGACAGAATTTACTGTAGATTTCTATAAAGTTCTCATTATAATGCCATGTTTATGGTGAACTGTGCTTCATTTTAATCACATTATTAAGTAGGGATGTGCAACAGCGATAGAGTACTCAAGTACTCGACCGTGACAGCGACGATCAATCATGTAAACGAGTTTTTTTTTTCTTCTCCTGATTGGTTAGCAGCACTTTGGGCGGCGTCCTGAGTTCTGATTGTTTAGCTTTCCACAGCATGCGTCAAAAGACGTGAGAAGAGAGAGAATGGCCTTGAAGTCACTTAGTGATGTCTGGCTTCAATTTGACAAGATACATGAAAATACAGTTTAATGCAAGTGGTGCAGCGCCAAGCTTTTATCTTGTAAAGTGCTTTGAGTACCCAGAAAAGCGCTATATAAATGTAACGAATTATTAATAAGTATAATTATTGTGCTGAAAATATCCTTTAAATTCTCTTCATAATTAATTTAGAAATAATCATCAGTGATTTTCATACTGTAAAAAAAAACATTTTGGTGTATCAGAAAGAGCAAATTGAATAGTGACACTTTTTAAAGCTCAATCGGAGTTACACTTTCGGTCAAGCTCATGTTTCCATTCACAAACCTTTTGCAGATGAAAGTTGTAATAGCTACATCTGCTTAATCTAATATAGGATCCGTTGGGATATCAACATTTACTGACATGCTGAATGCGCTGCATATCATTGTTTAGTTTCATGCTCAAATGCAATGCCCAATATTGATTAGCTGAGTTATTTGAGATGGTCATATTGCTTTTAGACATTTCTTTTAAAAAAAATAAAAATACTGATGTTATAATAATGCAGCAGTGCTTTTTTTTCATCATATTTATTTTCATCAATGGCATAATTTGTATGACTTCAAAATGCGCAGGCGATTTATGGAATCACTTAATAATGTAGATGAAAATAAAGCACAAATCTGCCATAAACAGCATTATAATGAGAACTTTATAGAAATCTACAGTAAATTCTGAAAGTGCATCACGGCGGGAGCTCTCTCTTACTTTCACTATAGCACGTAACTTAAAGTTTACTGGAATTTGCATCCTTTTGTGCTGATACAAGTTGTAATGTTACGTCTTTATTATGTATATAAGGCATCTGATTAATATGTGTTATAGAACGGGCTTCAGTTTATTGGCATAAAGTCACTCTCCACCTCAAGCAGCTATTCCTTTTAGATGCTTCCTTATAATAACATTGCTGCATCATTTGACGCTTGCTGTGGAAAGCTAAAAAATCAGAGCTCAGGGCGCCGCCCAAAGTGCTGCTATAACCAATCAGGAGCAAAAAAAACCCAAAAACATTTCAATCATCGTTTACATGATCGATCGTCTCTGTCACGGTCGAGTACTCGGTCGCTGTTGCACATCCCTAGTTGTGTCAATCACGTTGACACTCTGCCACTTTCGTCCTTCATAAAAAATTCGGACTGTGCGGAATACATATATATATATTGGTGGTCTTATTTTTAATATGTGGCTCCAGTATCGCTAGAAAAGCATCAAACTGAGCCACTGACATCCTGAAGTAAACTTCAGTCACTCGTGTGTCACAGCAGCATGACACCAGTCATTTAGTGTAATTAGAATAAAATAATTTAATTAAGACACTGAAATTTTAATATTTAAATTTATTTTAAAAAATTGCTTTGCATTGTGCAAAATTATCACAAATTAGTATTGATGCTGTGGAATCCTTTTCTATTGATATAGGTTTCCTCATTTACAGCTGGAGCAATAATGCGAACATGAGTTCCATAATCAATGGCTCCAACAACTGCAGGGAAGCCCGAAATCTTCATTAAAGTAGCTTGCTTTTGCCGCATGGTTTGACAGTCAGTTGGAAAGTCAACAAAAGTGGGCAAAAGTGATGTCTGGTGTCTTTTTTTGTTTTTCTAAAACCTGTAATTGTAGTTTTACTTTTTTTGTCAAATAATTTTGTCAGATAAAACCTTCACTAATTTAGTGTTTTGTTCTTCCCTCATATTTTGATGGTTTATGCAAACTTGTAGGGTCATTTGACAAAAACATCCGCACATCACTTTTGGCCACTACTGTATGTTTGGTGTGGTTAGTTCCACAATAGTGCTATTTAAAACCCTGCTGACCAATGGTGACCCTCAATACACAAACAAATTACACATTATATTCCATTTTCTGATGAGCTTCTCATTATTGTGTCTGATGGCCGCTTACACAGAGGCAGTGACCGCAGAAACTCGTGAAGAACAGCATCTGTTGACAGAATATACAAAAGATATGAGGTCAGACAGCATGATCAACTCTTTATTCACGTTTACAATAGTCTGTCTAAATCCTACATTGAACCAATACTATTTTTGAACAGTAAATGAGAATTAGCAGCAGGGAACTGTATCAGTATGGCATGTCGATATTGTTTTCGGTACATAGTCAATCATATACGAATTAATATCGTACAGAATACAGGCCGATTTGACCAATCATATGAAACTTGGGTAAATTTGGTTTTATATTCGCACATTCGGACTTCCGCATAGGCTACAATAACTTTGTACACTACATTGGAAATTCAGTGGACGTTCGCAAGCAAGTATGCCATTAAAATAATACTTGCCCATTTTGATCGATTGTGAAAAATGTTGTAGGTTTACAATCGTTGGTTGTAAATATCATGTCGCTGTTTAAAATTTGCAAACATGTACTTTATTGCACATTATTAGAACGTTCTTAAACGCGGAAGTCCGAATGTGCGAATATAAAACCAACTTTACCCAAGTTCATATGAACGAGGCATTTTGGTGCAGCATACAAACATGCGCCATAATAAACCACCACACACAAACTCAAAAAGGAGATATCAAGCCGAAATCTCGCTCTCCGTTTGTTAAAGCAAAAAAAAAAAAAAAAAAAGTTTGTTAACTGATAAACTACAACTTACCTCCAAATAGCAGCACTTTTCTACTTGGGTAAATTTGGTTTTATATTCGCACATTCGGACTTCCGCATAGGCTACAGTAACTTTGTACACTACATTGGACATTCAGTGGACGTTCGCAAGTAAGTATGCCATTAAAATAATACTTGCCCATTTTGATGGATTGTGAAAAATGTTGTAGGGTTACAATCGTTGGTTGTAAATATCATGTCGCTGTTCAGAATTTGCAAACATTAACTTTATTGCACATTATTAGAACGTTCTTAAACATGGAAGTAATGTTACTTTTCTCCGGTTCTTTCAGGATCGCGTAGGCCATTAAATTCCTAGCTGGTTGTCGTTGCCATCTGTCAGGCTGCGATGTCACTTGATTGAACTGGTCAGAATTCCCCCCAAAAAATTGCGCTTTCAGTGTTTTATTAAATAAATTATACATTGCAACATCATACTTCACCTGGGATTCAGACGAGGACCGTGACGTCAGCAGCTCTGATTGGCTGAAGGCAGTGAGCAACAAAATCTGATTGGTCACAGACCAAGTTGGAGAGACATTTGAATTCCGAATCCGATAAGTCTCAAGTTCAACATATTTTTTTCGCATGTAATGTTACTTGTGCTGCTGGTGTGTTGTTTAATATAGATTTGTGTGTACGATTGTAAAATGATTCTGCCAGTGTAAACTTATTAAAAATATTTACTCATAATTGGAAATTATAGGTTACACTGCATATATTAAAAAATGGGCTTGTAATGCATTATTCATACTGAAATAAATAAGCACAAGTAATAAAATGAATTCTAAGGATGAATAAGTAAACTTAAAAAATATACTCAAATTTAACTTTAAATACACTACAACTTCAGGATATTAAATAATGTATTTTTTAAACTTTCAGTGCATTTTTACAATGATCATTTTCAGCACACAGTTAAAATATACCTCAAATATATTTTTATAAAGTGCAAATAAATACACTTTTAAAAAAAATAAACTAAACTTACACTTCAAATATATTTTTCTAAAATATATTTTTCCTAAAATATACTAAAGTACAATTATTTGAAAGTGTGTTAAAAGTTGTATTGTGAAAATATGATTCTAATATTCTTGGTATTGCAGATGAAATATAACACGGATAACATTAAATATATATTTTCCATCAGGTTGAACTGATTATTAGCCACTCAAACCTCTCACCGTCGGTCGCGCATATCCGCCATGTTTTGTAGTTTTTTAACACTTTTTACAGTTTGTAGTTCTGAACTGAATCCTCATCCAAAGCACAATGGGTTGTGGGCAATATTAGCCTTTATAGTGTGCACGGATCCACACTTCGAAAATCTACCGGAAATAGACCATCCGGGGAGTTTTGGCATACTCTTTTCAACATGCTATGCTTTGGGACACACTTATTTTAATTTCACATACTATTTAGGATGGATAGTATGGACATTAGGACGCAGGGATTGTATACAATGTATGGACAGAAAAGATAGCATCCATTTTACTGTATCAATTCGAGCCTAAGTCCAACGATGAAACGTCTGAAGTAGCCGATCAACCAGAAACTGATTCGCAATAATTTCTCTATAGTAAGTTTCACCTTAGTTTGAGTTATATATAAGACGTGATAGCAGTGTCACTGTTATACTTCAAGTAGGTGCACCTGTAGGAACTGTATCAGAATGCCAAGAGAAGCTGAAAACCTCTAACATAAGATAAATATTGAGGCCAGATGTGTACAGACTTTTTCATCATAACTATTAACAAAGAAAAATGGCTATATCATTGAGTGTTTACTGTTTACAGAGAGAATACTTCAACTAGTTAGTGCGGACTAGCATCTTAACATCCTATCACAATACAGATAGAGCTCCAAACTACTGTAATAATAAAAACGCAGAGGAAAAAAACAGTTTGTTTTACAGTTATGCAAGTGAACCAAGCCCACAGCTATGTTGTAAACTCCCACATTAGCCGAGCACAAACGTGAATAGCTGATAATGCATTGCACTTTGTAAACAAAAGTCGTGCTCCATCCTTGATCATTACTCCAAGTAATAAGACAAACAAGCTGCATTAATCGACACATTTTTAGACAATATTGGACCCACATCTGAATAGCAGAACTACAGAACATGAGTTAGCTGGTTAGCAGGAGAAATACAGACTAGAGTGAACGTTACACAACATAACATACAAAACTATAATTAGATCTACTATAATAAAATATAAACATCAATTATTAATCATACTTACAGGCTGAGATTCAGAGGAGCAAGCTGGTCCAAATAAACTGGGCATTGATCCATATTTTAAGACCAAGCGTTTTGTGAATCCTGTGTTAAACTCCCCGAGGTTTGAGAAGCAGTCGTCAGTAAAATCACAGGAACACAATAAAAGATTGTACTGCTGTGGTATTGTTAAAATAATAAATTTTCCCTGGTGTCTGCACACGCAATAAGTGGGCGGGCAATATACTAATGTTTCGTTGTGACGTCACAAAGAAACGGCTTGGGATTCGTACAAACGACTTGTTTAATTGACTCAGTCGACTCTTACTTTTGAGAGACATTAACTTTATATACGGTGCACTTTCAGATTTAAAAATTTGCAGGATGTTTTCATTCACTTAGAGCTATGTTACACACTACATGAAAGGTCATTTTCAAAAATCCATAATAGGGGAACTTTAACGAACTCCTCCTAGAGCTTTAATCAGATCAACGTCATATTTGGTCAGTCTAATCTAAAGGCCTTGGGATGTTAAATTTTGAAGAAATTGTGTTTTCTTGAGTGTCCGTGGCAGCCTGACAAAGTTCAATGTTTCACCATGAAACAGGAAGCCGTTGTTAATCAGGCACACAATGTCCAATCTGCCCCAAACTGAACATGTTTGATAAGAGTACTGGCCTGAAGACATCTACATGACAATATTCAGTTTATTTATAGCACCACTTGCGGGCAACGTGAAATGGCATGATTTACACTGTAATTCACTCCCAGAAAACAAATTTATATATGCCATGAAGTACCAAACATTTTAGAAACACATTAAATCATGCAACACTTGGCTAAATGCTAATGACGCCATGAACAAGGAAGTTGTTGTAACTCAGTCATACAATGTCAAATCTGCCCCAAACTTCACATTTGATAATATAATATGGTCCTGGTTTGAAGACATCTATATGGCAATATTCAGTTGTATGTATGAGTACATTTAACACCAGTGATTTTGCCCTTATGGATTAATATTTCCCTTGTATTTTGAACAGCGTTGGGGAGAACACATTCCACAGATGCCTGTAAAAGAGATTCTGAAGGACAGGAAGAAGTGAATGAGTCAAAAACATGATTAATTGTCAAAATAAAGTTTGATTAACATATTATGTTATTGATACTTGTTTGTTTGCTCATTTTGAGGTTTGTTTTTGCAGTCATTTCTGAGTTATAAATGGATTTATAAGAATCTCTAAAAATACTATTTATAATCAAAGGTTCACTTGAAACTTCACCACCAAACTCCTTGTCATATTAATTAAACAATCGTTATTTTAATTCTTCAGTTGATAACCAAATTCATAATATTTTTATTTGGTAAAGGGCAGTTGATTTTGAATGTGGCAATTTAAAATTGCATGCTGAATATTACTGGTTGTATTTTTAAACAGAATTAATATTTTGGAAGTGAAATCTGAAAGGTGAATATGGATTAGGCTTTTGCATTTTTAGCAATGAAAATGTGTGTGAAATGTTTTGAATTGAAATATTCACAGCTTAAATATACAACCATGTTGAATTTCAGTCAATAAAAATGCAAGCCCTAAAAATACAATGCATTAAAATACAAGTCATATGATAATGAAGGGTTACATGGAGAGCAAGGATCTTACTCCATCGAAAGAGTCTTTCAAAATCTACCAGTTCTGCCAGAACCATTGTGGAAACCGCATTTGGCAGACTGAAGTCACGATGGAGGGTTCTTTTAACAGTGTCCACCCACCACAGTCTCAAAATATATATATGTAGCATGGCCACATATTGGGGTTTATATATGTATGGTTGTTCTGTAAAAGATAAAACACTTTATTAACCCTGTATGGTTTTATTTTTCCCCTATGTATTACTGTGTTTGAGCCCTAAATCTGTTATCACAAGATATTATGTAACAATCCTCTATATTATAGCGCTGTTACACCTGTATATAGGCAAGAGATGACAGTATAATGGCAGGGAAAAAAAGGAGCGCATGTTTGACGCTCTGTTGTGAAGTGTTGGTGGTGGATAAACTGTCCTGGCTGTTCCTCATTGGCAACAGCTGTTGCTGTCTCGCTGTGCTCTGCTGGAAAAACCAGCATAGACCAGCATACCAGCATCCCATTCCAGCAAGACCAGCATAAGTTGTGTTTTGGTGCTGGTATGCTGGTGCTGGTATGCTGGTCACCAGCAAACCAGCACCAAAACACAACTTACGTCGGTCTTGCTGGAATGGGATGCTGGTGCTGGTATACAGTTTTTATTTTATTCTATTTACAACTACATTGAATTTTGGTATGATGAAAATCATGAAAATACAAGCTTTTATTAATACACATAAGTTCATTTAATAATAATATATTGTTCAGTAAACAACATTAACACAATAATAATAATTATTTAACAAAAACAACAGTCATCTGGCTCAACAAGCAAATTACAATAAAACACATTAACAATCATTTATTGTAAGTAAGTGCTCAAATTTTTAAGGTTTTTTATGTTTTTTTGGTCTGTTAATGTCCATTATTTTTTCTGTGATAAACCGTCCAGCCTTTACCAATCTGGCCTGCAACTCTGTCTCCTCCAGATTCTTTTTGGCAAGCCACTCCTTGAAGCAGACTGAAAAGAAATGTACAGATTAACAGTGATGCTTCTGTTGCACCAGAACAAAAAAAAATATATTACCCCATAACCCAGTACCAAACACCTTGTGGCTACTGCTAGATAAAAAAAAGTTTTAAGTTGGCTTGAAAATGCTGGACCAGAAAGTTTGAAGAAGTTTTAAAAGGAATATAGATAGATAGATAGACAGATAGATAGATAGACAGACAGACAGACAGATGAGTATCTACCTTGTAATGTCTGAAATTTCTGGGGGGTTAAAGGCTGCTTGGTGGTTTTGGTGGTGGGGCATTCCTTCCCTGTGAGACTTCTTTCCCCCAGAGTCTTAGTGCCCCAGATTGCCACTGCCAACTCCTTCACAAATAAGGAATCCCGCTGGCTTTTTTGTATCCTTGACCAGGCCTCTCTGCGCACTCGAACGTTCGCCCCCAAGTGAATCTGACAAAATTAAAACAAAAATAATCAAGGTACTACATTGTACATATGCATACAAAATTCATAAAAACTTTAACTTTAACTAAAACCCCTTTAACTAAAACTGATTTCTCAACCATACAGTAGACCTTACTTTGAGTGTAAAAAAAAAAAAAAAAAAAAAAAGTCAAAAGAAGGAGATGATAAGTCGGTCGGTCAGTCGGTCACACAAAAGAATGAAGTTGCTGATTGGTCATCAAATAATAGGGTAGCTTCAAAGGGCTTTAACCAGAGGAATAAGGGTCTTACCTAGCGAAACGATCGGTCATTTTTGAAAAAATGTAAATGTATATGCTTTATATAAACAAATGATCGTCTTCCAAGTGCTTCTGCCAAAACCGCACTTTTGTATTCTTCAAAAAGCTTACGCTGTATGTCCTACACCTTCCCTATTCTACTTACGGAACGAACACAGCGCCAGTTCCATTTTTTCCGTAAGTAGAATAGGGATTCTGCTCATTTATTCATTCTGCTCAGAACGTTCCCTCATACAGCTCTTGACACACTTGACATTGCACTCTAAAAAAAATCGTATTTTCTCTTCCCAAGTCCTGGGTTGAGCCCTTTGGGTTACAGCGTAAGCTTTTTGAAGAATACGAAAGTACGGTTTTGGCAGAACCACTTGGAAGGCAATCATTTGTGTTTATAAAGCATATACATTTACATTTTTTTTTTTCGAAAATGACCGATCGTTTCTCTAGATAAGACCCTTATTCCTCGTCTGGTATCGTTTAAAGCCCTTTGAAGCTGCACTGAAACTGTAATTTTGACCTTCAACCGTTTGGAGGGCATTGAAGTCCACTATAAGGAGAATAATCCTGGAATGTTTTCATCAAAAACCTTAATTTCTTTTTGACTGAAGGAAGAAGGACATGGACATCTTGGATGACATGGGGGTGAGTAAATTATCAGGAAAATTTTATTTGAAAGTGAACTAATCCTTTAAAGTGTACTTTTTCTTTGTGGAATTTTCAGTGTGAACGCACTTCTTGCAATATTTATACTTAAAACGTCATAGAATAGTGCATAAGTACGCAAATTGGGATGCACTAAAAGACACTTTACTATCCCATGAGGTCTTGTAAGTGGACTTGTAAATTGCATTGAAGCAACACATTTTACATTTCAATGCCAAAATGACAGATATAGCATGTCTGGATTGCATTCATATAGAACGCATACCTTTTTTATTAGTCACAAACTAAATTATTCTTCAAATGTAGTTATTTGACAGTGATTTTGCAAGTTGTAAGAGAAAACTGGCGTAGAAGTAGACTTTTATGGCAACAGCAATAGTGTCCATTTTGCAAATATTGGTAATTCATTTCACATGTGAAATCAAGTAAGTGTAGCTAGAATTTGCGTTCACACTCCTTCAGTGTATGATTTAGGTCTAATGCCTGTTTCACACCACAAGCTTCAGCAGAGCATAAGAGGGTGCTTACACAGTAACACATAAAAGCACTTTAAATAGGTTGGTTGTACCTGTCAGCAAAAAAATTAGAAAAACTTTGAACATCCAGGAACGTAAGTAAAATGACTAAATAGATATTTACAAAGCTTGTAGTATTCCTGTTGTGAAAAATGTTCCTGTGTATTTTTTCTTTTTTAATTTTACTGAAATTTGCTGAATTTATTGAAACTGTTTTATGAATTAAAATCACTGAAAATGGCCTGGACATTATATTGACCACCACAATACAATATGTCACGTATATTATTTATTTCTAAACACCCTTTTAAAATAAATTTAATTTCATGTGGACCCTGATAATTATGAAAGGTATAAGACGTACTATACGGGTATGTTTATTATTCAAAAAGGCCCATAACATAGTACTGCAAATGTAAAGCAAGATTTACCATAAACTGACATCTCAACTGTAGGGTAGAGTTTTATATCTTTTAGATAAAAACATAAATTTTGACAAAAAAACAGCTTGAGGTCATTTTTCATATGTCCAATAATAAGAATTTTAAGAAAAATATTTTTTTCAGTGGCTCCTTCCAGGGGTGAAAGTTAAATTAAGTGTAGCTGGGGGCTTATATGGATAGACTATCATCAAAACCACCACCTACAATTACCTCCATACAAACACTTAACAACTTAATCAAATCTAGAAATATGGTTGACATTTGGAGGCTTCAGGATCCGACAGATAGGGATTATTCCTTTTACTCTCATGTTCACAAATCATACACTAGAATTGATTACTTTTTGGTATCATCTGAATTGGTTTCCAATATTAGTAAGACTAAATATCATAATATATTAATATCTGATCATAGCCCAGTTACGTTCCAAAATGAAAGTGTTTTGCCAAAACGAAATTATTCGTGGCGTTTCAACCCAATGCTAATCAAAGATTCAACTTTTATTTCATATTTAACTGGAAAAATGGATGAGTTTTGTGTGACTAACGACAATGGAGAGGTTTCAGATTCAATTTTGTGGGATACTTTTAAATTCGTAATGCGAGGCCATATCATATCATTTGAGTCGTCTAAAAAACGGGCTTTAAATAGTAGGCTTCGGAAAATAGAGGAAACATTGCCAGTGCTCGAACAAGCATATAGAGTGTCACTCTCAAAGTCTGATTATAATAAAATCTTAAAATTAAAGTATGAGTACAATTCTATCTTAAATGGCCAAATAAGTAGCCTTCTCCTCAAACTCAAGCAGAAGAATTTTGAGTTAGGGGATAAACCTGGAAGGTTGCTTGCAAGGCAATTGAGGGGAGAACAAGCTAAGAAGGCAATTCACATGATTAAATCAAAAACAGGCATTTTAATAACTAATCCTAATGAGATAAATGAATGTTTCAGGGAATTTTATTCTGAATTATATACTTCTAAAATTACAGATTCGGACCATAATTATGATAGTTTTTTTTCTAAATTAAGTCTTCCAAAACTTAGTGAATCCTCTAGGTCTGACCTAGAATCTGAACTCTCAATTGAAGACTTATTAAAGGCAATTCATGCTTTTCCATCTGGGAAAGCTGCAGGCCCGGATGGGTTTGGCTGTGAATTTTTTAAATCTTTTAGTAAGAGGCTGGCCCCTTATATGCTGAGAATGCTACAGGATTCAATTCAAAGGAAAAAACTTCCTGATTCTTTGTATGAAGCAAATATTTGTGTAGTTCTGAAAAAAGGAAAACCTGAGACAGATCCAGCCAATTATAGACCCATTGCCCTCTTAAATTTTGATCAAAAAGTTTTGACTAAAATATTGGCTTCCAGATTAGCACAACACATCTCAACGATTATCCATCCTGACCAAACTGGGTTTATTCCAGGAAGGTTTTCATTCTGTAATGTCCACCTACTTCTTAATATTTTATATGCAGATCGTCAGTTAGCCAACAATTCTGCAGCCATTATTTCACTAGATGCCCAAAAAGCCTTTGATCAGATTGAGTGGCCATATATGTTTGAGGTTTTGAAACAGTTTGGATTTGGCAACAAATTTATCAACTGGATCAAAATTGTTTACTTCCATCCGTCCTCATCTGTTTTGACCAATGGTATTAGATCCAGCTCTTTTGAACTGAACCGGGGTGTATGACAAGGTGATCTTCTATTACCTCTACTTTTCAACATTGCACTCGAGCCATTAGCTGTAGGAATTAGAACTCATCCACATATCCATGGTATTTCATTGGGCAATGCTGAAAGTCTGATAAGTTTATATGCAGATGATCTTTTACTGTGTGTCACAGATCCTGTGGTTTCTGTCCCGAAAATTATAGATTACATTGACACTTTTAGTAAACTTTCAGGATACTCAATAAATTGGAGTAAAAGTGAATTTATGCCCCTAACGAATAACTTAAGTGATATCTTTTTGAGCAGTATACCATTTAAAATAGTGGATGATCATTTTACATATCTCGGTCTGAAAATTCCAAAGAACCCTAAACAGTTGTTTAAATTTAATTTTTTTGGACATGATTAATAAACTTAAACTAAGCATTGAGAGCTGGAAACTGCTCCCTTTATGTGATCATGTGATAAAGATGGTTACTCTTCCTAAGTTTCTATATCTTTTTCAAAATCTCCCTATTTATTTGCCTGCAACCTTTTTTAAGCAACTTGATTCAGTTATTCTTTCATTTGTATGGAACTGTAAAACACCTCGCATAGCAAAAGCCCACTTGCACTTTTTATTTTTGGGCAGCAAATGCCAGGGCTCTCACTTTCTGGCACAGGGGTATTCTGGATGACATGATACCTGAGACTTCTCCTCTATGGGTTCGTGCAGAGGCTGTGTCAGTGCCAGAGTCTTCTCTCCCAACTTTACTTTTTACAGAGTGTAAATCTATCTGTAAATTAGGCAGCAGTAATTTTGCATTGAGAAATTCTTTGAAGATTTTGAATCAGATCAAAGGGTTTGAGCCTTCTCGGATTGATGGAGCTTTTTCAGGATGGAGAAAAAAACGTTTATGCTGTATAGAATCTCTATATAGAAGATCAATTTGCATCCTTTTTGCAACTTAAAAATACATTTGTACTCCCACAGTCTCACTTCTTCCATTATCTCCAAATTAGAAATTATGTAAAGAAAAATATTCCACATTTTATAAATAAACCTGAAAACCATATTATTCATGAACTTTTATCTTCTAATCCTGAAACTAGACATTTGGTATCTCGTTTTGTTCATGCTTTTACAACACCTACAGGTGCTGGTCATATAATTAGAATATCGTGAAAAAGTTCATTTTTTTATTGTAAATTATTTTAAAAAATGAAACTTTCATATATTCTAGATTCCCTACATGTAAAGTAAAACATTTCAAAAGTTTTTTTTTTTTTAAATTTGTTGATTAGAGCGTACAGCTCATGAAAGTCCAAAATCCAGTATCTCAAAATATTAGAATATTTACATTTGAGTTTCATTAAATGACAATCCCTACAGTATAAATTCCGGGTATCTTTTGTTCTTTGAAACCACACTAATGGGGAAGACTGCTGACTTGGCAATGGTCCAGGAGACAATCATTGACACCCTCCACAAAGAGAGTAAGTCACAGAAGGTCATTACTGAATGGGGTGGCTGTTTACAGAGTGATGTATCAAAGCATATTAAATGCAAAGTTGACTGGAAGGAAGAAATTGGGTAGGCAAAGGTGCACAAGCAACAGAGATGACCGCAAGCTTGAGAATACTGTCAAGTAAAGCCGATTCAAACACTTGGGAGAGCTTCACATTGAGTAGAATGAAGCCGGAGTCAGCGCATCAAGAGTCACCACACTCAGACATCTTCAGGAAAAGGACTACCAAGCCACTTCTGAACCAGAGACAACGTCAGAAGCATCTTACCTGGGCTAAGGAGAAAAAGAACTGGACAGTGAACAGTGGTCGAAAGTCCTCTTTTCAGATAAAAGTAAATTTTGCATTTCATGTTGAAATCATGGTCCCAGAGTCTGAAGGAAGACTGGAGAGGCACAGAATCCAAGCTGCTTGAAGTCTAGTGTGAAGTTTCTGAAGTCAATAATGATTTGGGGGGGCCGTGACGTCTGCTGGTGTTGGTCCATTGTGTTTTATCAAGTGCAAAGTCAATGCAGCCATCTTCCAGGAGATTTTGAAGCACTTTATGCTTCCATCTGCTGACAAGCTTTATGGAGATGCTGATTTCCTTTTCCAGCAGGACTTTAGCACCTGCCCACAGTGCAAAAACCACTTCCAAGTGGTTTGCTGACCATGATATTACTGTGCTTTATTGGCCAGCCAATATGCCTGACCTGAATCTATGGGATATTTTCAAGAGAAAGATGAGAAACAGTCGATCCAACAATATACAGATGATCTGAAGGCTCAATAGTGCCTCAGCAGTGCCACAGGCTGATCACTTCCATGCCACACTTCACTGATGCAGTAATTTGTGCTAGGAGCAAGTCATTTGCTGTAATATGTCCTGCCGATCAAGTATTGAGTGCACAAAAGAACATACTTTAAAGAACTTTAACTTTTCTGTTTTGCAAATCCATTTTTTGATTGATCTTAGGAAATATTCTAATATTTTGAAATACTGGATTTTGGACTTTCATGAGCTGTACGCTCTAATCATCAAAATTTAAAAAAAAACTTTTGAAATGTTTTACTTTACATGTAGGGAATCTAGAATATATGAAAGTTTCATTTTTAAAAATAATTTATAATAAAAAAATTAACTTTTTGATGATATTCTAATTATATGACCAGCACCTGTATATGCACTAAACACCTTAAAATAGCCTGGTCTACTGAAGTGAACGACGACGTGTCTGATGAGATCTGGGAAGAAGGCCTGTCGAGAATAAAGAGCTGTTCTGTAAATTTGAGATATAAATTCAAAGATCAAAGTTATGCATCGCATTCATTACTCCAAAACTGGATAAATATTTCCCTCCATTTCTTCTCAGTGTGATAGGTGCAAGTGGCAGAGGGGACATTGGCACATATATTTTGGTTTTGCCCTATTCTGTATGATTTTTGGTCTAACATTTTTGAATTGTTTTCAAGCGCATACAAAATTAACATTCAACCTGACCACAGTCTGGCTATTTTTGGCTATTCTGATGTTATGGATAGTATCCCTCATACTCATCAGCACGCTCTAATGGTAGGCTTAATCGCAGCCGAAAAGGTAATACTCCTCAATTGGAAAACTTCACAAGCTCCTTGTTTTCGGAGATGGTTAAATGAGATGCTTTATATTATCCAAATGGAACAGTTACGTTTTGGTGAGCTTGGCTTACAAAAAAGATTTGAAGCCACATGGGGACCTGTCACAGACACGCCAGGCTCCACCGCTCACCAATCACAACGCACTGACTCTCCAGAGTACGGATCACCCGCACCTGCACCTCATCAGCACTGCAATCACCACCAACATAAAACCTGCACACTCACACACAGTCTTCATCCGGTCTCGTTTGCATTACGTCTTACCTTTATGCTTACCTCAAGGACTCCTACCGAACTACTTACCTGTCTCCAGCGTCTCCTGTTCTCCTCGTGTGATTCCCATCTGTGTGTGAGTGTTCCTGGTCTCCAGCGTCAAGTTTCTCCAGCGTCTTCCGAATCATCCGGTTTCTACAATCAACAAGGACAGTATCACTTCTCTGCACTCTCTACTTCATCCATTGCTTCACTTATTATTCACCTGCACAACTGTTTGCTCGTGTTGGTATCAATAAACATCTCTACCAGTTATATCTGCCTCGGTCCCTTCTGTATTGTAACACTATCCCAGTTTCTATAATTTAGTACACAGTTCTAATGGATTACTTGTTACAATTAAATGTTTGCTTATAAAAAAAGAAAGAGAGAGAAAATATTACTCTTAGTACAATTTAATGTTAAAATTAAAAATGATTAATGTCATATTTATGTTTAACATGTTTGGTAGCATTAAGATCAGCATTAATTTATGGTAAGGAGGTGATAAAACACATCAGACTTAATGATTATTTAAATTACTTTTATAGATTTCATAGAAAAAAAAAACACAAAGCAAAATGTATTAGCTGAAGTTTTATGTAAATTTAAAATAAACATGAACTTGAATAAACTAATTAAAAAAATGGAACCAGTAAAACAAAAACTACAACAAAACACAGTCAAATTCATTGTAAAATTTCCTCCATATCCTCCCCCAGCTGCTTAACACATTGTACAGTGTATTTGTGCCAGTTTCAGTGTGATCGGGAGCTGATCCGCACCGATGTCCATGGCTAGAGCTGCAGGGACACTGTACTCCTCGCAGGTGTCCGACAGCAGCACCATGACACCTCCATCTTCCTCCGAGACACCTCCGATGGTGACCTCCTCCGAGACTGTTTGAGCTTCAGCCCTCTGAAATGTAATAACAGAAACAGAAGTCTCAGTCAAGGCGTTATATAACAATAGACATGAACACTATTAACGTTAGTTGACTAACAGTGAAAATACTTTTATTTATTAATCTTCATTAATGCTAATTTCAACATTTACTAAAACACTATAAAACGTGGAACTGTTGTATTTTGTTAACTAACATCTGTAACAAAGATGAAGAAGTACTGGAACAAATGTGTAAGGTCAATTCATTAACATTAATAGGGCCTTATTCTAAAGTTTTACCAATATTATGAAAATACCAATGGATGTATAAAAAGTTCAAAAATGTATATGCACTTGGTACACGCTCACAAGAGTAGAAAAATCCATTAGAGAATAATTTGGCTACATGATGATAATATATGTTGTGTACCTCCACAGCTGAATATCTGGACGAATTAAATCTGGCAGCAGGTCTGAGAGTTGCCTTGAGATGGGAAATCTCAGCCTGATCTCCCAAACTCAGCTCAAGCAGGGCCTCATCACCTCAAAATCCTTCTGGCCACACCTGAGAGACAAGTCTCTGATGGGGACCTCTCCATCGGTCACCCGCGTCATCCTGAGTACCTGCAGCTGCATGATCAAATGTGCGACTGTTGTTAATGCACTGCAAGTGAACACAATCACAGGTGCTTAGACACAACTGATATAACATTGGCTGGGAATCTGAATAAAATGTGTCTTTAATCAAAACATGACTTTTTAATAATGAAAGCAAATGAGCAAAAATTGTGTGTTTATAGAATTTTCATTTTGGGGAAAACAAAGTTGAATTTAATTATTGAATAACATTTTATTAGTTTAATTCACTCACTTTTTCTATTTCTCGTTTCAGGGAGATAAATCCTCCTCTTGTGAACAGATCTTCCTCTTCCCGTCATGAGGACTGTTGGAGAACTGAGGAGGTCTTTCGCTTTTTTTCTGCTGCCTCTGGCAGCGTGAGCCGTTTTAAATTTCTTTGCACCAGGGCCAAGAAAAATACACTCATGTCCAAATTTTAAGGACAGGGTGTGATTTTTATTTTATAATATAAGCCTCCCCCTTTTCAAAAAGTGGGGTGTCCCATCAACTGGAGCTATAAATGCTCTCTCACCATTGGTGAGTGCACTTTTTAAAAGTCTTTTTAAAAGACCAGATCTCAATTTTGCCTGTGGACACCTCAGATTTTCGCACGGTGGTTTGTGCGGTTGTCCACGCAGATGAGCCTGGTGGGAGTGGGCCGGCTGTATGGTGAGCTTGTAGCTGACATTCTGGAGGATATGAGGAAATACACATTGATTTAATTATAATCAGAGCTGAAAGAGTAAGACAGAAGACCAATAGAAGAACGCTTTGAAGCTGCACTGAAACTGTAATTTTGACCTTCAACCGTTTGGGGTCCATTGAGTCCACTTAAAGGAGAATAATCCTGGAATGTTTTCATCAAAAACCTTAATTTCTTTTCGACTGAAGAAAGAAAGACATGGACATCTTGGATGACACGGGGGTGAGTAAATTATCAGGAAAGTTTTATTTGAAAGTGAACTAATCCTTTAAGATGTGACAGAAATTACTTAATGACATACTTGGACAGTCTCTGAAAGGACAGATTATAATAGTGATTTTGAGCACATTTTGTATTTTTTTAAATTTATTTCATTTTATTTTAAACTAACTTTTTTACTTTTTTTTGCATTTCTCTTAGGATGTCAACCCCCTATAGTCGTCAAACACCACTTAGAATTGTGTTGCAACCTGCAAAAGCCAAAGAGCTTTGACTTTTGTGTCACATCAAAATAAAATAGATATAGGCACATACAAGACGACCACAACATGTGCACTCACCGATGGACACAACATATATATGTCCATCAAAAATGGTAGCGACCCAGAATTTGAAGAGGGTGGGTCATACGTAATCAAGAACTACACCCTCTCCAGAAAATATTGTTTGTCACTCGCACACAAGAACATTCAGAACAGCTCCGTTGGCTGTAGCGGAGTCAGCAGAAAGAGCTGCTAAGGAGGCCCTCTACCCCCTTCCCAATGTATGACTGGTGAAGAGGAGGACATTTTCTCAAACACTGGTCATCTTAGTCCGGAGGGAAAAATTGAAAAAGTGAGTGAATTTAAGAGCATAAATGAATATCTTGTACATTATTCTGATTTACTTACCCTAGGCAACTGTAAGCTATTGTACTTGTGTTTCTCAGTCATGGTCCTTGAGTCCCCTAACACCTTGAATTAACCTTGATTGGGAATACAATATAAGGAATACACTGAAAATATTCAGTGTTGGGGGTTCCTGGACCAGGACTGAAAAACACTCTGGTATTGTCCTTTTCTGTGACACTGTCATTTTTCAGGTGCAAGTGGCCAGGATGACTCGGGCCCAGGATCCTATCCTAGATCTTAGTCTGAGGTGTGGATCCAAACTCCATGAGGTCTCATTATGGAGAGATGAAGCGTTGGTGGTGTTTTATGTCAGAGATCATGTGGAGCTCACCCACCTTAAGGCAGATTTGGTTTTATTAAATATTTGGTATTTAATACCTCTTTAAAAGTTAACACCTCCTTAAAATTCACTTTTGGCAGTTTGGCAGGCTCTTTCTTTTTAAGAAAGAGCCTGCTAAATAAATAAATGAATTTAAATGAATAAAGTTTTGTACTTTTCATAGCTGTTTTGTAAATCACTAATGTATTACTGCTTTAATTTAGGCGAAGTATATTTGGGGTACAAGCCCAACCTCCAACACGAGACGTATCCTGGTCTGCATGCTGACCCCCCCACTGGTCCAGCAACTGTGCTGGAAGGGCTCTGGCCAGAAGAAGGCCTTTGGAAAGATGATGGTCTGCAAAGCAGTTATAGGTACAGTACGTAATGTTTATATGGGATAAGCCCTTATAGCTGTAATGAAAAAAAAAAAAAAATGAACAAATGTCAGTAAATGAACAATGTTTAATCTATCTCCGCAAATGTCTACTAGATGACACACTTTGCATAATCCTGGAATATATATCCACATATTCAGCAAAAAGGATGAGCAATCCATTATAGAATTAGTTTTTTTTCTTTCAGGGTTGCTTCACATTTTTAAAGTCAAATTTAAGGCTTTTTAAGACCTGAATAAATAAAAATTAATACTAGCCTAGTAGCCTATACATTGTGGCTGTTACCAATCAAATGAAATCATTATCAACAAAATCCATCTTTGCATTACAGAGGTGACACAGAATGAGAAGTGGCATTAATATATTTACACAGCATTTACAATTTGTCTAATAAATTTAATTCAATATTTAATATGGATTTTTTTTTTTCTAATTTTAACTTTTTAATTAAAATGTACCTTAAATATGAAACTAAACTAAACTGCCAGTAGGTGGCAGCAAGTCACTGTCTTAATGAGTGAGTGAATCAACCGATTTGTTCAAATGACTGATTCATTCAGGAACGAAGCTGGGATTCATTCGTTCTAAACGAGGATTCAGTCAGTATAACAAAAACATTCTGTTGCTCGGGGGCTCTGTTCTGCTGTTCATCATTTTGAAATTTTCGTTGGCGAAATAAAGGAAAAAAACAATATTAACAATACTGTGTCTGTAATGTAACTCGCATTGTTCATTTTATTCATTTATAAGTTAAATGAACATTGCATTTGTGCTGATTTGGGGAAAACGGCACTCTTGCTCGTGTGATATTGCAATACAACTACATCTTATACTATGATATAATGACAAAAACTCATCGGGGCAAAAATGCCCGTGTATCTTGAATTTTGAAATTTTGAGGGCATATAACTGCACGCATAGCTACATCACGCTGAATAAAACGAGTAAAGAAAACGTGGTACTTATTAAAAGAATCACCCTTTATTTAAATATATGAACACAGAAATCCTGTTAACAGGTTAATATAACATTTCCCATTCAATGACTAGTAAAATAATCGCAATTTACTCTCTGTAAAATGGCGTAATCCGCAGGGTGATGGACCCGGAGGTGGGTAAGGTTGGTGGTGTTGCCACCCTTCGCACTGACTGTAGCTAGGCAAATCCTGCAGATTGGGCTGTCTAAAGAGCCGAAAAACTCCCATTCTGTCGAGCTTACTTTACTTTTTTCGGGTGTGGAGATCCTCTCGCTCTCCCGCTTGGACGACATGGTTCTTCTTCTCGGATTAGCTGCGCGCGCTGCGTCTTCTTGTTTGACAGGTGTCAGCGTTAAGGTGCGATACTGCCACCTGAGAGCTCAAACAGGTACTGGCGCTGGAGTATTTATATGTCATGATATCATAAGCGTCCTATTCATTTTAAATATTGTGGTTATCGCCAATACCGGTATATTGTCACACCCTAAATTAACACGATATTGATATTTCATGCTCTGAATATCACGGTTATCGTCAATACCGGTATATTGCGACACCCCTACTGTGTGTATATATAGTCATGACTGGCTCAAAGCCATGACAAATAAGAGGAGGACTAGTAGGTTGGTAAGGGTGAAAAAAGACTGTTTATTAACATATAGAAAAATATATAAAACAAAAAAATTGCTTACAAAAATAACTCCAATTTCTGTTTGACACATGGTGTTAAAATATCAGACAGAACCAAATTCAAAGTAACAACAAAGGCAAAATAAATAAACACGAACAAAAACCAAACAAGCTAAACGGAAGCAAACAACTCACAACACCCTCATAATAATACAATACTTCCCTGCACTCTTGCACACTTCCATTTAATAAAGGACAAAACAGGTGCCAGTCATTTTCTCAATTAGCCCAAACAGATAGGTACAGATTCTCGCAATGAGTCTCCCAGCCACACCCACCGGTCGACAACAGCAGGAGTAACGGGAGACCCGTCACTATATATATATATAAGATAAGATTCTGTGGCCTGTTTATAATGCAGAACACATATACGATGCACATATGACACACGCATGAGCGCACAAACATAAAGCATTAAATTACTGAAGAACTAATTGTACAGATTTGTACAATAAAATAGGCATTAATAATTTTGATTGCTAATTAATTTATTTTGGAAACAGACTAAATGAAAAAGTAAGTCATTATTTGATTGTTTGATTGGCAATAAAAATAATAATTATTTGATATTATGAAATAAATTATGAATGAAATATTAATACATCAATTCACAAGCTCAAAATTAACTTGTTAGGTCCATCCCAACAAAACTATTATTCACTTTTTAACTTCATTTACCAAAGTGCATGGAAATGCTAAAGAAAGAGGCTAAAAGGAGAAGCTAAATGACTAGGAAATCAAAGAGCTAATAGGAAAAGCAGCGGGGAAATGGAAACACAGTTACCCTTTTAAATGCCTGATTCAAACCTGTATTCGTAATTCTGTTTGTGAATCCAGTTATTTCTCTTTTTAAATTGCATTTTTTACATTTTGAAATTTCGCTATTTATTTATGAATTCATTTATATTTATATTGATAATCTTCTCATTGAGTGTTTTATGTTGTTGTAAATTCTTTTCTAATATTAACTATTTATTGATGGATTAATATTTCATTGATTCATTAATTGTTTTCATGATTACTCTTTTTTTTATTGCCCATTAAAAGATCAAATAATACATTACTTTTTCTCTTCAGTCTTTATGTAATCAAATATATTGTAAACAAATGTATTAATGCCTGTTTTCATTGTTCAATTATTTCTTAACTAATGGAATGCTTTTCAACTATTTCTGTGACTTGTGCTCCTCCACAGGAACACACTCACTGACATACACAATAAATAGGTGAAACTTAAAGATAATTTTTAAGAACTTGAAAATAAATATATAAAAAAGTGAAAAGTAATTTTACATTACAATTATTGTTAAAACTAATAAATTTAAAGGCAGAAAAAAATATGTAAAAACCTCATAAAACACTGCATACATATCATATTTATATCTTATTCAAATTTAATGATATAAACAATCACTTGTGTGTGTGTTTGTGTGTTTATTTCAGAACCTGCACCTTTGGAAAGGCAAGTATTACACTTATAATTGATATACTATAATGTCATAGATTTGTGGGTTTCCTAAAATGTTTATTTTTATTTTTTAATTTTTTTTTTCTTTTTTTTTTTTTTCTCAATTTTATGTCATTTCAAAGTTGAGGAGAATTTCCAAAAGCCTGGACCAAATATTACACAGCATTCAAAAATTTGCTAGACCTGGGGCCAATATAAAGGACTATAGTGTTAATAGTGAAGCTGATCTATGGGGAGATGTCTGCAAAGATACCTGTGTCTTGGGAAGTGCCCAATACCTTTGTGAATTGGCTACAAATTCATAAAGCCACTGCTCATCTTTGGAAGGTATTTTATCTTCTGTTAAAAAATAAACAAAACATTCAAATGCCATTTTATTATTATTAAGGTTTACATTGTTTTGCTGATCATGTCTATTTTCAGGGCTCCTGGGAGATTTTGACAGCAGGTTTAAAGGATGTCATGCTGAATCTTCAGATGAAAAGGTAGTAAAATATATGTATTTCAACAAAACTGCTCTGTTTCTGCTTCTGTAATAATGACAAAGTCAAGAATTAAATCGTTTCTAAACTCTTTAATGTACTTTAAAGTGTTTATGAATGTACCTTCTAAAATGTAAAAGAACAATATGTTACTCATGATAATGTTGATAAGTTACCATGAAGTTATTTTTTAACTTTTTTTTTTTTTTTTTTGTCAGGAAACTTCAGGGAGTGGCTTAAAAGTGAGATATGATGATGATGATGTTGAGGAGAGACCTTATGGAGAGCACAATTCCTCCTTGGTAATTTGTCTGTCAGTTCATTCAGAAGGTTTTGCTATGGTGACTGTGCCATATTGTCTCTGAGGTAAAAAAAAAAAAAAAAAAAAAAACTAATTATTGTTAAAGGATGCACTGTACAACTATTCAGTTTTGGTGTGCATTATGTAAAATAAGACCCACATGTTAACTTACGGATTTCAGATCCAGTCTTCTCATTGAAAAATACTTGAAAGACAATTACTGCATATTACTGTCAGAGGCAGTACTTGAGCTCCGGTCTCCAGCGAGAGTCAGACTCCCAATCCTTGAGCCACTGGAGAATGGTGAACCCAAGAGTAAGACGCACTTTGGAGAAGTTGAGATGCAGAATAAGTTTTTAAAGTCCCTGTGAACCGGAAGTTGCAAATGACTTTTCTCCAGTGTTGTGACGTATTACCAAGCGAAACAGAATATTGAATAGAGGGCAGAGTTTTACTTTAGCGCTCCTCCTCTCCATCTCTGGCTCATAGCAGACGAACGGTTGCAGAGGAGTGGTTTAAGCGTTTCCAACCCAAGCCGTCAAACTGACGTCATCAGAGAAGGAACGCTATTCCAGACCGGAAGTAACTTTTCAGATTTTGATTAAAGATTACCGCGACAAAATATTTTTTTTTGTATTAACTTGCACGGATTAATTGTTCAGCACAATACTAGTAATATGCACTAATAAAGTAAACGGTCAATTTTGATTTCATGCTGACTTAAATAAAAGTTCAAGCAACAAAATATCCACAGCTGAAGCAAAAACAGTAAAAGAAGTTCTCAAAAAACAAAAAAACTGTCCAAATGGGCATTCCACAAGAAACAATCCAAAGATTCAAAAGATCTTGAAGCAAAAACTCCAGATGAGAAAGTCCTCAAAAAATAACAGAGAAAAATTAATTTTTTTTTAAGAGCTGCTTGCACTTGCTTAGAATAAATGGACTAATATTTGAATCTCGTGTTCATTCGATCTCTCAGTCGTGTGTCCAGGAAACGATATACGCACGCATAGAAAACATACAGCCGCCTTCTATCGGACCACACACAGGAGTAATTTCTCTATTGCAGTTTTTAATAACTAAGTGGCACCGATATATCTGCCAGATGAGAGTGACATTAAAGACCAAACTTAAACACTATACTAATAAAGAATACTATACAGAAAAATTGGTGTGTGCAGAATTTGATCATTTAATATCACTTAGTAGGCTACATTAAGTGACGCTAAGCATTTTCTTTATAATGGTTTTATATGGATGAAAACTTAACGTGTAATAAGATGTGTTTTGTTCATATTCTGAGCTCATCTGTTTTGCTGTACATAGTTTCTATGAGAGGAAAAAGTTTAACGTGAAATTAAACGTGTTGCGTTCAAATTCTGGGCTCAACTGCTTTTCTGTACATATCATGGTTTATTAGTATGATGTTTACTTACATTAAGCCACATTAAGCACTTTATAATGTCCCAAAAATGGGACAAAATGGCGCTCCATTTCACATCCGTTTTCCACGCTGTCAGTATATGCAGATAGTTCATAACACAGCCAGCGTTCACCATTCTAATATGTTTTTAACTGTTTAATATAAATTTTAACATCTACTTCCATTATTTTCCAGTCTCTACTGTACTGTTGGTGACCTAAAGTCCCAGAATGCATTGCGTTGCTGACGTCACGTTCCCGGACTCTATCGAGCTCCGTTTGTTTGGTGCGAATGCACGCGGCGGCACGCGTTCAAGGAAGTCTATGAAGTTTAGAGGAGAATGAGATTCGCTACCAGAAGTCTTGTCCACTCCTGACGGCAAAATGGAAATATTTGAATGACTTTCTAACATTTACAGATGCAGAATATACCTGTGAAATGTAAGTTATGCGCTTAGGAAAACACCACACACAAAAGCATTAAACAGCGCAAATATCTGTCAGCACATGAATCTGTCAGAGCATCTGACGGGGAAAGCCACTTTAAACGATAGACCTACGTGTTAACTATATCTTAATATTATGAGTTATTTTTAAATCCCTTAATAGTAAGCGTGTCTCATGTTTAAGCCAAATTGTATATGCATTTCCCCCACAGCAGCACTCTGTGACGTCCACGGCTGTTTTTCAGATGCGCCTGTATAAAACTACTGTATATCAATATTTATAAAGGGTATCAGCTCATTCCGTATCGTATATTAAAAATATTTCGGTATATCGTACAAACTCGATATACCACCCAGCCCTAGGTACCGGTACGACAAACACTGAACATCTGACAGACAGACAAACCTAACAAATGATCTGATGCTGAGAGATCTAAGCAGGAGCTCATGGATCAAATCAGAATAATGTTGCTTTCTTAGAAATAATAATAATTAAGAAGGTTATGATGAGAAATGAGAGAATATTCAGACTAAACTCAAGAGAAAGTCCTGAAGAGTGTCTGAAAATCAGACAACAGAGGTTTTTTGTTTCTTGCTCTTCTTGAACTGTATTTTCAATGGCAGTCTTACCAGTTGAATCTTATTTGTACAGTGGGAATATTTTGAGCTTCATGTTACATATTTTCTTATTTCCACAGACTAGTGTTGTCAAAAGTACTGGTACTTCGGTACCAAGTCGGTACTGAAATTTTAAAATTGTGACGATACCAGCATTTCTGTAGTACCGGTAGTACCGATAATCCGCATATATTCGGTACCCACTGATAGTGCTGTGTCAGTATTTACTTGAATATCACATGAGTGAAGCGCAAAGCTTTGTTTACAGAAGAAATAATAGGTTAGCAATTAAATGTGACATCGCAGCCATGGAAACATTTTGGTTCATGCCGAATGAGAGAGGTACGAGTCCATACATTCAAGCTTTGCGAATCGCGATCTGGTCACTCGATTAGAGAATTTAACAATATTCCATTAGTTATTCCACTGAACATGGAATCTCTGTTTCTTTACCCAAATCTCCACTCACGCAGGGGATTATAAACATTTCTTTCGTTCGCTTTAAGGCCTATTATATTCGCATTATTTACTGAGGTAAAGTAGAAAAAACACCGTAGGACAGAAATCTTTTTGCTTGCACGTCAATTTCTATTTAACACAGTTTGTGCTTGTTATTAGACTTTATAAGGCGTGTCAAGTTTATTTGTATAGCGCTTCACACACGCTGGTGATTTTTAGTTTAGCTTTGTCTGGCAGCGCAAAATCAAACATAGCCTGAATGTCTTGCCCCTGCTGAAGATAAAACTCGCTCTTCAGACCTTTTACAACAAGTGTCAGTTGCTTGTAACATCAGGAGATAACATGAAGATATTATTAAAGAGAAATGATCCTTTCCTGCTCGTGCCCCACATCCCTCTCAAAGAACAGAGCGGTAGTCTATATGACGCATCTTTGTGTGGAAATAAAATGAATGTTTTTTAGAATAATACTTAACTTTCTTATTATTTAGGTTACCATTATTTACTGATGGGCAATGGGCTAATGAAGATGCCTTGTGTGCAATTGTTCCAATAATTCCAATATAATTTATTTTCATATATTGTCATTCCATTTTCACTTTTTCACAAAATATTCTGTTACAGTTTTATATAGCTACATACTTAAACATACAAGTACATCAACTTGCGACTGGATTTACATTGCTTTTGTTTGTTTGATGTAGAATATTGGCAAAGTTTACAGATCTATGCATCCATGAGTCTTTTTCAGCAAAGACAAGACAAAATTATAATCAATAGATGACAGTTGAAATGTCATCATGTATAAAGCCACAATTGTATACTATAGAAAAAAACTTTTTAACATCACTAGTAAAATGGAAGGGGGCTGGGGTGTGTGCTTTACAACGGATATGCATGCAAAATATCTTTGAACAGCTGCCCTAGTAACCCATCAGGATGTTTTCTTCCTGCCCAGTATGACCACTCAATAACCGCAAGATGCTCTGTTAACAACGCCTCAGTTCTGTTTCCCCTTTGTCTCCAGATGTGTTCCTTAAAAGTTGACCATGCTCTTTCTAAATGTTGTGTATGACTACCTGATTGAGGATCAACAAAACACTGACTGTGATTCACAGTACAGTGGATGTATCCCATATTTCCTAAGGCATTCCTGTATGTCCTCCATTGGTCACTGATAATGGTACTGCCTTGCTTCACATGCTGTCTAATCAGAGGCAATAGGTGGTGTCTTGACCTTCTTTCCACAAGTTTCAGCACTGGTCTTCTTCTGTCCTTTTTAACTCCCATCATTCCGAAGACCCATTTCTTTCTTTGCCAGGTTCTTCCAAAACGCCCACGGGCATACTAAGTCCCAAACATTTCCAGAAAAATGAAATAAAACAAATAAACAAATATATAAATAAAACAAGTCGTTTTGTAGTAAAACTCTATAGTGGTGGGTGATAAAGCATTTAAATCAGTTTACTGCTAAAAACATTTCTGTTAGTAACTTCACTAAGAGCATTCATGCTCTCTATCTCTCTCTCTCACACACATACACAGTGTGAGATATTCTAGAGTTATCCATCAAAGTTTTAATAAAGAATTTTTGGTGTGGAGCTGCCTCTTCAGGTGAGCCCCAAGCCCCTTATTTTCTGTTTCTAGCAGCATTTTGGAATCACATTTCCTTAAACTGGTGTATATTAAGATTTTTAATGACCAACAATTCAATAATATTGTGATTTTTTTTTTATTTTTTAGATTATATCACTCACCACTATACCTTAACATTTAAGGAAATTCAATTACAATCATATGCATGTGCAACCAAATTTTTTGAATATAAACATTTGAATTCAATCTTTTTTAAAAAGAATAACTCAGCCAAGAGTTAAAATTTTGTCATCAGCATTGTTAAACAACTAACCTTTCGCTTATGTCGGAAGCTGCTTTCATATATTATGACAAATTCTCTTCTTCCACCCACACAAACTTTATTCCTTGCTCTCAGTCTTTCCATTGAAATAATGCAGACGTTCCTTAATTTTTTTGCCATTCTGCTTAGTGTTCTACTGCTTCCAGCAATGCCGTCACTGATTAGGTCAATCTGCCTGAGCCTGAGCCCTTGTGAGAACCTGATAAAGAAATAATTACTTAATAGTTCTCAGTTCATCAACAATAGTTGAAGACTTCAGATTCAAAAGCCTCTAAGTGCCGTCTGAAATTTTCTTCTAAAATGAGCATTTTTATCAAGGTCATATGTTTAGGTTCAGTAATTTCACTTTAATGGCAATTAATAGGTCATTTTCATTGCCATTAAAGTGAAATAACTGAACATAAACATACAAGCTTGATAAAAATGCTCATTTTAGAAGAAAATTTCAGATGGCACTTAGAGGCTTTTGCATCTTAAGTCTTCAGTTATTTTTATGGCATCAGGCATTCACAGACAGAGAGACAGAGAGATATATTAGATAGATAGATAGCAATTAATAACAACTATTGTCATGTCTGTGGGTGTGCATTCAATTGGAGAAAATAAGAACACATGAAATAGTACCTGTAAATAAATTTCAACCACTGGAATAGAGAGCACCTCGAATTCTCAAAAATTGACCCTGTTCTGACAGTCTGATTACAGGTTTGTCCAGGATGTCTTGAACTTTTACAATTCCTGTGATGAAAAAGGTCACTGTTTTGTATGTTAATGCATTAAGGAATTCTACAACTCCTAAAGAACATGATACATAGATAGATAGATAGAATTTCATATCACAGAACCTTTGAAGTGTATTTACCATAAGCAGTAGTCATTTTTACTGGCAGATTTTAGCTTCATGTTTCTCTTGCAAAGAAGGCACTTCATCCTCTTCTTCAGGAGTTTTTTCTTCTGCAGCCACCTAATCAGCTTTATTGTTTTCTTTTTTGTTTGTCTTCCCTCAACATGGCAAAGTAACTTTCTTGGTAAAGACATGGTATCTTGAAAAGTAAAAAAAAAAAAAAAAAGAAAAAACACTTATTCAGCCTCATGTTTTTACAGTAATGGACATATTTTTGTAATTTATTTAGTATTATGACTTATTAAGTGTTACCAATCTAATTACAGGCTTAATATAATGCTTAACTGACAGTGTCGAGAAAGAATAAAACAAGATGGACCCACTTTATATTAAGTGTTCCCATGATTCAATGATTCAAAAGATAAATGATAATTTTTCGCGAGAGCTCATAATGCAATTTAAAAACAACTTACGATCCAGTGGAGTCCGTCTCTGCAGGTGTAAAGTAGATGACTCTTCAGTGTCAATTTTAATTAAGTAAAGCTGGACTAAACACTAAACTTGCGCACAATCATAATTAGTGCGCTCAATTCTACCCATCCCCCAAAGGTTTCGTTAAAGAAAAAAAAGAAAAAAGAAAAAGCAAACGTCTGATTGGCCCATTGCATGCAATCAGTCATTCCCATAAGACATTTTACTGGTTGTAAGATTTCAAACAGAGAAATGCAGATCATTATATAAACGTAAATTCCAAGCCAACAATATTTGGGCCATATGGGTTATATTCAAGTGGCATTCCAAATTGTAAAAGTTACACAGAAAGCAAAAATATCAATATATCAAGTTTATACGACAAGAATATTCGCCTGTTAAGGAGGGATAATGATACCTCATTGGTCCTCATCACGTTAAGTCCACCAATAGGCGCGACTCTCAGGAATACGTCACATATTCGCAATTTTCAACTCAGAGCCGTTAACGGTCAGTTGTTTCAACTGAAAGGACAAACGGCGCGCATTTGCCTGAAGTCATCCTCGTCTGTCGTTAAAGCTTTAAGATAAGTTGGACTGTAAGCAATAAAGAGAAAGCAACAGGCGTTTTAGGCATGCTATTGCAGAATTCAGCTTACACTTTTAGTCATTGTTCATTTAATATAATACTTATCTTTTCCAAAAGAGCCAGCATAAAGGCAATGGATGAGGCAAGTTCAGTCGGCACTTCTGCCCCTCCCGAAAATGAACGTCCAAAACGAACAATTAAAAAAAGAGAGAGATTCCAGATCATTTGATGACCAAATCTAAAAAAGTCAAGACGGAAGGTAAGTACAAGGGTGGTAGTTTACCAATGAGATGTAGGGATTCAAAAAATGCACTGAAATTGTCACTTTACATACGTTTTAAAATATGTGTAAATAAGTGTAACGTTAGTTTTTATCCGATTTCTACAGCCTGCCAAAGGGCAACCAGTCCACAGGGATTGTTTTATACGCAATTTTAAATGTTCCCGAAAGTTCCACCGTCACACACATTTTAACTATACCACGTGGGTGAAAGTACTACGATATATGCAGAAAGCATACTTTTTGTGCTCAAAAGGACTTTAAAATACAAAACAGTAGGTCTAATTAGGGATAGATCCATTTCCCAAACCATAAAAATAGAATAACATTTGAAAAGTTTAAAAAGGCCTACTGCATGCATTTCAGTTTGTGAAAATGATAATATTAAAGACAATTACAAAATGTTGTATTTGTAAAATACAGTTTGTTTTGCAACATATATTATTATTATTTTGTTATTGTTTATTATTTGCAAGTGTTACTATTTTGTGTTTTTCATAGTGAGATTATTCTTGAATTGTATTCAAATCAGCAGGGTTGTTTCAACATAAAAACATCAATTGAAAAACAAAAAAATACAAAAATGTATTTTTCATAGATAATATGTGAGATTTCAATCATATTTTGACCATTTTGACACACACAAACACACACACACATTTTTCTAATTTAATGGATCAAAGTTTTAAGCTATTTTCTTAATTTTATATTTAAACTGTAGATTGCTCAAAGAAGTTGGCGCCAACTGCTGAACAACTGATCAACAAACACAAAAGGGAGATTGACCTCTTAAAGGAGCGGGTCGAAGGTCAGAACAATGTAATCAAGGAACTGCAATCTGAACGAGATTTTCTGAGGCAGCGGGTTGCATCTCTTACAGCAGGTGAGTTATGATGAGTAATATGCATGGTGATGAATGAGACATATAATGCAATGATGTAAATAAGATTTTAATTTTTAGATTCATTGCTTATAATAGGACTTTCAGTGTGAGTGAGCTCAGTCAGTTACACCATAAATGGAAGTGTTCTTTTCACAATTGGAAGAAAAGCTTGTTCACATGTACTGCAAAGTTTCAGGAGTGACAAATGCATAAATACTAAATTATTCACTTGGCAACTCCTGTAGTAACTATGCTTAACAGTGATAACTGTAGCAAGTTAGCAACGGACTGGACAAGCCTATGTCAAAATAAGTGTTGTAGTGTAAATGCAGAGCAACACACCTGCAACAGTTACCTTAAACAAGAATAAGAAAAAAGGTCTGTTGGCTGAATGTTTTTCATGTGTCCTTTATAAAGCAATGTTTAAAAAATAGTTGATTTTTTTTATTGAAACTAAAAATATTTAAAGGTATCTAATACGGCTGCATGATTAATCGTATTTTAATCGTGATAACGATATCTGCTTCTCTCAAATGATGAAAAATAATCGTCACGATATTGGCCCGCTCGTTATTTGAAACGTTTTTTCTTTGGGATACGCTTGTGGTTGCCAGATGCAAAGAGCTTAAATCCCCCAAATAGAGCTTTTCCCTTAAAAAGATATACTGTCTGAAAACAAACATGTGCACTGAAGTTTAGCGATCTCCACAGCGAAATTCTGCTGCAATGAAAGTGTCATACTGCCAGTCTTTGTTTCTTCACAAGCCACTCGTACTATTTGTGTGACTAAATCTGCCATGATCAAACTTTCAGTGATGAATTTCAACAAATGCAACACGGATCTCCATCTTACTGTTTGCAGAATGCACTTTTGCAACCTACAATTCAGTCTGGAAAATGAACATAGTTTGGAATTATTGGAAATAATATTAGGAGTTTCGCTGTTTTATCTTTTGAAGTTTTGAAGAGCAAAGTAATCGTGATTATCAGTTTAACCATTATCGTGCAGCACTAGTATGTAATGTATTATTTACTTAATGATGAATATTGTCATTAATAATTAAATAAGTTCATTTGTTTTGTATAATGAATAGCTAAAATGGTAAATAATTAACCCCCTCTAAGCTTATTAAATGTTCAAAATGACTTGACACTTTATGACTTTTCCAACACTAGCTATACTTCATACCTAATAGGGCTGCATAATATATCGAAATTATCGTAATATCCAGGGTATCCGCGGGGCATTAAAAGTCATTAAATGGATTTTGCAGAAATTAAGGCCTTAAATGGCATTAAAAAGCATTAAATTTTATTCCTACAGGCATTCAATTTTTAGATAGTTTTGAAGAAAAATAATACTACCAGTTTATATTGAATATAGCCTTCATAATTAATAACTTTGATTTGCTAAATTGCCGTAATGCCGTTTTGGACAGCGGCGGGCTGGGACATGGAGATGGAAGGCTGCATCAGTGTTGCCAACTTAGTGACTTTTAAGACCTCTTTTGCGACTTTTTTCCAAGAAAGCGCACAAATATACTTGTTAACCTGATCTAGCTTCCGAGACCCCCCCGGTACTGCCGTGAGATTTTGCTTGCTTTCACCTCTCTCTCTGCGTGGCTGAGAGGAGCAGTGCATTCAGTTTAAGCTGTGCGCTCTGTCAGAGAACAAATAAAATAGATACTATTGCTTCTAACCTGAGTGTATTGTGTTCCCTTTCAGTCGGTCACGTTCGACGTACGTCAGTAGTGACCGACGAATTGGGATATCGCTAGAGAGCCCTATCAGCTTCGAGTGAACTACAACAGGCCAATGAAGTTGGCGTGCGATATTTGCATAATGTGCACCGCCCCCGCCAGGTGGTATAAATAGGGGAGCAGATGCAATCGCACTCTGTCTTTCGCTTCGGAGCCAACCTGTGTGTTCCTGCTGTTAGTCTGAGAGTGACTTCGCAAGCCTTTGAAGAGCTTTTGTTCTACAGTGCTGGCTTTATGGCACCTTACAGCGAGGCCGCAAGCTTTCCCAGAGTGAGCTTCTCGAGCTGTTATACAGCTCTCAACTGCTGTTTTCACAACATTATTTGCCCCGTTGGTTTGCGATTTGGGCCGGTTCCTCTGTATGTGTGACTCAGGGAGTGAAAAGTGTACCTGCAGTCACATCGCGGCTGTTCCCTGTGTGCTTCGGCACAAAGAACAAGAGCTTCTAAAAGAGCTTCACAGACAGACACTGCGTCTTTTTCAAGACGTCATTCTGTCTGTGCGTTTCTGGAGGCGGTCGTTTCCTATCCTCACTGACGGCCACAATCACTTTCTCTCATGTCTGCTTAGCGTGCTGAGACTGTGTTTGTGGGTGGTTCATATTCTCTTGTAAAAAAAAAGAGAGCATGCCCACGTCGGCGCGTTGTTCGTCTTGCCTTTCTCGTAAGGGCTTGAGCGCTCAGCGCGCCGTGTGCCGTCGAGCTGCCGGCTGACAGCGCGCGTTGCCATGGCAACCCAGCGCGTTGTTCGGCACTCTAGATGCGTGGTCGAGACTCGAGTGCCTCAAATGAGGTGGAATCCCCTCACCTATTCCCCGATCTAGTTTCTCTTTCTGAATCAGAAAAGTACTACTTTTGGTGAATAAGCCAGGGTGACCAGAGGATCACAGTGGGGCATTACCTGCCGAGCCAATCTCCGTGGGCCCCCCACTCCTCTAATGCATCGCAAACATGTTATGACTGTGTTCGTGGCTGGTTTATGTTTGGTAAACATGGCCACGTCGGCGCTCAGCGCCGTGCGTCGTTCAGTTAGACGACCACGTTCACTCTCTCACATGGCTGGTAGCTTCTGGGTGGATTGCTAGTCCTTCTCATGGGGGACCTAGCATCTTAGTCAGGGCTCCAGCAGAGGATCAGATGTCGACTGCTACATTGGAGAGAGGGTTGTTGGGCTCTGGACATGAAGATGAGGCTGAGCGTCCCACGGTTGTGATGTGCTCATGCTGAATCAGATTCAGAGTTAACGACCATGCTTTCCCGGGCCCCTGGGGGCGTGGTGTGACGCGTACTCGCCTTGCCCCGCCCCCTGTCTTAGCCCGGACGTGCATGAAAAACTTGGCAGTTTGGAAGCCTTTTTTGGTTGGAACGCCAAAAGGGTCATAATCTGCATTAAAAGTTTTTTCTCTCTCACTACCCTCTGTGGTGGGGTGGCAGTGCTACGGGCACACCACCTCTGCCCTGCATGGGTCTTGGCCCCCGGCAAGTCTGTGGAAGGCCAAAGCACTCATTGCATATGGGTAGTTCTGAGTCAGGGTTGAGCTACGCATGATGCAAGTCATAGCGCAGGCCCCTGGCCAGACAATGTCTACCATGGTGGTCCGGAAACACCCCTGGCTAGCCTTGCAGAGGTGTGTCATCGTCTAAGTACGCTTTCTCGATGCTCTCATCTCACAAGCTGGCCTAAAATCCAGCCCGCAGCCAAGCCACTTGGCTAGCGAGAAGCGGTCCTGGAGAAACGGGTGACCTGGAGCTGAGGTAAACAGTTCTTCGGGAGACGATGCCCGCATCGCTCCCTCCCCGGAGGAGGGCCGGGTGGAGAATTTTGGTTTGTTCCGCCGCTGGCTCTCCGGAGACCAGCGGTGCCCACGGAGTAGAACTGTTTTCTAACCCTCCAGGTCCCAAGAGGGCGTGGCTGGCAGTGCACGAGGCCCCACCTCGCCACTCTCAGCCCCCTCTCACTTCGCCAGCAGGTCCCAGTGTGTTGGTCGAGGCCGCCTCCCATGTGCCGTCTCCCATTCACACTGCCACCTTGCAGAGTCTGACCACACTACGGGCCGCTATGCCGTCCGAGTCGGGTCCAGCACTCTACCTCGCTGCCCCACGCCCGGTACGTCTGTGGTGCATTTGGTCCCGCTGGTTCGGTGTCTGGAAGCCTGGCTAGCGCTTTCCAGCCCGTCCCGCTGGCTCATTTGTACCATTTGCGGGAGCAGTTGTGCGAACACAGGGACATGGTGTTAGCTCACCTCAGTCGGTTGGGTCTTCGGGTCAACTGGGACAAGAGCAAACTCTCCCCCGGGCAGAGGATCTCTTATCTCAGTAGGGAACTGGATTCGGTCGCCTGGACTGCGCGCCTCTCCGAGGAGCGCGTCTAGTCAGTGTTGACCTGCCTGAGTACGCTCAAGCGCAGGACGGCGGCCCCACTGAAACTCTTTCAGAGGCTCCTGGGGCATATGGCATCCGCAGCCGCAGTCACGCCGCTCGGATTGCTTCATATGAGGCCGCTTCAACACTGGCTCCGCGGCCGGGTCCCGAGATGGGCGTGGCAGCGCGGTACGTTCCGTGTCCCCGTGACACCGAACTGCCGTCGCACCCTCACCAAGTGGTCGGACCCTTCGTTCCTGCGGGCTGGAGTTCCCCTCGAACAAGTGTCCAGGCATGCTGTGGTCCACACAGATGCCTCTGCCACGGGGTGGGGGGCCACGTACAACGGGCATGCAGCATCGGGTCTGTGGACGGGGCCCCAACTGCATTGGCATATCAATTGCCTCGAGTTGCTAGCAGTACGTCTTGCACTGGGCCGCTTCCAGGAGCTGTTGACAGACAAGCACGTACAGACAGCACTGCGGCCGTTGCGTACATCAACCATCAGGGTGGTCTACGCTCCCGCCGTATGTCGCAACTCGCCCGCCATCTCTTGCTATGGAGTCAGAAGCATCTGAGGTCGCTTCGTGCCATTGACCTCCCAGGCGTGCTCAACCGTGCAGCCGACGAGCTCTCACGGCAGCCTCCGCTTCCGGGCGAATGGCGACTCCATCCCCAGGTGGTCCAGCTGATCTGGCAGTGCTTCGGCGAGGCACAGATAGGTCTGTTCGCCTCCCCGGAGACTGCCCACTGCCAGTTGTTCTATTCCCTGACCGGCGGCACGCTCGGCACGGATGCCCTGGCAATCAGCTGGCCCCGGGGCCTACGCAAATATGCGTTTCCCCCAGTGAGCCTTCTCGCACAGCTCCTGTGCAAAGTCAGGGAGGACGAGGAGCAGGTCTTGTTAGTGGCTCCATACTGGCCCACTCGGACCTGGTTCTCGGACCTCACGCTCCTCGCGACAGCACCTCCCTGGCCCATTCCTCTGAGGAAGGACCTCCTGACTCAGAGACGGGGCACCCTCTGGCACCCGCGTCCCGACCTGTGGAAACTCCATGTGTGGTCCCTGGACGGGACGCGGAGGTTCTGAGTGATCTCCCGCAAGCGGTCGCAGACACTATCACTTCCGCTAGAGCTCCTTCTACGAGGAACCTCTATGCGCTGAAGTGGAACCTGTTCGTCGAGTGGTGCTCCTCTCACCAAGAGGACCCCCGATCATGTTCGGTCAGAACCGTGCTTTCCTTTCTGCAAGAGGGCCTGGAGCGAAGGCTGTCTCCCTCCACCCTCAAGGTGTATGTTGCCGCTATCGCCGCACATCACTATGCAGTTGATGATCAGATCGTGCTTCCCTAGCGATTTACCGTCAGGTTCTTGAGGGGGGCGAGGAGACTGAATCCTCCCCAGCCCCCCTCTGTACCCTCTTGGGATCTGACCCTGGTTCTTACATCTCTCCGGGGTCGTCCCTTCGAGCCTTTGCAATCAGCTGAGTTAAAAGTACTGTCCCTAGAGACCGTCCTCCTGGTTGCATTTGGCCTCGCTCAAGAGGGTAGGGGACCTGCACGCATTTTCGGTTGACGAATCGTGCCTGGAATTCGGGCCCGGTGACTCTCACGTTATCCTGAGACCCCGGCCTGGATTGTGCCCAAGGTTCCTACCACTCCCTTTCGAGATCAGGTAGTGAAACTGCAAGCGCTGCCTTCGGAGGAGGCAGACTCAGCCCTAGCTTTGCTCTGTCCCGTCCGCGCTCTTGTTGCAGTTTTGAAGAAGTCCTTGGATCAACACAGACAACACAGCCCTACATCTTGGCAGTTGGCACTTCGAAGAGTAGCATCCATGGCTACTACATTGCTGTGGATGAGCGGCTCATCCCCTGCATGGCTAAGTCCTCTCTCTCAGCCTTTGATGAACTTTTCAAAGTTCATTATGTGTTTGGCATTTCATATGATGCCGCTTTGCACAATATGTTTACCTTTCTTCAGATCTTGATTTACAACATTGATGTAGGCATTACCCGTGAAAGCCCACGAGTCGGAGATCTTCGAGCCAAGATTCTTAATTAAGTGTTGTTACACAGTCATCTTTGAAACATGTTTAGGTGCTTTGTTTGCAAGTTGAGTTTTGATACAGTTACAGAGTTAATTCGCCATCTCAAGCTTACTCATGCTATTTTTCCTGGCAGAAAGTTACAGTTGGTATGCGATCAGGATGGGTGTTGTCAAAGATTTGTTACATTCTCTGGCTTTAGAAAACATATCCAATGTAGACACAACAGTAAAAGCTCTGAAATGCATTCATTAGAACCTCCCTCTAGTCCCTCTGTCATGCAGTCCTCTAGCACAGTTTCAGAAAAACCGAGCACAAGTGGTCATGAGAGAACATTGCGAACCCAAGAAATGTGTGCATCTCTAATTTCAAAACTGCAGAGTAGTGGAGTACCCACCAATGTAGTTACATCAGTGGCTGAAAATATGGAGGAACTTGTGTATGAATTGCACTCAAACATTAAAGAGGATGTTGTTAAGTTGATTGAAACTGATGAACACAGGAAAGCTATTGAAGAATATTTTGACAGTCTTGAGAATCCCTTCTCTAAGTTCACAACAGAAACAAAATGGAAAAAGTATTTCTTTGAGACTTGGGGTGTTGTAGAACCAGTTGAAATACCTTTAGGACAGAGATATGACACTAGGCGAAATACAGCTACAGGTACATACGATCAAGTGCCAGTCACTGATAAATTTGTATATGTTCCTTTATTGCAGACTTTAAGTTTCATGTTCTGAAATGAAGAAATCCATAAACATTTTGTACAGCCAAGTGAGGAGAGAGAAATTTTAAGAGAGTTTTGTGATGGTAGCTATTTTAAAGAGCATTCCCTTTTTTCCAAATAAAATAAGTCTCTTCAAATACAACTTTTTTATGATGATTTTGAAACCTCAAATCCTCTGGGATCTAAACATGGCATGCATAAGGTTGGGAGTATGTATTTTTTTTTAAGAAACCTGTCTCCTAAGGTCAACTCTGCCCTAATGAATATTCATCTTTTGGCACTTTTTCACACACAAGATGTCCAGCGGTATGGCTTTAATGCAATCCTGGAGCCTATTGTGTGTGATATTAAAATTCTTGAGAGTTCTGGAATTAAGTTGCCACTCTCTGAAGAACCAATACGTGGAACAATAGCTCAAGTAACTGGTGATAATTTGGGTGTGCACACACTCTTTGGATTTGTACAGTCATTTAGCGCAAACTATTTTTGCAGATTTTGTCTAATTGATAAGCTTTCTTCTCAGACCATTTTCTTTGATGACCATCCGGACATCATACTGCGTGACAGAGTTTTACATGCTGAGCACTGTCAAAGCCTCCTTACTGATGATGCTTCACAGTCATCATTTGGTGTCAAAAGAACATGTTTACTTAATGAGTTGGAGTATTTTAATATTTCTGAAAACTATGCAGTGGATATCATGCATGACTTGCTAGAGGGAGTAGCACAGTTAGAGATGAAGTTGCTTTTTGATTATCTGTCGGAGAGCAAAGTTGTGTCCTTACAGTCTGCGAGCAACAGAATTTACTCATTTAACTATGGTTATGTTGAACGCAAAAACCGACCTACCATGGTTAAATTTGAACAAGCTGGGAATGGGTTGGGTCTCAATGCCATCCAGACATTTTGCCTCATTAGAAATCTGCCACTGATTTTTGGAGATCTGGTTGAAGTAGGAAATAAGCACTGGAGATTACTGCTGCTTCTACTGCAGATAATAAATATTGTGTTTTCTCCAGTCATCTCGAATGGAATGACTGTTTATCTGAAACATTTGATCTGTGAACACCACACGCTGTTCAAAGAACTCTATCCAAGAAATCTTATTCCCAAGCATCACTTCATGATCCACTATCCCCGATGCATCAGGAAGATAGGCCCACTTGTTCATGTTTGGGGGATGCGCTATGAGGCAAAACATCGCTTTTTTAAAAAAAGTGTAAAAAATTTCAAAAACATTACCAAGTCATTAGCACTTAAACATCAGATGGCTATCGCATACCACTGGGAATCTCAGCCTTTCAAGAGTATAGAGTGTGGACCTGTAACAAGCGTTCAGCTTTGTAACTTGCTGGATTGTGAACTGATTGCAGAAAAACTGCAACTTGACATTGACTGTTTTGTTAATACTCTTTCTTGGATTTCTTGTTTTGGGACGGAATATCGCTCGGGACTTCTTGTTTGTTCAGAATTGAAAGATGATATTCCTGTCTTCAGTAAAATTACCGACATATTTGAATTCAATGGTCAGCATTTTTTGTTGACTTCTGATTTTGAAACTGTATGTTTTGTTGAACATCTTCACTCATTTCAAGTCCAAGAGGGGCTTTGCAGGAAAGTTTCCCTTTTGAATGTTGAAACCTTGCGTTTCTTTAAGCCTTTTGACCTTCAAACATCATACAGATTTCAGCAAAATGACCTTTATATTGTTCCGTTACATGTTTTACTATAAAGCACTTTTTAGCGCTTTTCCCAGAGTGCTTCAGTGCTCAGGTCTTCGAATTTGTCTGTTCCTTGTAGTTTGTACTTTTATCATTTTACTACAATACACATGTTTAAGTGTGTATGTTGTCATTCAGTAATATGAAATTGCACAAATGACTGAAATTCATAGTTATACAAATTTAAATGATTTGTTCTTTTAAAACTGCAAATTGACATTTTGACCTTCAAATATCGTACGGATTTCAGCAAAATGACCTTTATATTGTTCCATTACATGTTTTAAAGCACTTTTTCCAGAATTTTTCCAGAGTGCTTTAGTGCTCAGGTCTTCGAATTTGTCTGTTCCTTGTAGACTGTACTTTTAATATTTTAATACAATGCAATACACATGTTTAAGTGTGTATGTTGTCATTCAGTAAAATAAAATTGCACAAATGACTGAAATTCATACAGTCATAATTTAAGTGATTTGTTCTTTTAATGCTGTTACACTGTTTTTATGCATGCTGTACTAATTGTGTTTGTAAACACGAGTTGCATTTCTTTGTGGCATGTTGAATCTGAGAAAATAAATCCAATTGGTTTGAAAGGTTTTTTGTGATCGGGGTATATATATATATATATATATATATATATATATATATATAATACACAAATACACACACACACACACACAATGCAAAATGGTGAACATTTGGAAATTTAGAAATGTTCTTTAATTCCAGAGTGCTAAAAGCACAATTAATCTTTGTACATTTTTAGAATAAGCCTGTGTGGTAGGCACTTTACCCCATCAGTGTAAAAAATGAACATTTTGAATTGGTGTATAATACACTCTTGCAGAGAGTAATACACAGTGTACACTAGAGTATATTGTACACTTTTGGTGTAAAACAATGTACACTGTCGAGGGGTATATTCAACACTTTTGAAAGTGTTAGTTAAACACCAGGCTGGTGGGATCTATATATACACCAGAGAAGTGTAAAATGTACACTTGTGGAGTTAAATGAACACTGGGCAATTTGCTGTGTATTACTAGAGTAATGGCTATTTATTAGTACTTATTAAGCACATATTAATGCCTTGTGCTGCATGACCTTATTCTACATCCCTTAATCCTACCCAATACCTAAACTTAACAACTACCTTACTAACTATTAATAAGCAGTAAATTAGGAGTTTTTGAGGGAAAAGTCGTAGTTAATAATAGTTTATATGTGTTCCTTATACTAAAGTGTAACCAATATACTTAACCCTAATGAAAGTGATAGCAATATTTTCCATCGCTTGTGGTTAATTGTATTTGTTGGTATCTGTGCTTTTTGTCTCTCAGCTAAACCAAAAGAGGAGAAACCCAAAAAAGGAGAACCAATCACTGTGGAAGACAGTGACTCTTCCACTGATGATACAACCCTGTCCACTTCTTCCACCACATCATCTTCCACACCATCCTCCTCTAAAAAAAAAAGATATAAAGAAGATGAAGAAAAGATACAAGAGTAAATTGTCCTTGAAGAGTATGCGGCGCAGTAAGTTACAGCAGCAACAGTATTATTATGTTATACATGTATTGCTTGGTACTGAAGTCATCAAATGTATCAGATGAGCCCTCCCCCTTTAACCCAGGGGAATTCCACTTTAACAATATGAGAACATGCCTAGAAAGGGCTGTTATATAAATTAAAGTTAATATAAACTAGAGGAGGTTTGTCAGTGGATTTATCTGAAAGACTTGTGAGAATTCAGACAACAAATAGAGCATTTAATTGTCAACACATGGAGGACAAAATTGTAATAAAATTAATGAAATTTATTAACAATACACATACAGGAGTAAATACTACAACTAAAGATTCTGATAAATAATATTTAGTCTTTGTTGCTTCTTCTTTTTATTTTTATATTCTCATTTTTATGGTAGGCTTAAATTTTAAAACTGATTTTGGTGATTAGGGTCAAATTGTAGTAAAATGGGAAGACTTCTTACAGAGAGAGATACAGCAGGCAGCTGTCTTGGCAGTCTATCCGATGTTGCTGGTTATTTATTTATTTTAATTGACCAAGGTCCAATCATAAAGTGGCACATTTTACAGTGATCCTCCACATTTGTTTTTGATGAGCTCCATATTTGTAGAGAGGCATAAACTGGGCCTAGGAATACAATCTCAAGTGCTGTTCACGTACGGCATGTTGGCATAGAGGGTCCCCTTTTGGATAATTGGAAAATTATTCAAAAATGAAGTTCAGTTAGTTTTCTCTGATTCAAAAATCACGCCAAAATACAATTATTTTATTTAAATTTATGATTACACTTTTGATAATGAAATTTAGGGCTTCCCATAGAGCTTTCATGCTGCTTTTGAAAAACTTTTAGAAATTTGAAACAATGAATATTTAGTAAGAATATTTTCTGCATACCATTAAATAATAAAACATTCAATACTCATAATCCCTTTTTCTCTGTTCTCTTTCTGTTTATCTAACAATCTACCTTCCATAATCTATCTTTTAATTTATCATATTCTTCTTTTTTCTTTTTGCAGTTAGTACAGCAAAAGACGCAGTTCAGCGTTACACTTCAATCCTGAAGACTTTCAAGAAAGTTGGTGTTATGTCTAAGGCATTCGATAAACACAGAGTTGACAGAAATACGGTGGTTTCAACTGCAGCAATTGGAGAAGTGGCAATTGCTGCCCCTGACCTGTTTAAAGATTTAACTGACAGTGCACCACGAAAGGAAACTGTGCTAAACTTCGCAAAACGTTTCCAGGCTGTTATCGAGGGGGACCTAAAAGAAAAGGTAGAAGGAATGAAAGCAGAGGGGGAACTTCTCCCCATTGGGAGGGCCAAGTGAAAAAAACAAAGTTTGATGTAGGTCTTCAAGACTATTTTCTTTTTCATTCAAATTTCTTTTCTTTTTTTTTTTCTTTTTCTTTTTTTTTTGGCTACAGGGATTATTTGTTAAGTGCACTTAATTTTCTTCCATAGTGCATATGTGTCTCTGCATTTGCAGCGTTTTCTTTGTTTTGTTTTGTTTTAATTTCTATTCAAAACATTCTAAACTTCCACTTGTTCCATTCAGTATTTCTATTAACAGCACTATGTGTTCTGTATTTCCAAGGAGCTCCATATTTGTAGATTTCCTTTACATTTCTGTTCAAGGTTTGTTTGTATTTAACAACACTTTAAAAGTACACCAAGTTTTTGAGGAGCTCTACATCGAAAACTAGGTTAAGTTGTTAAGAGCACTGTAATGTTCCTGTATTTTGTTTCTCTGCAGTATTTACCACCCAGTTGTATTGTTTATTTTACAAAAGTTAGTTTTATTAAAATTTGTACTAAAGAAAACTTAACTTGCTTCAGTTTTATTAGTAAATCAATTTGGTAAAACTATTGATGATTTTCCAACAAGAGTCATAAATATTAAACTTGTTACTTAATGATCTATTCGTCTTTGCTTTGCATTTAAGTACACTTCCACAGGTTATTAATGTTTGAATAAATGGTTCACAGGTCTTCACTTCACATTAAGGTTCACTTTCAGAGGTTATTAAAGTTTTTGACTCATTAATAAATGGTTCACAGGTCTTCACTTTACATTAAGATTCCTATTCATCATTTACTAACATTTATAACTCATGAATAAATGGATCACATGTGTTCACTTTATATTAAGGGTCCTATTTGCCAGTTACTAACATTTGTAAATTATTAATAAATGTCCACTTTACATTAAGGTTCACTTTCAGAGGTTATTAATGTTTTCAACTCATGAATAAATGGTTCACAGGTCTTCACTTCACATTAAGGTTCACTTTCAGAAGTTATTAATGTTTTTGACTCATTAATAAATGGTTCACAGGTCTTCACTTAACATTAAGGTTCACTTTCAGAGGTTATTAATGTTTATAAATTATTAATAAATGGTTCACAGGTCTTCACTTTACATTAAGGTTCCTATTCACCAGTTACTAACATTTATTACTCATTAATAAATGGTTCACAGGTCTTCACTTTACATTAAGATTCCCATTCACCAGTTACTAACATTTATTACTCATTAATAAATGGTTCACAGGTGTTCACTTTACATCAAGGTTCCCATTCACCAGTTACTAACATTTATAACTCATTAATAAATGGTTCACAGGTCTTCACTTTACATTAATGTTCTTATTCACCAGTCACTAACATTTATAACTCATGAATAAATGGTTCACAAGTGTCCACTTTACAGGTACTGATTAACAGGTTATTATTGTTAATAGCTCATAAATAAATGGTTCATGTCAGAGCCACAGGCTTGTGGGCAAGCTCTCCAATACAGCGCACTTTCACTTCAGATAATCAAAGTCTGAATCCCTGCTTCAGGTCCTTTGCTAATCATATTCCCTTCTCTCCTTTCCTGTCACACCTATACTATCCTATGCAGTAAAGACATAAACGCCAAAAAATAAATGATTCATGGGTGCCCATTTTGTATTCAAGCACACTTTCACAGATTGCTAATGTTTCTAGCTCATCGATAAATGGTTCACTGGTGTCCACCCTGAGGTTCGCTGGTACAACTACTATTGGAACAAATTGATTCGTTAATAAAATATCAAGAATAAACAAGTCAATCACCCTTTTTGCATTTAGTGTTTTGGAGGATATAAAGATGGACCAATACATCTAAAACTTTCATGAATTGCTGTGGTTAAGCATCTTGACCAGCATCAGCATGCACGAAAAGACAAGACATATTAGGATAATGAGGAAAAAAAACAATACAGCACTCTTTGGCCTCACTATAACAGTCAACAATTACATATAACAATTAACATTATGATAATCCTGAATCTGGTTTTGAGGGGAGAAAAAAGTATTAATAAATACATTTATTAAGTATTTATAACTTGTGAGTTAAAATTGGCTCACTATTTGGCAAGTATTGAGTAAAAGCCAGCCTTTTTATTCATGTATTTATAAATGGTTATAAATGATTTATTATGCATTTGTAAATGAGTTATTAATCATTAATGAACACCTTTATAAACCCTTTACAAAGGGAACCTTAATGTAAAGTGTTACCAGTTAAATTTATATTCACACATATCCAAAAAAACAAAAAACAAACAAACTTAATAACAGTCTCTGTTCTTATTGACTGTAATTGAGCATCTGAAAAAAACACTATGAAATACTATGAAGTATTTTACTTTTTCCTGCCTTTCTTGTAAAAGAGTAAAATCAAAAACTCATGGATGACAACAATAAATATGTTGTAGCTTTAGAAATACTGCTGTAACTAAAGAGCTTACACACACTGGTGGATTAACCATTACTGAAACATGAAAAATGATTTTAGCAGCAATACTGATAGTTTAGGCTGCCCTGACCTGTGGCACAAACCTTACATTGGGTATCAGATGTCTAATAACTTTAGCACTGTATATAGTGAATATAGTGTAAATCTCTACATTAAAAATGAAGATAGTAATAAAAATAATAAAGAAAAACACAAAGTCAGTGTAACAGTCAAGAAATGTTCAGCAGGAACACACACATTCACTCTGGACACAATCACCTCTTACTGTCATTTCTTTATCCAGTAAATAGGCTATAAGAAATGTCTTACATTTATATTCAATTACATGTTGTTCTCCATTTACAGTTACTACTCTCATAAAATACTTGAATGACATGTTGATTTTTAAATCTAAATTTAACTTTAAACAGACATTTCAGCAAAATGAACATTTTTGCACTGAATATTAATTGTCTCCCTCTCTCCAGAGTTCCACTTGCAGGTAAGCGCGCCAGCGCTCATTCAGTAACTTTGAAGGTTAACGCAGACTGTATGGATGAGCCTTTATTCAAAATGGAAATGCTTGTGTGAATTTGTAACATTTACAGATAACGATATAGCCGTAGAATGAACGTTTTGCTCTGAGGACGCACATGCATCTGTCAAAGCGCCTGACAGGGCCATTACACTAATGCATTAGCTTGAAGCTTAAAGGGTTAGTTCACCCAAAAATGAAAATTCTGTCATTTATTACTTATCCTCATGCCGTTTCACACCTGTAAGACCTTCGTTAATCTTTGGAACACAAATTAAGATATTTTATTTGAAATCCGATGGCTCAATGAGGCCTGCATAGGGAGCAATGACATCCATAAAGGTACTAAAAACATATTTAAATCGGTTCATGCGAATACAGTGGCTCAATATTCATATTATAAAGCGACGAGAATATTTTTGGAGCATTTATTTATTCATTATGCTCCGATGCTTCATGAAGCAGTGTTTTGAAATCGTCCAGCATTGGAGCATAATAAATCAGTGTATCGAATCATAATTCGGATCGCGTGTCAAACTGCCAACGGCTGAAATCATGTGACTTTGACGCTCCGAACAGCAGATTCGATACACTGATTCATTGTGCCCCAATGCTTTCTGAAGCAGTGTTTTGAAATCGGCCATCACTAAATAAGTCGTTATTTTGGGGTTTTTTTGGCACTCCAAAAATATTTTTGTCGCTTTATAATATAAAGAATAGTTCCTCTCTGTGTACTTAATTCAGATCAATTTGCACAAATTTCCTTTACAACTATGAACGTTGTAAAATTCTCAAAAAAATAAAAATACACAAAACTCTAATTACACACTATTTGTATGATGCACCCAAATAAACAACGATAATGGCTTGATGTTTTCTAGATAAAGAACAAAATAGAAATATTATTAAAGATGCATTCTCATAAGCCACACACACTTATAGGACCAAAACTAAATGAATTTAAAATTCTTCACATTACTATATTCATTTTCATCCTTTAAGAAAAATTAATAAAGTTAAATGAATATCAATGTCAAAAACAGTTTACAGCTCTTAAACAATTTACTTTGAGTGAACATAAGCATTATCAATAAAGAATAAAATAAATAACACTCACTCTATGACACGCTGAACCACGATTGAAATCTCACTCACGTCTCTTTGTTCTCCCTTCTGATACCATTTATCGAAAAAGAAAGAATTACTATTCACTTTTTCCTCTATATGACAACATAAACTACGACAGAACACACTCAAACAACATGTAATGATTACACTGAACTCTCTCTCAATCTCTGTCACTCGGGAGAATAACGTAATCCGTGCGACCAACACTTTCCACAGATGCACAGTAAACAGACTCAAACACCAAAATGTGGGTTTTCTCCTTTCTTCCAGAAAAATGGTGTTATTTTCCACCGCACTTCAGCTCTTGTGTGCTCCGTGATTGGCTGCGTCCGAAACCGCCTACTCAATGAGTAGGTACTTTATTTCAATAAGTACTTACTTAACGAGTGCTAAAAGCGTAGGTACTTAACAGCTAAATCTCGTTGAGCATGAATGCGATACGGACATAATCCACCATGTTGACGTTATCATGTGACCTAAGACGTTATCTTCTTCTTCTTCTTTGGTGTTTATTGGCGGTTGGCAACCTAACTTATTGGTGCATTACCGCCACCGACTGGAATGGAGTCCAGAAATAAACATAAATATATGTGTGTATATATATATATATATATATATATATATATATATATATATAAAAAATTAAATAATAAAAAACAATCAGAACAAATAAACAAACTGGAAAATAGATCAAAACAAATAAACAAAAAAACAATCAAAACGCTAAATTCTTTTAAATAATTTACTTTCTTTCATAAATTTAATAATATCATCATACAACTTACTAGCTGTTTTCCCTAATAAACCTGACAAAGTAAAATCATGATGTTTTACTATCTTCAGTGATTGATTTCCTACAATGGAGTAGTACATGCTCAACTGTTTTCCAATTTTATATAGTGTACTGTTAAGTCCAGTATGACCTATTCTCATCTGAGTTATGATACTTCCTTCTCTTCAATTCCTGCTCTCCCTCCTCACAGCTCCAACTTGATTTTGTATATTATATAAATGTCTGCCTGTTTCAATGCCATCCCAATGTACCTGCCATACTGATTGCGCATAATTCCTGATGTGTGATTTAGCTTCTGTTTTGCTTAATGGAACTATCTAGATCTATCTGTTTTAACTTTAGAGTTTAGCCAAAATATCCACCTTCTCATTCCCTTCCACACCGACATAAGCAGGAACCCAAATGAATTGTATTGATTTGCCCTTAACCTTTAAATTATACATCTTATGGAATATTTCATTGATTATGTCCATCCTAAAAGATGACCTGCCAGATCTTATGCTTTCCAGTGCAGAATAACTATCAGATGCAATAACTGTGTTATTTCTTTCTTTCTCCTCTAACCACTGCAGGGCCAATAATATTGCCAATAACTCTGTAGCATAAACTGACAAATTGTTGGTAACTCTTTTCTTAATAAAAAAATCATACATTGGAATATATACAGCTGCCCCTGCATATCCTGTATCCGGATCTTTCGATCCATCTGTAAATAAAAACACTGAACCTTGGAAATGCCTCTCAAAATAATTCCTCACTATACTCCACACTGGAATATGTTTAGATTTGTCATTTATTTCCCGTTGTATATTGAGGTCAACGGCAGGCAAGGGGAATAACAAGGGAGGAATGGAGGATATTGAGACTGTATTGCTGTACTGTAATTGACTTAAACCTATATTCCTAGCCTTTGCATCACCTATCCACTCAGAACTTATAAAGTTTGTCTTATTATGTTCCCAGCACTCTTTCAATACACCTTTGACAGGATGCAAAACATTGTGTCCCTGGATGTTAACCCAATATTGCCAACATTAACTTCATTCGTCTGATGCCTAAAGGCATTTCTCCCATTTCCACCCTCACTGATGATACTGGAGATGATTTAAATGATCCACTACAGACCAGGTGATGGGACTGACAAATAGTTTCTCAGGGATGATGGGCTCTGGATCATCGTGCTTTCTTCAGGACTATGAATGCGGGATAGAGCATCAGCCTTTACATTCTTTGACCCAGGACGATAGGAGATGGTAAAGTGGAATCTGGTGAAGAACAGAGCCCATCTGGCTTGACGTGGGTTTAGTCATTTAGCGTCCCGTAAATACTCCAGATTTTTATGGTCTGTCAGCACCGCAAATGGATGTTTAGCTCCCTCGAGCCAATGCCTCCACTCTTCCAGGGCGAGCTTGATGGCCAACAACTCCCGGTTCCCGATGTCGGAGCTGTAACCTTGGATGAATCTGCGATAGAAATTTGCAAAACCTAGGAACCTTTGTAATTCTTTCACGGATGTGGGAATGGGCCAGTCTTGGACAGCAGTTACCTTCCTCTCGTCCATGCGGACGCCACTGTGATCGATGTTGTATCCTAGGAATTGCACTGAGGGCTGATAGAAACTGCATTTCTCGGCTTTGAGGTAGAGCTGAAAGTCCCTCAGGCGTTGGATGCAAGTAAATCAAAATATCGTCTATGTAGACCAGGACTGATTTGTGCAGGAATTCCCAGAGCACCTCATGCATGAAGTCCTGGAATACGAAGGGGGCGTTGACAAGTCCATACGGCATTACCAGGTACTCGTAGTGGCCGGTCTTCCACTCGTCCCCCTCACGTATCCGGATGAGGTTATACGTGCTGCAGAGGTCCAACTTGGTGAACACAGTGGCGCTGCGCAGATGTGCTGATGGGACGAGAGGAAGTGGATAGCGGAATTTAATGGTGATCTTGTTCAAAGCTCTGTAGTCGATGCAGGGCCACAAGCCTCCGTCCTTCTTTGCCACGAAGAAAAAGCTTGAAGCAGCAGGGGAACGCTGGGCACTGGCTCACCGGGGATGAGGTCGATTGCGCAGTCCCATGGCCGATGGGGAGGCAGCTTGGAGGCTTCTTTAGGACAGAAGACATCACTGAAGTGGGAGTAACATGCAGGGATGTCCGTAGAACGTTTCTCGAGTGGACTTTCCACTGAAGTAGCGTTGACTTGGATTCTCTCAGAGCTCAGAAGACTTGACACAGGAAACTCGGAAGCGGAGACTTGAGTTTTCTTGGAACTTGGACAACTTGGAACAGGAAACTCAGGAACAGAAACTTGAGGCTTCCTGGAACTTGGACGACTTGGAGCAGGAAACTCAGGAGCAGAGACTTGGACTTCTTTGGGACTTGGAATCGGTAATTCAGGGAAACAGTCAGGAAAGCATTGGTTACCCCACTTCAGGATCTCTCCTGTCCTCCAGGAGATGATGGGATCATGCTGCTCAAGCCAGGGGCGCCCTAGGATCACGTCAGCCGTTGATTCCTCCAGAACCAGCAGATGGATCTCTTCCATGTGGAGGATACCGATTTGGAGGTGAAGAGGTCCTACAAGGTGACGAACTTGGCGGAGAGGTTTTCCTGTTACCGAATGGATCTGGTAAACTTTCGGCGTAACTGTAGTTTTGAGCTGGAGCTGGCGACAGAGGGCACCGGAGATGAAGTTTCCAGCTGACCCAGAATCGAGGAGGGCATTGACTGGAAGACAGAAATCAGCAGCAGTAAGGGTTACAACAATAGTGAGTGGTTTCATCTTATTCAATGTAGGCATGATAACACTTACCATGGGTCGTACTGGACAAATGGGGCATTCAGAGATGTAATGCCCAGCACGGCCACAGTAAAGACAGGAGTAGCGAGTTGGCAGTGGTGACGGCAGGAGCGCGTAAGTGTTTTGCTTAATATCTGTTCTGGGTCATTTGCTTCGTTTATTATTTGCTACTAGGAAGGATTTAAATTCATATCTGTGTTTGTCCTATTTTCTACCTTGAATATAATTGTATTTTAATTGCACTTGTTTAGAATAACAGGCATGTTTGCAGACTTTATTGGTGTTATTGCTCGTAATTGAGCAGAGTTTCGTTTCGATTCGCAGCCATTCACGGGCTTTAGGCTTTTGCAGTGCTAATTTGCAAGGCGGACGTAGCTGTTTTCAATCACGTGTTAATAAGCAGTATATTTATTGTGTGTGTGCGCGCTGTCGCGGAAGCGTCAGCGGGAGCGTTCAGCCTCCTCGTGTGAAGACCGACTCGGGTAAAGACCTGCGACTCTACCTGCGCAACTCCACCGAGCAACGACACCGGTAGGCACTTAACTTTCTTCCTCCTTTCATATTTTTCCTTCATCCTCAGCATGTGCTTTCAATACATTCCTGTTGTCTCTCGGCAACACTCCACTAACCCACGTAAAAGGCAGTGCAATGCTTCTAACCTGCGCCCTATTTACTCCTCTTCTAACACTAATACTCCTCTCTGTGTCTCTGTGGGTCTATGGAATTGTCAGTCAGCAGTTAACAAAGCTGACTTCATTCCAGCCTTTGCTACTAATTCTTCTCTTAATATCTTGGGATTGACTGAGACCTGGATTCGTCCAGAGGACTCAGCAACCCCTGCTGCTCTCTCTAACAACTTCACTTTCTCTCATACCCCTCGCCAGTCTGGGAGGGGTGGGGGCACAGGTCTTCTCATTTCTGACAATTGGAAATACTCGACTCATTCCTCTCTTTGCAACAACAATTCATTTGAGTTTCATGCTATTACAATCTCAAATCCTGCCAAAATTCATATCGTACTAATTTATCGCCCCCCAGGCCAACTGGGTACCTTTGTAGAGGAACTGGACATGCTGCTGTCCTCGTTCCCAAAAAATGGTAGCCCACTTGTAGTTTTTGGTGATTTCAACATTCATCTAGAGAAGCCTTATGCTTCAGACTTCCTCTCTCTTGTAGCCTCATTCGATCTTAATCGGCTCATCACCACAAGTACTCACAAATCTGGCAACCAACTTGATCTCATTTACACACGCAACTGCGTCACTGACAACATCTTGGTAAAACCTCTGCACATTTCCGATCATTTTTTCATTACTTTTAATCTACAACTCCCTATTTGTTCACCACCAACCCCTCTACCAGTTACCTTCAGACGAAACCTGCGCTCTCTTTCTTCTTCTCATCTTTCCTCTGTCGTGTCATCCTCCCTTCCCTCACCCACACAGTTCTCATCTCTGGATGTGCTACTCCCTCTAATCCCTGTAGAAGTAATTTTGCTAATTTTTTCACTGACAAAACATCTACCATCAGCAGTCAGCTCTCCGCTCCACACACACAGGAACTCAGACCAATCACACACACAGCTGCACACCTCCTCTCTTCATTCTCCCTCCTCACTGAGACAGAAGTATCCAAACTTCTCCTCTCCAGCCATCCAACCACCTGCCCTCTAGATCCCATCCCCTCACACCTTCTACAAGCCATCGCTCCTACACTTTTACCAGCACTTACACACATTATCAACACATCTCTCCACACTGGCACATTCCCTAACACATTCAAGCAGGCTCGGGTAACCCCACTGCTTAAAAAACCCACATTAAACACGTCTCTTGTAGACAGCTACAGACCTGTTTCTCTCCTACCATTCATAGCAAAAACAATTGTTGAAAACAACTCAACAATTGTTGAGTTGTTTTCAACAAGGTGTCATCTTTCCTCTCACAGAGCAACCAATTGGACGTCAATCAGTCTGGTTTCAAGAGTCTCCACTCGACTGAGACTGCACTACTGTCAGTCACTGAAACCTTGCGGATTGTAAAGGCTAATTCCAAATTAGTTCTCATTCTGCTCGATCTATCTGCTGCCTTTGACACGGTGAATCATCAGATCCTTCTGTCCACCCTCTCATCACTGGGCATCACAGGTACTCCACTTCTCTGGTTTGAATCCTATCTCACAGGAAGGTCTTTCAGGGTTACCTGGAGAGGGGAGGTATCCAAAGCTCATCAACTGACCACAGGGGTTCCTCAGGGTTCAGTGCTTGGACCCCTCCTCTTCTCCATTTACACTACATCACGTGGTCCCATCATTCAGGCACATGGTTTCTCCTACCATTGCTATGCTGATGACACACAACTCTTCCTTTCATTCCAACCAGATGATCCCACAGTAGCTGCACGAATCTCAAGCTGTCTGGCGGGCATCTCGGCATGGATGAAAGAACATCATCTACAGCTCAACCTGGCAAAGACTGAGCTTCTCGTCTTCCCTGCCAATCCGACTCTAAATCATGATTTCAGCATCCAGCTAGGCACATCTTTTATTACCCCATCAAATTCGACCAGAAATCTTGGAGTAGTCCTTGATGACCAACTGACCTTCAGAGACCACATTGCAAAGACCGCTTGGTCATGCAGATTTGCACTATACAACATCAGGAAAATCAGGCCCTTTCTAACAGAACATGCAACACAACTTCTGGTCCAGGTCATTTCTAGGCTTGATTACTGCAATGCTCTTCTGGCTGGACTGCCATCATGCACAATCAAGCCTCTACAAATGATTCAGAACGCTGCAGCACGTCTCGTCTTCAACGAGCCCAAAAGAGCCCACGTCACGCCTCTCTTCATCTCTCTTCACTGGCTACCAATTGCTGCACGCATCAAATTCAAGGCGTTGACGCTTGCTTACAGATCTACCACAGGCTCAGCACCCTCCTACTTCCACTCACTCTTATGAGTCTACACTCCTACCAGAAGCCTACGCTCATTAAAGGAGCGAAGGCTTGTGGTACCATCACAGAGAGGCACAAAATCACTCTCCAGGACATTCTTGTTCACTGTTCCTTGCTGGTGGAACGATCTTCCTGCCTTTATCCGGAATGCAGAATCCCTGGCAATATTCAAAAGACAGCTGAAAACTCATCTCTTTTGTGAGCACTCAACCTCATCTTAAAAAAAAAAAAAAAAAAAAAAATTCTTATACCTATCCTTTCACTTCCTCTAATCCCTCTCTATTGTAGCTTATGATACTCTGAGCATTGCCTAAGACTTGTATTGTGAGCAATTTTTGTGTCTATTTGCCTGGTCATGACGACTCGCTTGTTGTATTCCTCACTTGTAAGTCGCTTTGGATAAAAGCGTCTGCCAAATGAGTAAATGTAAATGTAAATGTAAAGACAGAGATTCTGGGTCAGCCTCCTCTGTCGCTCAGCAGATGAAAGACGTGAATGTTCTATTTGCATGGGTTTGATGGCTGGCGGAGGATGGGTGGAAATAATGGCTGGCCCTGGTGCTCTTCGAGACACAGCTGCATACGAGTGGCGAATCTGATGGATAGCTGGATGAATTTCTCGAGCCCGATGGAGTCCTCGTATGCAGCGAGATGCAACCGCACACGTGGATCGAGGCCTTGACGACAGGTAATGATAAGGGCTTCTTCATTCCAACCACTTGCTGCAGCCAGGGTACGGAACTGAATGGCATAATTAGACACAGACATGAAACCTTGTTTCAGTTTACATAATCTCTCACCGATAGATGAATCACAGGCTGGTTTCCCAAAGACTTCCTTGAAGTGGGAAATGAAACTTGATATTGACTTAACGACTGGATTTTTCTGTGTCCACAGTAGTTCAGCCCAGCGGAGAGCTCTTCCTTCCAGTTGAGAGATTATAAAAGCCACCTTAGCGCTGTCGTCAGGATACAAGTGCGGTTGCATCTCCAGGACCAGCGATTACTGCAGGATGAATCCATTGCAATCCTCCGCCAGGCCAGTGAAGGGCGCTGGTTTGGCCATGGGACTGGCGATCGCCGATGGCGAAGGAGATGCAGCGGTGAATGTAGAAGTGGTCGCTGGAGGTGCTGGCATGAAAGTGCTGGTGAGAGTGCGGCGAAGCGCATCAATGAGGTCTTGAAATGGATCCGGATGACTCATGGTTGTTCTGACGGTTTTGGTCCGGTCTTCTGTTATGTACAGAAGGGGACGGAGACACAGGTATAGTTAATATACAGTTTATTGAACAACCAGAGAACGTTGGCAGAGTGCAGGTGAGTGGAAGCAGGTTAAGTTCGTGACTGAAGATGATACTGGATCTGATACTTGTCTTTATCTTTCCCAGGGATCGTGGAAGCAGGCAGGCGTGGAGCAGACGTGACACGATGACACTCACAGAAGACGAGGAGACACTAGGAATCACATGGAACACTGGATACAGGTAAGTAGAAGTTAGCAGAATCCTTGAGGTAAACATAACAGGTAGGTATGCATTAACGAGACCGGACAGTGACTGAATGTTCTGAAGTGTTTTATATGCTACTGTGGTGATGAGTGTTGATGTGTCAGGTGTGGCTAGTTAATACTCAGGAGAGGGAGTGCATTGTGATTGGGTGAGCGTAGAGCCTGGCATATCTGTGACATCGTGAGAATCTGCTTTAAATATTGATGTGCCATTGTCTATGATCTGTGCATTTTTCATGAAGTTATGAGCACGTGAAATATACATATTTGTATTCAGTTAGCGGCTGGGCTGTTTTTGTTTTAAACGCATATTACTCAGACTCATTAGAGGGTGAAAACAACGCAACAGAAGCATGTTGGAGGCTTGATATGAAAGTTTAAAGTCTCTGGATTTGTATGCAAAAAGAATGTTTGTGCTACCTATATAGATTCAATTTTTATTGGATCTTAAAGAGAGACACGCGAATGGGAGCGCCGACGCTCCATACGGTCTTAAAGGGTTAATATGTTTAATTATTCATTTGTTGTTAAAGAATTACCAAAGACCCTTAGAGAAGCTAATATCTCGCTTATATTAAAGAAAGGTAAAAGCCCTGATTTATGTTCTTCTTACAGGCCAATTGCATTACTGAATGTGGACCAGAAATTGCTTTCTACAATTGTAGCCATGCGTCTTGAAAAAATTTTGCCTACAATAATTGGGATTGATCAAACAGGATTTACACAGGGTAGGAATTCATCTGATAATATTAGACACCTTATAAATGTTATTTAAGCCTTTAAAGGGAAATCCATAGATCGGCTAGTTCTGTCTTTGGATGAGGAGAAGGCGTTTGACCGTATTGAGTGGTCCTATCTTTTCTTTGTTTTGGAAAAATTTGGCCTAGGAAAAAATTTTGTACAATGGATCAGAGTGCTGTATACAGACCCATGCTTTACTGTATTGACGACTGGCTTTAGGTCAGATTTTTTTCCTATGTATAGAGGCACCAGGCAGGGTTGCCCCTTGTCACCTCTTTTATTTGCGATAGCTATGGAGCCTCTAGCTGAAGCAATCAGATCGGCAACATCTATTCCAGGTTTACAGATAGGACATATACATCATAAGATTGCACTTTATGCTGATGATGTATTGCTTTTTTTATCTGAGCCTGAGAGGTCAGTTCCAACTTTGATTGAGTTGATTAACTGGTTCAGTACCTTTTCTGGTTATAAAATTAATTTAGCTAAATCTGAAGCTATGCCGTTAGGTACTCTTATTTCCAAGCCTAATATTGCACCCTGTTTTCCTTTTAAGTGGATTTTCCGAATATTAAGATTTATCAGTTAAGTTCTCACCTGAAATACATTGATAATGATTAATAATGATTATTATTAATAATACATTAATAATGATTCTTCCTCAACTTGGTTAGATATTGAATCCTCATTTTCACAATTTCCTTGAAGAGCTCTTCTTTTTGTTATGAGCTTTCAAAAAATAAAAGAAATATATGACAATCCAGTTATAGTGTCACAGTTCCCTCTGTTCCCGGACTCCATTTCCCATGATCCTCCTGTTTCCACACCTGCACTCACTTCCTCGTCATCTCCCCATCATCACACATCACCTGCACCTGGACTTCATCATCTGCACACCCTTTATAATGGACTCACTCCCTGCACTCCTTGTCTGTTCTTATTGTTAGTTAAATGTGTTTGTGTTGTATCTTTGCTCCTTCGTATAGTAAAATACCCTTAATTGTGGATTTCCGTGTGTGCCTCGTCTCTACTACACCGATACGTAACAGAAGAACAGACCAAAACCGACTGGACATCCACAAGAAATAATATGGGTATTTTCCTTGTTCCTGTGGCCCCAAAGAATCGTGGACGCAAGCTCTCGGCGGAGGACCGCCTCTGGACTTCCAGACAGGACGGCCGCCCGCTGGAGAAGTATGTGGAGGAATTCTCCGAGCTTTCTTGTAAGGTGAGCTGGCCAGATGCGATCCTTAATACCTGTTTTTTGAGGGGTCTGGACGAGGAGACGATTCGATATATTGAACCTGAATGCCTCTTTTCCCTAGTCAAGTCTATTAATCTGATTCTCTTTTTTAATGGTTCCAAATTTGAAATTCAGGAGGTTCAAAAAGAGTCGTATTCCAGTCGTATCTCGTCCAGCCCTCTCAGAAACACAGGCGGCCTGGCCAGTTCACCAGCCGCCGATTTCCTCCACCTACCGCTCCAGTGGGCATTCCCCGGTGGTCCTGTCTGACCCCAGACCCAAGCCATCCAAGAAGAGCGCCACCGTGAGGTCCAGACGACCTACTAGGGTGGCCGCTGCCTCACCGAAGCCCCTGGTACCAGTGGGGCTGTTGATCGAATACGAGGGGATATCATGGATTCTGTCTTCAGATCCCTCTCCAGTCTTCCACGAGCCCGCTCCAGCTTCCCACGAGCCCGCTCCAACTGCCGACGAGCCCGCTCCAGCAGCCGATGAGTTCGCCACTCCGGCCCTTGACGAGCCCTCTCTGGCCTTCAAGCCTGCTCCAACCCTCCAACACGAGCCAGCCCACGAATACCTACCTACCACCAAGGAATCCCCCAAGAAAATTTTTTTTGGGGGGGGGGGGCATGTACCTGTGGGTGGGGAACTCATGGGCGGGATTTCGGTGTCGCCATGGCCTGCTAAGGCTCCAGACCTGCCATGGCCAGCCGAGGCTCCAGTCCCGCCATGGCCTGCTGAGGCTCCAGACCCGCCATGGCCAGCCGAGGCTCCAGTCCTGCCGAGGCTCCAGACCCGCCATGGCCAGCCGAGGCTCCAGTCCCGCCATGGCCTGCTGAGGCTCCACACCCGCCATGGCCAGCCGAGGCTCCAGACCCGCCATGGCCAGCCGAGGCTCCAGTCCCGCCATGGCCGTCGATGGCTCCTGACCCGCCATGGCCTGCCAAGGCTCCTGACCCACCATGGCCGACCACGGCTCCTGACCCGTCACGGCCGTCCACGGCTCCTGACCCGCCACGGTCGTCCACGCCATGGTCACCCACGGCCCCTGACCCGCCATGGCCTGCTAAGGCTCCAGACCCGCCATGGCCATGGTCGCCCACGGCCTCTGACCCGCCATGGCCGTCCACGGCTCCTATTAAACAATCCTGATTTCACTCCAGGAACTTTGGATGATGATTTTAAACACTGGTATAGTTTAGGACTTATTAGTCTTGGGGATATGTTTTCAGACAATAAGTTAATGTCATTTGAGGAGTTAACTCAGAAGTATCAGTTGTTCAAACACAATTTTTTTTTTTTGTTTCCTCCAATTGAGACATTATATTACTAATAGCACAACACTTGTTAAGAATTGTGAAATGTCTTCTATTGAGAGACTATTATTTGTATCATCTGGAAAAAAGGTCTCTGGGTAGGTTTTATGGTTCCATGTGTTCAATTTCTGCTGTTGATACACATAGAATCAAATGTAAATGGGAAGAAGAATTAGATACTGATATTGATGATAAAACATGGGATGACATTTGGTCTTATGCTAAGAAAATATCTGTTTGTACATTTACAAGAGAAATAAAATTTAAAATCATGCATAGACTCCATATTTCCCCTAACCGCAGGCATTTCTTTAAACCCCTCTCTATTACCTATGTGTTTAAAGTGTAAAACTGAAATAGGTACGTTAACACATTGTCTGTGGTCATGTAACAGACTGCAAAGGTATTGGATTTTGGTGCTAGGGGAAATGGAAAAGATCTTTAATACTCAGTTGGATTTTGACCCAGTTTTACTGTTGTTGGGGTTACCTAATGGATGCATTGTTTTATCTGTTGAAATTGTATCATATTTTATCCTTTGCTGCCAGAAAAATTATTTTACTTAATTGGATCAATGATAAACCTCCATCACTTAAAGGTTGGCATAAGATTATTTTTGAGTTGATTCCCCTGGAGCGTCTTACCTATGTACTATATCAAAAGACAGGCCAGTTTTATAAAGTTTGGACCCCATATCTGGACTATTTGGATCTTCGTCTTCGCCCTATTGTATTACAAGGTAATTGTAATTGTGTAACTCACTGGACATTGGACTTTCTTTGTCCTTTTCTTTATCTTTTTGAAATATGTTTTTGTTATTATTATTTTTTTTATATATATAACCTGTTATATTATGGTGTAGTCCTGTTTTATATGAATCTGAGCTTCTTTTTTTTTTTTTGGGGATGTTTTTCTTTTGGTGATGTCTTATTATAATGAAAATCAATGAATATAATTATAAAAAAAAAAATAAAAAAAAAAAAAAAAAATAATGGACAACATACACTACCTTGTGGTGTTCCATTCTCCACTGTATACACCCTGGAGTATTCTTCACCTACTTTCACTTGTATTTTTCTGTCTAATAAAAAGTCTTGAACCCAGTTATGTATTCTACCACCATTTCCCAAAGACTTTAACTTTATTAATAATCCTTCTTTCCAGAGCATATCATATGCCTTTTCCACATCAAAAAAGACAACTACTACTAATTCTTTGTTGGTATGTGCTTTTCTGATGTCTGATTCTAGACATGATATAGTCCACTGTATTCCGACCCCTACGGAATCCACTTTCATAAGGAGACGAGATCTTTACTCTCTAGGAAGTATGTTATTCTTTCTGTGATTATTCTTTCCATTACTTTACATAGATGGGATGTTAAGGCAATAGGTCTGTAACTAGAAGGATCCAATGGGTTTTTCCCAGGTTTAAGAATAGGTACTATTGTTGCTTGTTTCCAAACTGTGGGGAGTCGACCAGTATCCCAAATTAGATTAAATAATTTTAGAACTATTTCCAGTTTGTTATCTGTCATGTATGGCAACATTTTATAGCATACTCCATCTCTTCCAGGAGTAGCACTTATGATTGCTCTTCTTAACTCAAACATGTTTAGAGGCAGGTTAAGTAAACTATCTGACATCTCATCTTTCTTTAATAAATTAGTCAAGTCAAGTCACCTTTATTTATATAGCGCTTTTTACAATGCAGATTGTGTCAAAGCAGCTTTACATTGATAACTGGTATATAATTTTGGCTGCACAGCAGCTCTTAAAGAATAGTGTCAATGCAGGCAGATCAAAGCACTGTTGAATATCAAATGTCAAGTCAAATGTCAAGTGTCCCCAACTAAGCAAGCCAAAGGCGACAGCGGGAAGGAACCCAAACTCCATGAGGTGGCAAAAAGGTGGTAAATAGGTGTTAAAATGGAGAGAAAAAAAAAACCTTGGGAGAAACCAGGCTTAGTCGGGGGGCCAGTTCTCCTCTGGCGAACAGTGCTTTGTTACGATTCAGGTTGCTATCATAAGTCCGATAGTATCGCAACATTCAAAGTATTTATTTCAGTTCCATCCATTTGAGGATCGTATTCATCACACCGGTATGGACGGATTGTTGAAGAACTGTGTCATGGCTGTCGTGTCGATGAGGCCTTCACAATGGATGATCTAGTTGACTTGATCTCTGCCGATACTTCAGGGCTGCGTTGTGGTCGTGTCAGGGCGCCGGTCCTTGGTCTCACCTGGATACGGCCCGGATCCGGTTTACTACGGTAAACCTTAGGATAAACAGAAAGACTAATATTAGAGTAGATGCCATTCTTCTTCTGATTTAACGAGTACATCTGGCGCTATAGGAAATGTTCCCGGTTCCGGCTGACCTAATTTATGCAGCCTAATAATCCTTTAATGGATTTGAAAATATAAATTTATAATGTGTTATGTGTATGCCAGGTTAAAGAGATGCGTTTTTAGTCTAAATTTAAACTGACAGAGTGTGTCTGCTTCCCGAACAATGCTAGGAAGATTGTTCCAGAGTTTAGGTGCCAAATAGGAGAAGGATCTACCACCTGCGGTTGATTTTGATATTCTAGGTATTATCAACTGGCCTGAATTCTGAGATCGCAATAGACGTGAAGGACTATAATGCTTTAAGAGCTCGTTCAGGTACTGGGGAGCTAAACCATTTAGTGCTTTGTAAGTAATTAGCAAGATTTTAAAATTTATACGATGTTTAACAGGAAGCTAATGCAGTGTTGACAGAACTGGGCTAATATGGTCATACTTCCTGGTTCTAGTAAGAACTCTAGCTGCTGCATTTTGTACGAGCTGTAGTTTATTTATCATGCGAGCGGAACAACCACCCAGTAGAGCGTTACAGTAATCTAGCCTTGAGGCAGGGCTTAAAAACGGGAAAAAAAATTCAATCGTTCCACTCCGAGCAGAATCGGTATTTTAACATTTCTGTTCCAGCGTTCCTTCTGTATTATAAACGTTCCGAAACCGGTTTGATTAGAAAAAATAACGGTTAATAACGTCATTTTTATTTTATTTATTTTTTGTGTGTAGCCTACTTAATAATAATAATATACGTACAGCATTTTATTTATTAAAAAACAAAGAGAGTGTATTTGCCGTCTTAGCCAATTAACAGGCCTACAATTATCTTTTAGATTCTGTCCAAATGTAAACATATTAGACAAAAGGAAAAACAATGGTTTATAAATTAAAATATTTTTTCAAGATATTTTAATGTTTACTGCATGGTTAAAAATACAGACGCTATTCCTGAGAGGAAAAAAGTCGCATAGGCTTATATGTCGCATTTTGTTATATTAGGCTACATTATTACATCTTTTTTTATAATGTTTGTAAACATAAATTATGAACAAAACTGCCCTATATTATTTATGTAGGCCTACTCCACAACAAAACCTCTAAAATTAACAGTTGGACTATTCAGGCTTTATAAACATCAAGCCAAAATTATATTTTCTTTTTTAACGCCATTCCAGCTTCTATTGCTATATTCAAGGTGAGAAACAGGTTTATTTATTGGAAATAAAACTAAATAAGATGCAAAACAAATTAATTTAAAGTGAATCTGTAGCCTACCTTTCTCATTCGGCACGCATCCAACTGTTTTCATTTTCGAGACGAATGCTAAACTATTATTTATTATGAGCTTACTTCACATAACAGCACAGTGAGGCGGTGGTAAACGTATTTTATTTTAATATTTAACAGGTTGCGATATCAAGTAAGCAATGCAAGAATTTGTGTGCACGCGCATGAGGCGCTGGTGCGACCTCTGGATTTGTTTTCCTTCTATAAGACAGTAAACTGTAGGCTACTCCGTAATTTATGGTCATACAGATAAAAGCAAGACATAATTCATACATTTACAAAAGACACTCAAATAATGAAAACAAGCAATATGTCTGTTTCCTTTTCTTTATTTCGTGTAGTCTATAGGCCTAAATATTCCCTTTTATTTTATGTGTTATGTAGGTAGGACTAGTTTTCTCCATTCACAGAAGCACTGCAGATGCGTGATGTGACATTGAAAATTGTACTATCCTGCAATTTTCGTTGGTTTCAAAATGCACACAGCTGCATATTACTTGACATTCATTTTCACTTAAATGAAGGCCTAATACTTGACGGTTGGTGACATATATCATTGGAAAAACTAATGCCAGGGCATTGTCATTGTGACTTACCTATGATGACTTGACAGCTGAGACTGAGCGCATCAGCGCGGGCATCTCACTTTAGAGCTTGAGCGCGGGCATTTCACTCAGTGTCACATTTGCATAGGCTGTACTATTTGAATTTGTGATTGGTTGACTGCCAAATCAAAATATTAAACGGAACGATAAAATAACATTATTAACCGGTTAATGGCCATTTCAAATTAGCGTTTCTGTTCAGAACGATTCAATTTGATTTTGTTTCCGTTTCTGGTTACGTTTCGGTCAAAATTTCTTTCTTTTTCCGGTTTTCGTTTTCGTTCCTTGAACCGGTTCAAAGCCCTGCCTTGAGGTCATGAACGCATGAACTAACTGTTCTGCATTCTTCATTGAGAGCATATATGATAGTTTAGATATATTTTTAAGATGGAAGAATGCAGTTTTACAGATGCTAGTAACATGGCCTTCAAATGAAAGATTGGTATCAAAGAGCACACCCAGGTTCCTAACTGATGACGAAGACTTAACAGAGCAGCCATCAAGTGTTAGACAGTATTCTAGGTTATTACATGAAGAAGTTTTTGGTCCAAAAATTAGAATCTCTGTTTTTTCTGAATTTAGTAGTAGGAAATTACTGGTCATCCAAATTTTTATATCAGCTATACATTCTGTTAATTTTGTGAATTGGTAAGTTTCGTCAGGGCGTGAAGAAATATGGAGCTGAGTATCATCAGCGTAACAATGAAAACTAAGGCCATGCTTCCTAATGATATTTCCCAAGGGTATCATGTACAGAGTGAAAAGCAACGGTCCTAGTACTGAGCCTTGCGGTACTCCGTATTGAACTTGTGATTGATATGACATCTCTTCGTTTACTACTACAAAATGATAACGGTCAGATAAGTATGATTTGAACAATGACAATGCAATTCCACTAATGCCAACATAGTTTTCGAGTCTATTTAAAAGAATATTGTGATCAATAGTGTCAAATGTAGCACTAAGATCTAGTAACACTAATAGAGAGATACAACCACGATTTGATGATATGAGCAAATCATTAGTAACTCTATTGAGAGCAGTCTCAGTACTATGGTATGGTCTAAATCCTGACTGGAAATCCTCACAGATACTATTTCTTTCTAAAAAGGAACATAGTTGTGATGAAACTGCATTCTCTAGTATTTTTGACAGAAAAGTGAGATTTGAGATCGGCCTATAATTGACTAATTCTCTAGGATCAAGTTGTGGTTTTTTTAATAAGAGGTTTAATAATAGCCAGCTTAAAAGTTTTTGGTACGTATCCTAGTGATAAAGATAAATTAACGATATTAAGAAGACGATCTATAACCTCTGGAAGCATCTCTTTCAATAGTTTAGTCGGTATAGGGTCTAACATACATGTTGTTGATTTTGATGATTTAACAAGTTTAGACAATTCTTCCTCTCCTAAAGCAGTAAATGAATTGAATTTTTCCTCAGGGACACTACAATGCACTGTCTGACGCGATACTGTAGTAGACATTTGCATGGTTATAATTTTTTCTCTAATATTATCAATCTTAAGTAAAAGTAAAGCAAGTAAAGAAGTTCATAAAGTCATTACTGCTGTGCTCTTTGGAAACATCAGAAGTTGAAGCTTTATTTCTTGTTAATTTAACCACTGTATCAAATAAATACCTAGGGTTATGTTTATTTTCTTCTAAAAGTTTTGAAAAATAGGCAGATCTAGCAGTTTTTAAGGCCTTTCTGTACTCAACCATTCTCTCTCTCTACGAAATGCGAAATACTTCTAGTTTTGTTTTCTTCCAGCTGCGCTCCATTTTTCTGGCTGCTACTTTTAGGGCCTGAGTGTGCTCATTGTACCATGGCATTGGATTAATTTCCTTAAACTTTTTTAAACGCAAAGGAGCAACTGAGTCTAATGTGCTGGAAAAGACAGAGGCAATAGTTTCTGTTGCAACATCAAGGTCTTCTAAGCTGTCTGGTATGCTAAGGCGATGAAACTGATCAGCGAATTCTTTGATAAAGTCTGTATGGTGTCCTGGTGGCCTGTATACAGTAGCCAGCACAAATGTCAACTTACATAATGTTACGTAAAACACCATCACTTCGAAGGAATTATATTTGAAAGACTTTTAATTAATACTGTAAATATTACTAAAAATTACAGCAACACCTCCCCCTTTGCCTTTCTGACAAGGATTGTGTCGATAATCATAACCTTGAGGGCTAGACTCATTTAAAGTAATGTAATCGTCTGATTTTAGCCAAGTTTCTGTCAAACACAACAAATCTAGATTATTGTCTGTGATAATATAATTTACAGTAAGTGCTTTTGAAGAAAGTATCTAATATTTAACAACCCAAGCTTTATCATTTGTTTATCATTATTATCTCTATTTTTTATTTGTTGAACATCAATTCAATTTTTACCATTAAATGGGTTTAGAAGTTTTTTGTTTTTACTAATTCGGGGTACAGACACAGTCTCTATGTGATAATATCTAGGTGTAAGAGTTTCTATGTGTTGGGAATTATCTGACTTCTGTAACGTGAGGCAGCTAACAGATGGTCGGTTTAGCTGGTATGTCTGCTTCCTGTTCTGGGCCGTAGTTTGTCATGTTTCAGTTCTAAGACTATGTGCCATATTACTAGAGAGAAGAGCAGCACCATCCCGGGAGGGATGAATACCATCTCTTTTCAACAGGTCAGGTCTGCCCCAAAAACTTTTCCAGTTGTCTATGAAACCTATATTATTCTGCGGACACCACTTAGACAGCCAGTCATTGAGTGATGATAATCTGCTAACTATCTCATCACTCCGACGAACAGGAAGAGGGCCAGAGCAAATTACTTCTCCTGACAACATTGTACTTGCGAGTTCACACACCTCTTTAATGTTAATTTTAGTGATCTCCGACTGGCAAAGTCAAACATTATTAGTGCCGACATGAATAATAATTTTAGAGTATTTACGATTAGCATTAGCCAGCACTTTTAAATTTGCTTTGATGTCAGGTGCTCTGGCTCCCGGCAAACATGTGACTATGGTGGCTGGTGTCTCTATTTTCACGTTCCATGTAATAGAATCGCCAATAACTAGGGCACTTTCAACAGGATTCTCAGTGGGTGTTTCACTGAGTGGGGAGAACCTGTTTGATGTTCTTACTGGAAAGGAAGAGTGGTGTTTTCCGCGGCTAGGTCGCCTCACCGTTACCCAAGTGCCCTGCTGCGTGGGCTCTACAGCCGGAACCGAACAAAGTACAGAGTTCACTAAGCTAGTCGCATCCACAACAGTATCTGAAGCCCTTGCATTCTTACTATCCTTGATTAAAGTTTGGATGCGTGTCTGTAATTCTGAGATTCTCTCTGTCAGCCTGACTATTTCCCTACATTTATGACATGTAAATCCCTCGTCGATGACAGAGAGAGCTATGCTGAACATGTGACAAATGGAACAGGAAACAATGCTGGGAAAGGATGACATAACATACCGTGTTTGTAGACTGATCCGAGTTACCACAGCTGTTTGATGAACGCATTGAAAAAGGAGCGCGCGAGAGACTGATGACAAGTTAACAAGCAAGCGAGATGCAAACGCAAATTTAGATTCAAAGATTACAAGCTAGCGACGTCAGATTAATGTGGTAGGCAATATTATATATACAGTAATAATAATATAAGCAACAATGAATAAAAGAGATTCAAAACAAAGCTTTACGGAGTTGCAGATGCAAACCACTCTGAGCAGTGAGGCAGACAGGAGCAATCGAGCAGTAACTCCATTAATTAGGGTAATCCATTAATGTGCTACTCCGACACTGCCTGGCTTCTTCTGAAAGTTTATCTGAACTATGAACTTTCTTAAATGTTTGTACTAGAAGTTCAGCTTTATCTAGATTACTGACAGCCATTCTATCTGCACCGATCATCACTGGCAAATCATAATTCCTTCTAACCCCCCCCCCCCCAACACACACACAATTTTCCTGATCATATTCCATACATCTGACAGTTGCACTTCTCTTCCAATACTATCACAGTACTGCCTCCAGAAAGTACGCTTTTGTGTTTTTATTGTTTTCCTTACTAACGCCTGGGCACATTTATACTTGATCATGGCGGATCTTCACTTCCGCCTGCACAACATCATTTCCGCAACGACGCTTCTGACACGCACATCAGCTCATGTTACAGATTACTAACTCTAACATTTGCACAGGTAAAGAAAACATGAACATCACTCGTTATAAACGTATTCAACAATATTTATGCGTTTACTCATCGCTGAAAGGAAATACAGTGTTTGAAATAAGGCTGTTTCTGAAAATACATTCACATGAAATGAAAGAACAAATACATTACAACATAACGGAGTCATTATTAATCAATAAAGGGAAAATATGATCTAATCAAATAAACAATAATAATTAAAAATACTACTAATAATAATACATAAAATATTATTAATAATAGTAGTAATAAATGATAATATCAAAAGTAAACAATGTTAAAAAAGCTCATGGTGAATCTAGAACTTAAACACAGTAAGACTTTTATTTACAATAATGTTTTCCTCACTTTTATATTTTCAGATACAGAGATCATAACACAATGTTGTTGAAATTACACCTTAAAAATGTGAAGAAATGTGAAACTATTTATGGAAGAAGAAACAGATTTATAAGATAAAACTCTTTACAGTATTTTTACTCACATTAATGAAGCCAAATAACACATTTCACTCACACAATGACAAATGATTAACTTATCTAACATCTTTTATAAGCTGTTTTTCCTTCTATAAATTCAGATGTAAGAAAGGGATCTAATATTTAACAACCCAAGCTTTATCATTTGTTTATCATTATTATCTCTATTTTTTATTTGTTGAACATCAATTCAATTTTTACCATTAAATGGGTTTAGAAGTTTTTTGTTTTTACTAATTCGGGGTACAGACACAGTCTCTATGTGATAATATCTAGGTGTAAGAGTTTCTATGTGTTGGGAATTATCTGACTTCTGTAACGTGAGGCAGATAACAGATGGTCGGTTTAGCCGGTATGTCTGCTTCCTGTTCTGGGCCCCAGTTTGTCATGTTACAGTTCTAAGACTATATGCCATATTACTAGAGAGAAGAGCAGCACCATCCCAGGAGGGATGAATACCATCTCTTTTCAACAGGTCAGGCCTGCCCCAAAAACTTTTCCAGTTGTCTATGAAACCTATATTATTCTGCGGACACCACTTAGACAGCCAGCCATTGAGTGATGATAATCTGCTAACTATCTCATCACTCCGACGAACAGGAAGAGGGCCAGAGCAAATTACTTCTCCTGACAACATTGTACTTGCGAGTTCACACACCTCTTTAATGTTAATTTTAGTGATCTCCGACTGGCAAAGTCGAACATTATTAGTGCCGACGTGAATAATAATTTTAGAGTATTTATGATTAGCATTAGCCAGCACTTTTAAATTTGCTTTGATGTCAGGTGCTCTGGCTCCCGGCAAACATGTGACTATGGTGGCTGGTGTCTCTATTTTCACGTTCCGTGTAATAGAATCGCCAATAACTAGGGCACTTTCAACAGGATTCTCAGTCGGTGTTTCACTGAGTGGGGAGAACCTGTTTGATGTTCTTACTGGAAAGGAAGAGTGGTGTTTTCCACGGCTAGGCCGCCTCACCGTTACCCAAGTGCCCTGCTGCGCAGGCTCTACAGCCGGAACCGAACAAAGTACAGAGTTCACTAAGCTAGTCGCATCCACAACAGTATCTGAAGCCCTTGCATTCTTACTATCCTTGATTAAAGTTTGGATGCGTGTCTCTAATTCTGAGATTCTCTCTGTCAGCCTATTTCCCTACATTTATGACATGTAAATCCCTCGTCGATGACAGAGAGAGCTATGCTGAACATGTGACAAATGGAACAGGAAACAATGCTGGGAAAGGATGACATAACATACCGTGTTTGTAGATTGATCCGAGTTACCACAGCTGTTTGATGAACGCGTTGAAAAAGGAGCGTGCGAGAGACTGATGACTCTCAATGACTGTATCTCTCAAATTTCATGAATTCTTTTCTCACTCAGACACAACTGCCAAAACTCTTTGTACGTACAGGCCAATTTGCACATGCTTACATACTGTTTTCAAAACTGTTAAACTTAAGTTCAAAACAATAACATAATACAAAACTGAATAAGACAGCAATTTGCTACATTTCTACAGTAATATAGTTATGAAATATATTCTTAATCTAAAAAATCAATTAGATGAAACTGAACACCTACACAAGCATTAGTCTTCAATTTCATTACCATCAATTCAAAAGGGGAAACTTAGGAATAATTTTGTTCTGTAATGTAAACATGGACCATGTAACATAAACTGCAGTGAATTATAAGCAGTAGAGAGTGTCATTCTTGTTTTGTAAAGAAATTTTACAGTTTTTTACAATCGCTAGGACACATTTCTCAATACTTAGGTCACTTTTTCAAAACTCTTCACACAGTTCTCCTAACCAACTTTCATCTTGGCACAGAGGTTAACTTCACATTCAAAATGCACCAAATCTACCAAAACACTTCATACATGTCTCAAATCAACTCATTCTTCCAGAATACTAGCAAAGGTTTTCACTGAGCAAACACACTTTGTCACTCATAAAACATCGACCTAAAAACACTAACATCAGGTAGCATTATACAATGTTTGTGTGTGTACAGTGCTTGTGTAGGTGTTCAGTTTCATGTAATTGTTTTGATAGTATTTGATTTTTTAGATTCAGAATATATTTCATAACTATATTACTGTAGAAATGTAGCAAATTTCTGTCTTATTCAGTTTTGTATTATGTTACTGTTTTGAACTTAAGTTTAACAGTTTTGAAAACAGTATGTAAGCATGTGCAAATTGGCCTGTACGTACAAAGAGTTTTGGCAGTTGTTGTGTCTGAGTGAGAAAAGAATTCATGAAATTTGAGAGATGTAGTCATTGAATGCATTTTGTGCCAAAGCAATGATAATTGATCCTCAGTTTAGCCCACATAGACTTCTGTTGTGCTCACTGTGTGAAGAGTTTTGCAAAAGTGACCTAAGTATTGAGAAATGTGTCCTAGCATCTGTAAAAAACTGTAATTCAATATTTATATTATTCTTCCTATATTTGGCGAACAGTGAGCTTGTGTATGTACAGTATTTTCTCTGTTGCGTGTCTGTTCTCCTCTTTGTGTCCGTTCGCCTGTGTTAACTTCCTGTTTACAGACATCGTAAATATTTCCACACAAATTACATTTTAGGAAGTTATTACAGCACCTTGTTTGCCAGCCCAGAATAAAGATTGAGCAAAAATAACACTAAAAACATTTGGAATTATGAACAGTGGACTAGTGCATCTCATCAAATAGTTCAAATCATCCCGCAGGCCGTATGTGTGACACCCCAAATGATTACAGGAGCTCATGAAGGAAGAGCTTTAGGTTTTGAATAACTGTGTTTATGATAAATCCAAAAACACAATATTATGGCTAAGGTGTTTGTGATGCGAGACAAATGTTGCTTTTGAGACGTGTTGAAAAATACTGTAATTAAAAGTGTTCATCGTCTTTATGTGTCGAGACTCTTATCTTGGATCATCTAGTCAAGTGTGACAGTCACTGATTCTTCATGAGCTCAAAGCATTATGGGTAGAATCTCTCTACAGTCTGATTCATCATGAGCTCAAAGCATTATGGGTAGAATCTCTACAATCTGATTCATCAACACAGTTTCACTGATGACTCATAACCAACCCTAAACCCAGGATAGAGCGGTTGAGTGAATGTGGTCTGGACTGTGTGGAAGAGGGTCATTGTGTCTCCAGAGACTCTGTAGAAGGACAGAGTTCCTGCACTGTGATCCACATACACTCCTATTCTATAGCGATTCACATACACTCCTGTTCTACTGATGGTGGACTCTACAGGGATTTTAGTCTCTATCTTATTGTGTCTGAATGAGTAACTGGAGGAAGAGCAGATCAAACTCCAGGACTGATCATTAAATCCAAACAAACACTCACGACCCCGTCCCTTCCTCCTGATGCTCTTATATGACACTGATATAAACACATCATATCCACTCCACTCAATCTCCCAGTAACAGCGTTGATCACACACACTCTCTCTATACAACACCTGAGTGTAATGATCAAATCTGTCCGGATGATCAGGATACGACTGCTCTGTGTCAGTGAATGTAATCACTCTGTTCCCCCCAGACAGACGGAGGTGTTCATTCACTGTGTTCAGATCCAGAGTGAGCTGTCGGGAATCTGATGGAGATAAAACACATCAGTGTATCATTTATTACAGAAACTTTCTATCTTCAGTTCAGATCTGACAAGTTGATTTAGGATTTTTCACAAATTTGTGTTTATTTATAGTATTTAATGATTATGAACACATATTAAGCATGACAAACCAATTATACAATCGATTAAACTACAAAACTGGCACAGAGGCATGTATGATTACAAAATAAAGTCATTATGGTTGTTATTGTTATTACAGTTTTTTCCAGTTGCTAACAAGCATTGTTCAATACTGAAACCACATTTTCAAAACTCTTCACATAGTCAGCGAAACAGAAGTCAATGCAGACCAAACTGTGAACCATTTTTCATTGCTTTCAGACAAAATGCATTCAGTGACCACACTTTTCAAAATTCAGGAACTCGTTTCCCATTCGTACTCCACAACATGCAAAATACTATGTATTTTCAGCACATTTTCTAATGCTAACACACTGCATTCAAAATGATTAAAAACACATTCAAAACAGAATGATGGCAAATTCCAAGCATTTATGTAGTAATTATTTTAAAATATTCTCAATTTTATAGCCAAAAATTTAAAATTTAAGTGCAATTTTAGCTGAAATTCCACCTAAGTGTTCTGCCTTAGTCTCATTACCATGATTTGCAGTTTTTTACAATCGCTAGGACACATTTCTCAATACTTAGGTCACTTTTTCAAAACTCTTCACACAGTTCTCCTAACCAACTTTCATCTTGGCACAGAGGTTAACTTCACATTCAAAATGCACCAAATCTACCAAAACACTTCATACATGTCTCAAATCAACTCATTCTTCCAGAATACTAGCAAAGGTTTTCATTGAGCAAACACACTTTGTCACTCATAAAACATCAACCTAAAAACACTAACATCAGTTAGCATTATACAATGTTTTCTTTTTTTAAATTTCTTTACAAAACAAGAATGACACTCTCTACTGCTTATAATTCACTGCAGTTTATGTTACATGGTCCATGTTTGCATTACAGAACAAAATTATTCCTAAGTTTCCCCTTTTGAATTGATGGTAATGAAATTGAAAGACTAATGCTTGTGTAGGTGTTCAGTTTCATCTAATTGTTTTGATAGTATTTGATTTTTTAGATTCAGAATATATTTCATAACTATATTACTGTAGGAATGTAGCAAATTTCTGTCTTATTCAGTTTTGTATTATGTTATTGTTTTGAACTTAAGTTTAACAGTTTTGAAAACAGTATGTAAGCATGTGCAAATTGGCCTGTACGTACAAAGAGTTTTGGCAGTTGTTGTGTCTGAGTGAGAAAAGAATTCATGAAATTTGAGAGATGTAGTCATTGAATGCATTTTGTGCCAAAGCAATGATAATTGATCCTCAGTTTAGCCCACATAGACTTCTGTTGTGCTCACTGTGTGAAGAGTTTTGCAAAAGTGACCTAAGTATTGAGAAATGTGTCCTAGCATCTGTAAAAAAAACTGTAGTATAAAAGGGGATAGTTTGGAACAGAATTTGTTGGCCAATATGGATCAAAGAAGAGCGGTTCAGAGAGGGAGAGTGCATGGAGGACAAAGGAGAGGAAGGCCAAGAGTGGTGATCTCCGATGAGACAATTATTGACCATGTAGTAAATCATGGTCTCTCTTTGAGAGAAGCTGGTCTAAGGGTGCAACCAAATCTGCCACGTTCAACAGTTGCATCAATAGTACGCATTTTCCAACAACACAACAGGTGAGATGAGCATCCCTTAATGATAACTGAATTACACATTACAGTAAAATACAATATAATGTGTACATTTTTACACATATTGACATTTTGAAGCCTATTACAATACACTAATAGTTGTGATTTACTGTAGGATCCAAAGGTTGCCCATGAGAGGAGGGAGAGGCAGAATCTTTTCTGATGTGCAAGAAATTGCCATTGTGGATATGGTAATTGCCAACAATGCAATAAAACTGCGGGAAATTCGGGAGAGAGTGCTGGCAGACAATGGCACTTTTGAAAATGTGAATATGGTTAGCACAACAACAATTGCCAGAGTCCTAGAGAAACATAAAACAAGGATGAAGCAACTGTACACTGTAACCTTTGAGAGAAACAGTGAACATGTGAAAGAACTCCGGTATCAATATGTCCAGGTAAGATGTCTGTTCAGTAACCAAACAGGGTACATACAACACATTGATGCATAATATCAATTACTGTGAAACTGTTTGCAATTTAGAGGGTAATGGAGATGGAAGCCAGACGAACTCCACATACTTTTATCTTTGTGGATGAAGCTGGATTCAACCTGGCAAAAACATGACGCAGGGGAAGAAATATAATTGGACAGAGAGCGACTGTGGAGGTCCCAGGCCAAAGGGGAGCTAACATCACGATGTGTGCAGCAATGTCCAATGAAGGTTTGCTGTTACACAAACCACTCATTGGCCCCTACAATACAGAGAGGCTCATTTCGTTTCTAAATGACCTACATATTCGACTTGTGCCAGCAGAGGAGAGAAGCCAAAGGGCATCAAACTCCCCTTCCTTCATTGTTGTGTGGGATAATGTGGCATTCCACCACTCTGCTGCAGTCACAGAGTGGTTTGCGGCACATCCCAGGATGTCAGTATTATACCTGCCTCCATACTCCCTTTTCTTAAACCCCATAGAGGAGTTATTTTCTGCGTGGAGGTGGAAGGTTTATGACCACCATCCACATGACCAGATGACTTTACTGGAGGCAATGAATGCGGGATGTGGAGACATTTCTCCTGAAGACTGCCAGGGATGGATTAGACATTCCAGGAGGTACTTTCCAAGATGCATTGCCAGAGACAACATCAGATGTGATGTTAATGAGAACTTGTGGCCAAATGCAAGAGAGAGAGCAGACTAGAACTATCACTGTAATTTACTATAATGAACAACTACACATGTTGTTACAGTAATGTGTAGAATGTATTTTATTTATTCTTTTTTTATTATCATTGCAGCCCTGGAGTTTTTATCCCTCTTTTTTCACCTTTTAGTTATAATTTTCAAGTACTATATTCATATAAAAAAAATGAAATTTTGATTAATTTCTGATTCATTCGTGTTACAAATTGTGCAAAAGGCCATGTTCAAGTTAAATTTATGTTATTATAATAGTTGCACAGTGCTCTGTTTTAGTATTGCATCCGCTGAGTAGGCGGAGTTTAATCGAAAGTCTCGCGAGTTCGGCGAATAATAGCACGAGATCAGATACACGGCAGTGGAGAAAGAGAAGGAAGAAATGCGGTGCGTCTTAATACTGTAAATAAATGATTTAGTGCGGATTATAGACATTCAGTTATAAATCATCTATAGTCACTCATATTGTGAGCAGTTTAGTATTCTCAGATGTGATGGGCGGCCGATGTTGTGTGATCGCTCCAGAGATATGTGGAATTGTGTAGCGAATACTATCGCGTGCGTCATTGCAGACTAAGTGTTTGTTTCATTATTCAGTTTAATAATTGTCTTGACGTGATATTAGTTGCATCAACAAGATATTTATTTTGTTGTAAAGGATCAGCTGCTATATTGTACATTTATCACACGTTTGTGATGTTTTGTATGTTAACTCGTGTGAAACGATAATGACGCAGTTTTTTGTTGTACATATCATATCGGAAAACTAATTGAGTTTTTATTGTTTATTCGTAGAACCACGTTTATCCACGTTTGTCTAGCTGACGGCGCTTTGCGAAAATATCACACACACCCATCACGCACACAGAACACCGCAGCACACGAAGCCTCTGTTAATATTGCATCTCATTAAGCCTCTCAGGACCAGATGAGGATACATACTGAAATGTAACCACCTGTTTGGGTTCCAATGTGATGGCCTCGCGTGTGAGGATCGACGATTGAGGAGATCTGCACCCTCCTTTCATTAAGTGGACTTTTCTGGAACACTTGGGACTTGCAGAGACTGAGTATTTTCACTACTTCATTGCCTGATCTCACCATCATAATTGTATCTTTTGAGTCAAAGCACATTGTTATATTGTATGGTTAATTTGCGTAGGCCTGCGCTGTTTGATTGAGACAGATTTATGTTTGTTAACATTTTGAATAATTCATTCTTTCATTTAATCAATCAATACAGTCAGATCCATGACTGGTGTCTTTACTCCTCTCCTAGTCCCTGGACATTAATTGGGTAAATAATTCTCTAAGGTGATTTAAAACCGTAATAGTAACTAGTGCATAACACAGTCTTCAATACACAAATGCTTTCAATAAAGTGAAATTGTGTTACAGTATTCTATATGAAGAACTGATTTATGTGGAAAATCATTGAAACTTTAAAAAAGAAAAGTTCATCAATTATGTAATGCTTCCTGTTAGTGTCTTTTAGGTCAGTGTGTTGTGAATGAAATGTGTGTTTTCTGAATGAGAATTGTTGCCAGTGTTATGTTGGTCTGAGTGAGTTTTGTAGGTGAGATTAACTGTTTGGCCAACATTCATCCTGGTAATGCAGACTGTGTGAAGAGTTTTGAAAATGTGGTTTCGGTATTGAACAATGCTTGTTAGCAACTGAAAAAAACTGTAACATTATTTCATAATGTAAGTAACATGTAGGATAAAATAGTTTTATCATGTCGAGTCGTTTCTGCTCCAGCTCTCCAACACACAGTTATACATCAGCGTCTGAATTCACTCACTTCATTTCATTCACTCACTTCATTTCATTCATTCACTCAATGCAGATATATAGTGCACTCAAATGCCATACACTATATAGGGAATAGTGAAAGAGTGAGCGGTTTCAGACACAGCTAGAGTTTGTGCTAAATGAGGTTCTGGCTGGTTATGGTCATAGTTACCAAACAGATAAAATAGGATTATAATCTTTCTGAAATATGAGTGTGTCTGAGTGTGTGTGTGTGTGTGTGTGTGTGTGTGTGTGTGTGTGTGTGTGTGTGAGAGAGAGTGAGTGTGAGTGTGTGTGTGTGTGTGTGTGTCTGTGTAGACATACATTTTTGTGGCATTGGTGTAATCCTGTTCTCTCCTCCATGATCCACACTGGAAAACACACACACAATCAATCATAGACGTAATGGTTTTTATACTGTACAAACTGTATATTCTCTCCTCTTACACTAACTCTACCATAAATCTACCATCACAGAAAACTTTCTGCTGTTTTACATTTTCAATAAACATGATTCTGTATGATTTATAAGCTGGTTTCCTCATGGAGACCATAAAATGTCCCACAATGATTTCAGATATTTCCATCTTTTTGGGCACATGTTGATCCACAGATACACAGCAGTGCAGTGACTGTAGGCGATTAATCTAATTATTGATTACAGTTTCTAATGACATCTGAAAGGAGTGATTGGTTGTCAGTTTGTGTGTACATGTGAGTTTTTACCAGCTTTTTCCACTTAACAGCACATGTCTGTTAACAGCACAGCACAGTTAAAACACTGATTTAAGATCAGATGCTCGAGGTCCAGGGTTAATCAATCTTTCACATGTATAAAGTCAGATTTCTGTGACAATGACAGTAAAATGTAAACAATAATGTGTCCATAACAAACATGTCATTCAATCAACAGCCCATCTCATACTCAATTGTTCTGACTGAATGTTTTTTCATGTCAAGTCATATTCCTTTTAACCGACACTCTTTTTTTAATAGACTTTAGCGTTGAAAGGGGAGAAGTATGAAACTTTGTTTTTTTTGCCATCATATTGAAGTCTCCTATGACTCACTGTGCAAAGACATATGGGGAAAAAAGCCCATTTCTGCCACAGTTGAGAAAACATATAATTCTGTAAGTCATAATAACGAGAAAGTTCATCATAATTAGAAAGCCTTAGTATCTCATAATAATAAGAAACTATAATATGTTAATATTTATCATGTTCAGGGGGAAAAAAATCTTGTAATAATGACATAGTTTCTCGTAATAATGAGAAACTTCTACACGTGCGCAGAGCAGCGGAGCAGAAGGGTGTGGCACGCTAGCGACATCTGCTGGTCAAAGCTGTGTAATGCGAGAACACAAACATGGCACGTTCTGCAAAAGTGTAATCTATATATACAGGTGCTGGTCATATAATCAGGATATCATCAAAAAGTTGATTTATTTCACTAATTCCATTCAAAAAGTGAAACTTGTATATTATATTCATTCATTACACACAGACTGATATATTTCAAATGTTTATTTCTTTTAATTTTGATGATTGTAACTGACAACTAAGGAAAATCCCAAATTCAGTATCTCAGAAAATTAGAATATTGTGAAAAGGTTCAATATTGAAGACACCTGGTGCCACACTCTAATCAGCTAATTAACTTAAAACACCTACAAAGGCCTTTAAATGTTCTCTCAGTCTAGTTCTGTAGGCTACACAATCATGGGGAAGACTGCTGACTTGACAGTTGTCCAAAAGACGACCATTGATACCTTGCACAAGGAGGGCAAGACACAAAAGGTCATTGCAAAAGAGGCTGGCTGTTCACAGAGCTCTGTGTCCAAGCACATTAATAGAGAGGCGAAGGGAAGGAAAAGATGTGGTAGAAAAAAATGTACAAGCAATAGGGATAACCGCACCCTGGAGAGGACTGTGAAACAAAACCCATTCAAAAATGTGGGGGAGATTCACAAAGAGTGGACTGCAGCTGGAGTCAGTGCTTCAAGAACCACTACGCACAGACGTATGCAAGACATGGGTTTCAGCTGTCGCATTCCTTGTGTCAAGCCACTCTTGAACAACAGACAGCGTCAGAAGCGTCTCGCCTGGGCTAAAGAAAAAAAGGACTGGACTGCTGCTGAGTGGTCCAAAGTTATGTTCTCTGATGAAAGTAAATTTTGCATTTCCTTTGGAAATCAGGGTCCCAGAGTCTGGAGGAAGAGAGGAGAGGCATGCAATCCACGTTGCTTGAGGTCCAGTGTAAAGTTTCCACAGTCAGTGATGGTTTGGGGTGCCATGTCATCTGCTGGTGTTGGTCCACTGTGTTTTCTGAGGTCCAAGGTCAACGCAGCCATATACCAGGAAGTTTTAGAGCACTTCATGCTTCCTGCTGCTGACCAACTTTACGGAGATGCAGATTTCATTTTCCAACAGGACTTGGCACCTGCACACAGTGCCAAAGCTACCAGTACCTGGTTTAAGGACCATGGTATCCCTGTTCTTAATTGGCCAGCAAACTCGCCTGACCTTAACCCCATAGAAAATCTATGGGGTATTGTGAAGAGGAAGATGCGATATGCCAGACCCAACAATGCAGAAGAGCTGAAGGCCACTATCAGAGCAACCTGGGCTCTTATAACACCTGAGCAGTGCCATAGACTGATCGACTCCATGCCACGCCGCATTGCTGCAGTAATTCAGGCAAAAGGAGCCCCAACTAAGTATTGAGTGCTGTACATGCTCATACTTTTCATGTTCATACTTTTCAGTTGGCCAAGATTTCTAAAAATCCTTTCTTTGTATTGGTCTTAAGTAATATTCTAATTTTCTGAGATACTGAATTTGGGACTTTCCTTAGTTGTCAGTTATAATCATCAAAATTAAAAGAAATAAACATTTGAAATATATCAGTCTGTGTGTAATGAATGAATATAATATACAAGTTTCACTTTTTGAATGGAATTAGTGAAATAAATCAACTTTTTGATGATATTCTAATTATATGACCAGCACCTGTATAGCTAAAAATATTATTGATAATAAATTATTAGTGTATGAGACGGGCTTTTATTCATTTGTAACATCCATTTGTATTTTTGTGTATGAACAAGCAGCAACACAGGATGGTGATCATGGATTTCAAACAGATAGAGGATAAGACAGCACACACCTACATATCCAACTCTGTTAAAGAACGCATGAAAGACATGTTTGCTGTGTTCTCGCATTTACAGGGCTTTGACCAGCGGATGTCACTAGCGTGCCACACCCTTCTGCTCTGCTGGTTTGCGCATACGTAGAAGTTTCTCATTATTACGAGAAAGTTTCTCAGAATTATATTTTTTACTCAACTGTGGCAGAAACGGGCTTCAGACATGTACCTGGCTGTTTGATTTTTTAGCCCATGGACTAAAAGCCTTTCCATTCTCACCCATTTCGCTAAGCCAAGCCCATCTCCATTTATTTTTACACTTTTATCGATCTCCGATACATCGGAGCCTTCCTGCAACTGTGTCCATGTTAGCTGAAATAAAGTTCTACCCAAGCGGCAACCTCCCCCAGTTTCTCGAAAAGCCAATATGGAAGAGACTTAAACTGCGATTCATCGACTGGCCACTAGAGACAGGCTGCAAAAGAGAGTAGAATCTCATTGGCTACGTTTACATGCACCAATTTTCGTCAATCCGAATGAATTGAATCCGATTGTTTGTGCTCTAAACATTGTAATCTGATTCAAATATCCGTTTATATGTGTTTTATATACATTCCGATTAAAACTTTTGCGCACACTCTGTGTGTGTGACGTCATATCAATCAAACTTGCAGTAACTCAGGTTGTCAAAAGCATCAAATATTGGCAATATTAAGAGGAGTTGGCATTTCCAATTAATGTAGGCCTGTTACATTCTATTATTATAACTATTAGGTTCGGCTTCTTTTATTATTAAATTAATATTATACGTGCTGTGAGGATAATAAACTATTTTACAATAGCAGGACGATATAAAACTCTGACAGCACTGCTTGGATATTATAACTAAAACTGCTGCATTTTGAAAAATAATTTGTTTGTGAGATTTATATGATCACAGTTTTACAACATAAATGCTGCTCAGATAACATTATTTCTTGACAAATGATGATGGAGAGCAGATCATTCAGAAGAAATGTGATGCAAACAATGGATAATATATCAATTTGAAACGAGTTACACATCGAGTTAAATTCAAACTTAAATTCAGTAAGATGCAAGTATCGTTTGACATTTGCAATTGTTTCTCATGTAAAATTCTTCTCTCTACTTGAAAGATCTTCTTGACTAATTTAAAGAGTAGTTACACAGATTTGCCGCGAGTTAAAACTGGTCTAAGCGCGCAGAAGTCTTGTCTTGTGAATAAATACTGATGTCTCTATCGGCCAATGAAACATAGTATTGATCACCAGGTAGCTATGCTTGTAGATGCAGCTAAAGTTTAATGCCTTTGCCTATAATCACTTCTGGTACTGTTTACATGCTGCTGAGCTGAGATTCCTTCGTCAAAACAGACGTACGCTCTAATACTGAAATTATCAATTATTAAACACACTTTTAGTTGGACGGTGGTTTAAGCGAGTGGCGTTAGGCCGTGCTAGCTTAACCAGCTCAATCTAGTGTCATAGTGATGTATCTGGAGTTAGCATCTCCTTTGACAAGTCGTTGTCATGGAAATCAATGTGCAGCAGTGCCCAATCAAACAGTGTATATCAAATGTCTGCAGGTTTCAGAATAGCTTGTCATGGATAGTCATGAGCATTTGAGACTTACACATTCATTCAAGGTTCCCTTTCACTCAGTGAAATTCATATTTTACTAATGCAGAATCCTGCTTTTCTGCGAACACACATTTTCACCTACTTTAAAAGTTTTATGCCCTATGCTGACTAGGAACCGTGTTAGAAGCTATGTGGAAGGCACTTGCTGCGTCCCAATTCGCCTACTTATACTACGCCCTAAAAGTCAAGTCAAGTCAAGTCACCTTTATTTATATAGCGCTTTTTACAATGTAGATTGTGTCAAAGCAGCTTTACATTGATAACTGGTACATTGTTTGGCTGCACAGCAGCTCTTAAAGAATAGTGTCAATGCAGGCAGATCAAAGCACTGTTGAATATCAAATGTCAAGTCAAATGTCAAGTGTCCCCAACTAAGCAAGCCAGAGGCGACAGCAGCAAGGAACCCAAACTCCATCAGGTGACATCAGGTGGCAGACAAGTGGCAAATTGGTGTTAAAATGGAGAAAAAAACCTTGGGAGAAACCAGGCTTAGTCGGGGTGCCAGTTCTCCTCTGGCCAACAGTGCTTTGTTACAATTCAGGTTTCTATCATAAGTCCAATAGGATCGCAACATTAAAAGTATTTATTTCAGTTCCATCCAATTGAGGATCGTATTGAGGATCACGCCGGTATGGACGGTTGTTGACGAACTGTGTCGTGGCTGTCGTGTCGATGAGGCCCTCACAGTGGATGATCTAGTTGACTCAATCTCGGCTGATACGTCAGGGCTGCGTTGTGGTCGTGTCAAGGTGCAGGTCCTTGGTCTCACCTGGATACGGCCCGGATCCGGTTGACTACGGTGAACCTCGGGATAAACAGAAAGACTAATATTAGCGTAGATGCCATTCTTCTTCTGATGTAACGAGTACATCAGGTGTTATAGGAAGTGTTCCCGGTTCCGGCTGACCTAATTTATGCAGCCTGATAATCCTTTAACGGATTGGAAAATTTAAATTGGTAATGTGTTATGTGTATGCCAGGTTAAAGAGATGCGTTTTTAGTCTAGATTTAAACTGACAGAGTGTGTCCGCTTCCCGAACAATGCTAGGAAGATTGTTCCAGAGTTTAGGTGCCAAATAGGAGAAGGATCTACCACCTGCAGTTGATTTTGATATTCTAGGTATTATCAGCTGGCCTGAATTCTGAGATCGCAATAGACGTGAAGGACTATAATGAATTAGGAGCTCGCTCAGGTACTGGGGAGCTAAACCATTTAGTGCTTTGTAAGTAATTAGATTAAGATTTTAAAATCTATACGATGTTTAACAGGAAGCCAATGCAGTGTTGACAGAACCGGGCTTATTTGGTCAAACGTCCTGGTTCTAGTAAGAACTCTAGCTGCTGCATTTTGTACGAGCTGTAGTTTATTTATCAGGCGAGCAGAACAACCACCCAGTAGAGCATTACAGTAATCTAGCCTTGAGGTCATGAACGCATGAACTAACTGTTCTGCATTTTTCATTGAGAGCATATGTCGTAGTTTAGATATATTTTTAAGATGGAAGAATGCGGTTTTACAGATGCTAGTAACATGGCCTTCAAAGGAAAGATTGGTATCAAAGAGCACACCCAGGTTCCTAACTGACGACGAAGACTTAACAGAGCAGCCATCAAGTGTTAGACAATATTCTAGGTTATTACGTGAAGAAGTTTTTGGTCCAAAAATTAGAATCTCTGTTTTTTCTGAATTTAGTAGTAGGAAATTACTGGTCATCCAATTTTTTATATCAGCTATGCATTCCGTTAATTTTGTGAATTGGTAAGTTTCGTCAGGGCGCGAAGAAATATAGAGCTGAGTATCATCAGCGTAACAGTGAAAACTAACGCCATGCTTCCTAATGATATCTCCCAAGGGTAGCATGTACAGAGTGAACAGCAATGGTCCTAGTACTGAGCCTTATGGTACTCCATATTGAACTTGTGATCGATATGACATGTCTTCGTTTACTACTACAAACTGATAACGGTCAGATAAGTATGATTTGAACCATGACAATGCAATTCCACTAATGCCAACATAATTTTCGAGTCTATTTAAAAGAATATTGTGATCAATAGTGTCAAATGCTGCACTAAGATCCAGTAACACTAATAGAGAGATACAACCACGATCTGATGATAAGAGCAAATCATTAGTAACTCTAATGAGAGCAGTCTCAGTACTATGGTACGGTCTAAATCCTGACTGGAAATCCTCACAGATACCATTTCTTTCTAAAAAGGAACATAGTTGTGATGATACTGCCTTTTCTAGTATTTTTGACAGAAAAGTGAGATTTGAGATTGGCCTGTAATTGACTAATTCTCTAGGATCAAGTTGTGGTTTTTTAATAAGAGGTTTAATAATAGCCAGCTTAAAAGTTTTTGGTACGTATCCTAATGATAAAGATGAATTGACGATATTGAGAAGAGGATCTATGACCTCTGGAAGCATTTCTTTCAATAGTTTAGTTGGTATAGGGTCTAACATACATGTTGTTGATTTTGATGATTTAACAAGTTTAGACAATTCTTCCTCTCCTAAAGCAGTAAATGAATTGAATTTTTCCTCAGGGACACTACAATGCACTATCTGACACGATACTGTAGTAGACGGTTGCATGGTTATTATTTTTTCTCTAATATTATCAATCTTGCAAGTAAAGAAGTTCATAAAGTCATTACTGCTGTGCTCTTTGGAAACATCAGAAGTTGAAGCTTTATTTCTTGTTAATTTACCTGGTCATTTTTCTGGCTGCTAACTTTAGGGCCTGAGTGTGCTCATTGTACCATGGCATTGGATTAATTTCCTTAATCTTTTTTAAACGCAAAGGAGCAACTGAGTCTAATGTGCTGGAAAAGACAGAGGCAATAGTTTCTGTTGCAACATCGAGGTCTTCTAAGCTGTCTGGTATGCTAAGGCGATGAAAATGATCAGGAAGATTATTTATAAAGCAATCTTTAGTGGTAGAAGTGATGGTTCTACCATATTTATGGCATGGAGGCAGTTTAGCCGCCTTGACTAAATGTAGTATACACGAGACTAGATAATGATCTGAGATGTCGTCACTCTGCTGCAGAATTTCAACAGCATCGATATCGATTCCATGTGACAATATTAGATCTAAAGTATGATTACGACAATGAGTGGGTCCTGACACATGTTGTCTAACACCAATAGAGTTTAGAATATCTGCAAATGCCAATCCTAATGCGTCTTTTTTATTATCTACATGGATATTAAAATCACCAACAATAAGGACTTTATCTGCAGCTAGTACTAACTCTGATAGAAAGTCAGCAAATTCTTTGATAAAGTCTGTATTGTGTCCTGGTGGCCTGTGTACAGTAGCCAGCACAAATGTCAACTTACATAATGTTACGTAAAGTACCATAGTTTCGAAGGAATTATATTTGAAAGACTTCTGACTAATACTGTAAATATTACTATAGATTACAGCAACACCTCCCCCTTTGCCTTTCTGACGGGCATTGTGTCGATAATCATAACCTTGAGGACTAGACTCATTTAAAGTAATGTAATCATCCGGTTTTAGCCAAGTTTCTGTCAAACACAGCACATCTAGATTATTATCTTTGATAATATCATTAACAATAAGTGATTTTGAAGAAAGGGATCTAATATTTAACAACCCGAGTTTTATCATTTGTTTAGCATTATTATCTCTATTTTTTATTTGTTGAACATCAGTTACATTTTTACCATTAAATGGGTTTGGAAGTTTTTTGTTTTTACTAATTCGGGGTACAGACACAGTCTCTATTTGAAAATATCTAGGTGTAAGAGTTTCTATGTGTTGGGAGTTATCTGAATTTTCTGACTTCTGTAACGTGAGGCAGCTAGCAGACGGTCGGTTTAGCCAGTCTGTCTGCTTTCTGACCTGGGCCCCAGTTTGTCATGTTTCAGTTCTAAGACTATGTGCCATATTACTAGAGAGAAGAGCAGCACCATCCCGGGAGGGATGAATACCATCTCTTTTTAACAGGTCAGGTCTGCCCCAAAAACTTTTCCAATTGTCTATGAAACCTATATTATTTTGCGGACACCACTTAGACAGCCAGCCATTGAGTGATGATAATCTGCTAACTATCTCATCACTCCGACGAACAGGAAGGGGGCCAGAGCAAATTACTTCTCCTGACAACATTGTACTTGCGAGTTCACACACCTCTTTAATGTTAATTTTAGTGATCTCCGACTGGCAAAGTCGAACATCATTAGTGCCGACGCGAATAATAATCTTAGAGTATTTACGATTAGCATTAGCCAGCACTTTTAAATTTGCTTTGATGTCAGGTGCTCTGGCTCCCGGCAAACATGTGACTATGGTGGCTGGTGTCTCTATTTTCACGTTCCGTGTAATAGAATCGCCAATACTAGGGCACTTTCAACAGGATTCTCAGTGGGTGTATCACTGAGTGGGGAGAACCTGTTTGATGTTCTTATTGGAACGGAAGAGTGGTGTTTTCCACGGCTAGGCCGCCTCACCGTTACCCAAGTGCCCTGCTGCGCGGGCTCTACAGCCGGAACCGAACAATGTACAGAGTTCACTAAGCTAGTCGCATCCAAAACAGTATCTGAAGCCCTTGCATTCTTACTATCCTCGATTAAAGTTTGGATGCGTGTCTCTAATTCTGAGAATCTCTCTGTCAGCCTGACTATTTCCCTACATTTATGACATGTAAATCCCTCGTCGCTGACAGAGAGAGCTATGGTAAACATGTGGCAAATAGAACAGGTAGCAATGCTGGGAGAGGATGACATGACTCACCGTGTTTGTAGACTGATCCGACTTACCACAGCTGTTTGAAGAACGCGTTGAAAAAGGAGCGCACGAGAGACAAGTTAACAAGTTAACAAGCTAGCGCTGCAAATGCAAATGCGTTGTAACAGCGATTTAGATTCAAAGATTACAAGCTAGCGACGTCAGATTAGTGTGGTAGGCAATATTACATATAAGGTAATAAAAAAAATGCAGCACGTTGATATGCAGTCGCGGGTCTTTCATGTGGAGAACTCTCCTCATATTAATGCATAATCATGTATTTAAAAGTTAATGGCCAATCGGATCTTTATAAAAGTCCACATTGGTATTTGCAGATGAAAAATAACATTAAATAGATATTTTCTATCAGGTTGAACTGATTATTAGTCACTCAAACCTCTCAGCGTCGATCGCGCATATCCGCCATGTTTTGTAGTTTTTTAACACTTTTTACTCGTGTTTGTAGTTCTGAACTGAATCCTCGTCCAACGCGCAATGGGTTGTGGGCAATATTAGCCTTTATAGTGTGCACGGATCCACACTTCGAAAATCTACCGGAAATAGTAGACCATCCGGGGACTTTTGGCATACTCTTTTCAACATACTATGCTTTGGGACACACTTATTTTAATCTCACATACTATTTAGGATGGATAGTATGGACATTGGGACTGTGTTTGCAGTTCAAAGTCACTGGGGTCTTAAGAACCCCTTCTGAGGGGCGTTGTGTGTTACAGGCCTTCTGTGTCAGGTCACATGAATGGCATTGTGTGAGGGCAGGTTGTGCTGCCCAAAAAGGTGACTAACTGGTGTAGGAGGCAAAGGTCCTGTTGGTGTCCTCCATTCATTCCAGGTTTGTCTGATTCTGTCGCAGTAACCTTGGGACTTTCAAATCTGCCCTGCTTGGTGTCGAGGGCAGCACTTAATCTGCATTCAGACTTCTGGGTCTGAGAAATCCTTTATGACTGGTTTCAGCTGCTAATAGTCTGATTGGAAGTTTTCTGGCTGTTAAGTCAGAAATCGTTGTGTTTCTGGTTGGATATGATCCAGAACAGAGAGCCTGTCTTGGTGGGTCACATCAGTCAGGGACAAAAGTTGTTACTGAAATCCAAAAGTTGTTACTAAAAATTTTATTTTTTGTCAGCATTGTGATTGTCTTTGTACACAGTATAGTTATACAATTTTCCATATACATATTCATGTTTAAACACTCTAGATAAATGCAGTTTCTAGGGTAATCAGGGTGTTGTTGCTATGCTGTTGCTAGGGTATCTGTGGTGGTTGCTAGGGTGTTGCTATGCAGTTGCTAGGGTACCCAGAGTGGTTGCTAAGTGTTGCTAGGGTACTCGGGGTGGTTGCTAAGGTGTTGCTATATGGCTGTTAGGGTACTTGGGCTGGTTGCCAAGGTGTTGCTGTACGGCTGCTAGGGTACTCGGGGTGGTTGCTAGAATGTTGCCATGTTGATGCTAGGGTACTTGGGATGGTTGCTAGGGTGTTGTTATACGGTTGCTAGGGTACTCGGGGTGGTTGTTTGAATGTTGCTGTGCTGCTGCTAGGGTACTTGGGATGATTGCTAGGGTGCCCTGTGTGGTTGCTAAGATCCTGCTATGCGGTTGCTAGGGTACTCGGGGTGGTTTCTAGGGTGTTGCTATGGAGTTTCTAGGGTGTTGCTAGAGTAATCTGGGTGGGTGGTTGCTAAGGTGTTGCTAGGGTACTCAGGCTGGTTGCTAGGGCACTCAGAGTGGTTGCTAGGTTTAGTTGCTAAGGTAGTCTGGATGGTTGCTATGGTGTTGCTGAGGTATTCTGGGTCATTGCTAGGATGTTTTTGTGTGGTTGCTAGGGTAGTTGGGTGGTTGCTAGGGTATTTGGGGTGATCCAATGTCTGTTTTCCTTTTGCTATAATAACAGTGTGCTTGTTTAACTTTTTTGTAGCAAAGAAAGGAAAATTAAAATATGATCATCAAATAAACTGATTATGATTAATGCTAACAATCACCATCATAAAGTGGCCTGATTCAGTGGTCATTTAAAGTTTAATCACTGATCATTCATGTGTTCCGTCATTAATACATTCAGATTTTGCACTAACTCTGTGACACTACAGCATGAGATCCAGAAGTGTTGCACTGATCACTTATGATTTTTAAAATGTTATGTATGAAGAGTTTTGAGATATTGTATCGTTTAGACACACAGACATCAAGAATCAGCATATAAAACTCAACAATCAACAAAAAGCTTCATGCCACGATGCTGGGTACCAGAAGAGTTATTACTGAATTTAGGACTGTGTACTATTACTTTTGTTATTTTTATCTTTCTGTGGTAGAAATAGTACATTCATCAGCAAAATGGAAAAAAGATTTATATCTTTATATTAATTTAATTATTCGTAATCTTTTTATTTCCTGAAAACGATCAGGTTTGCAGGGTGGTTTCCCTTTGAAACACACACACACACAAAATATTATTAATTGAGAAACATTTATTGTGTACAATTGTAAAAAATGTTTGTGTACAATATTAGAAAGTTCAAAAGAACAGCATTTACTTGAAATATAATCTTTTGTAACATTATAAATGTCTTTGCTGTCACTTTTGTCTTTGCTGTCACTGCAGGCGGTTGATCCTTCTCCTATTTGGCACCTAAATTCTGGAACAATCTTCCTAGCATTGTTCGGGAAGCAGACACACTCTGTCAGTTTAAATCTAGACTAAAAACGCATCTCTTTAACCTGGCATACACATAACACATTATCAATTTATATTTTCAAATCCATTAAAGGATTATTAGGCTGCACAAATTAGGTCAGCCGGAACCGGGAACACTTCCTATAACACCAGATGTACTCGTTACATCAGAACAAGAATGGCATCTACGCTAATATTAGTCTTTCTGTTTATCCCGAGGTTCACCGTAGTCAACCGGATCCAGGCCGTATCCAGGTGAGACCGAGGACCGGCACCTTGACACGACCACAACGCAGCCCTGAAGTATCAAAAGAGATTGAGTCAACTAGATCATCCATTGTGAAGGCCTCATCGACACGACAGCCACGACACAGTTCCTCAACAAACCGTCCATACCGGCATGATGAATACGATCCTCAACTGGATGGAACTGAAATAAATACTTTGAATGTTGCGATCCTATTGGACTTATGATAGCAACCTGAATCATAACAAAGCACTGTTCGCCAGAGGAGAACTGGCCCCCCGACTAAGCCTGGTTTCTCCCAAGGTTTTTTTCACCATTTTAACACCTATTTGCCACCTGATGTCACCTGTTGGAGTTTGGGTTCTGTAATGACTGAGACAAATCAGACACAGTTATTTGTTATAGGTAACCAATAATTGTTTAAAGCACTCTGGGGCCTGTCCCCCATCCCCTGAGAAGTTCGCTGTTACAAGTTTTATTGCGCTAAAGAATGTGGTTGCCACATGGAAGAGCAGAGAAGAGACACAGAAACGTGCATCTTTCCTGCATTTTCCCCACAGAACACAGACTTTCCTGCATTAATTTATAGACAGACCATTCTATAAATGAACATGCACATCCCTAGGAAATGGTATCCATTATTGCTGTTGTTATATTGCACTCATTGTATTCGCATGTTTTATGATACATTTAAGGTAACTTCAGTTATGCCATGTTTAGTGTCTATGGGTTCGTATCGAGAAGATTTAAATGCTTGTGTATGCGGTATGTCCATACCTGTGCAACACATCAGTATTACAAGAATCTTTAATAGTTCTTCTTCAGAAACTCATCCAGTAAATCTTGCTCGATCGTAAAAGCCCTGACAGGAGGCGTGTTATCGCCCGGAAATACAACATCTTCATTGGTCCGGTCAACAACTAAGAGGTGTGACTTTGACCAGAGGTTAAAAGCCAGTGAACAATGCCACTCCCTCTTTTTTTCTTGCTTCTTGGACGACTGAAGAGACCCCTTTCTTGCTGCAGGCCTGTAGGCCTCGGCCTACAACCCAGCCATGTGCTCATCTATAAGTTGTTTCATAGTACTTCATCTAACGCAGAAGATACTGGCAACAACTTCGGACTGAACCATCAAGATTACAACCCAGCCTGCAGATCTGATGTTCCTCAGCCTAAAGGCATCTTGCAAGTATCGTACATTTGAACACTAAACCTTTGTCAGCAAAGGTGTTTTATTGCTGAGGAAACTGATGATTCTTTTCCAGATTGTCTATGACTTTTTCCTATAGCTCTATCAACAGTTCCACTTCCGGTTCAACTCTATCATTGCTCATTCTTACCAACGTATGTGTGTGACCTGCGTGTATGTTATGTGTCTGTTAGTTTAGTTATGTGTTTGTGAGTTAGTTAATAAAGATTGTGCACAATACATGTTTGGTTCTGACTCCGTCTGCTAATAAATTGCCTCTTAAGTGATTTAGATCCTGACTACATGCTCTGAGTAGTACTGTACAATACGAATGTTGTTTTTCCATAACCTGGAAATGAACATTTCTTAGAATTAATAAACAATCAACACTGAGTGTTCACTGGACGAACAGGTTAATTGATTTTAATATTAATGTAGCTACAGCCAGTTAATCTGATTAACTTATTTACATATTCATAATTAATCATAATTAATAATCATAATGAGTTATGAATAATTATTAATATTTCCCCTTTGAGTTAATTCGCTACAGTTCCTTGCTGCTGTCACCTTTAGCTTGCTTAGGTGGGGACACTTGACATTTGACTTGACATTTGATATTCAACAGTGCTTTGATCTGCCTGCATTGACACTATTCTTTAAGAGCTGCTGTGCAGCCAAAATTATATACCAGTTATCACTGTAAAGCTGCTTTGACACAATCTGCATTGTAAAAAGCGCTATATAAATAAAGGTGACTTGACTTGACTAATGTAACAAAAACTTTGTTTTTCAGATAAATGGTGTTCTTTTGAACTTTCTACTCATCAAGGAATCCTGAAAAATTATCAACATTGATAATAATCATAATTTGCAATGTTTCTTCAGCAGCAAACCAGAATATTAGAATGATTTCTGAAGGATCATGTGACATTGAAGACTGGAGTAATGATGCTGAAATTTCAGCTTTGCCATCACAGGAATAAATTATTTTTTAAAATATATTCAAACAGAAAACTGTTATTTTAAATTGTAATAATATTTCACAATATTACTTTTTTTTTAACTTTATTTTTAATTAAATAAATGCAGCCTTGGTGAGCAGACAAAACTTCTTTTAAAAACAATAAAAATCTTACCGATTCCAAACTTTTGACTGGTAGTGTATATGTAAGAAATTTACAAACAATACGACAAATACAGTAGAGATTCAAATTAAATAAACTTGTTTTTCAAATACAGTATGTTTATTTAACATGTATACATCTATTTAACATCATTTGTTGTTTGATTAACATTAACTACAGACAAATATTTAATTAGGCTAATGTCCCTTTAAGACCGAATTCATGGATGTAATACTGACACATATTCGGGTTTCACTTACCTGTTTACGTCCACTTAAGCCATAACCAACTGTATTTACATGAGATACTCCAAAAGATGGACATTTTGACAACTATTTGACCATTAAGGTGGATACAGAACTGATCGCGCGCTGAACTGGGATCGTGTGCAAGAAAAGAGAGAGAGATTCACTAATTCATTCACTAATGGCAAGTTAATCAATAACGAATTGTGATTAGATGTTATTTTATTGTTTGACGAATTGATTGGACTGTTCTCGCATGACAAAACACTACACTACTACTACTTGTTCTATGATCAGCTAGTCTTAATGAAATTTTAGGAAAGATGAAATACGGGACAAAATATGATTTTCCCCTAATAAGTCGGGACACTAAAAATAGAGCTGAAATACGGGACTGTCCTGGGAAAAACGGGATGTCTGGTCACCCTAGTCTTTGGATACTACTTGATACATGTGAGTTGATACTGTGTACAACCAAGATGAAAGTTGTGTTAAGAACAAATAAGCCTCCATGGTGTGACGCTGATCAGATCCTGTGTGAAAAAAGCATACTTTCCATAGGTAACAAAATGTAATTTTGTGGGAAAATCATGTAAATAGCTTGCCATTTTTATCTTATTGTTTGTTATATTTATTTGTTTGGTCAATGTCTTTGTGTGTGTGTGCTTTGTTTTTTGTTGCTGTATGCTGTAAGGTGAAGGCTGAAATAACTGAAATCATTTGACGAAAGTGATATGAAACTGTAATGTGTAATGTGTGTCAAGACATGACTAGAACTACTTTAGCTGTGGGTTTATTAACCTTAGAAAGCTCATCATCCAATCAGAATGAAGCGTTCAATAGCATAACTAGAGCCAAACCTCTGTAAATGATCAATTTAACTTTTGTAAATGTATGAAAGCAATAAAGTTTAACTGGTTTGTAATAAGTAAAGATGGTAATGTTGTTTTTGTAGTTCCTAGTCTAAATCAAACCTCTTCCAGCTTTACATACTTGAGTTTGTCCAGTGTGCAGTTTGGATCATCCAGTTTTTCAGAAAGCAGCTTGACTCCTGAATCTCCTGGGTGATTGTAGCTTAGATCCAGCTCTCTCAGGTGTGTAGGGTTCAAACTCAGAGCTGAAGACACATAATGACAGCCTTCCTCTGTCACCATACAGCCAGACAATCTACAGACACACACCAAACAGTCCACATGACTTGAATTTATATATATTTCAGCCATTCATTAGGTATTATTTATTTGTAGTCACTACTTTGTAACTGTAAAAACTTAAATAGTAATTTCAGTGACTAATTAAAAATGTAGTTGTTTTGAATTTAAGATATAATTTATGTAATTTGTGTAATTTGTAATTAGACAAGAAACATTAACAGTCATTTTAAAGATACTAGGCATACAAATAAGAGTGAACGTGCATATTTTTAAATAAAATATTATCTGCAAAGAGTTGAAATGCATTACTTTTCAATGTATTCTTTTTGATAATAAATGTTCATTTGCCTCAAATAACTTTATATACTTTATTAAATTATTTTAAATTTAAAATAACAAAATTGTTTTTAGCAGAAAACTTGCAGGGAGTAAATGACAATAAAACGTCTAGGTTACTATTGTAACCCCTGTTCCCTGAAGGAGGGAATGGAGACATTACGTCGATACTGACGTAATGGGGGGTCTCACTTGGGAGCCCAATCACCTCCACGGGATACAAAACAAGCCAATGGGAATTGGCCAGTGAGATTTACATGCCGGACCACGTCCCGGCATCCGGGTATAAATAGACCCGGCATACTCACCTGCATTCATATTTTTGCTGAGGAGCCGAGATAGACATCTGGCCGCTCAGCGGTGACTCAGAGCTATGGCAGGGAGACGTAACGTCTCCGTTCCCTCCTTCAGGGAACGCCAGGAAAGTGTTCCCCGAGGAGGGGAAAGCTACGGAGACCACACCCTGCCCGAAGGGAGGTAATGTGTGGAAAACACATATGGACTGGCCTGAGAACAGTAACGCATATGGAAGATCTCTGATGTAGGTCCTACCTTCCGGGAGGAACACACTAGCAGTCAGAGACAGGGCAGAGCAAAGCCGCCCAGGGAAAGACACGGGTTTACCGTCAGGGAAACCGTACCGTGGACAAACACATATGGGATTACCTGCAGGGAATCACAGCATATGGGCATGTAGCCCAATACAAGGGCAGACCAATCGGGCATACACACGAGTACTGGACCTAGCGCCGGACGCCTCCGCCGCGTCTGGCTGCCGCAGGATGCAGGAGGAACTCCACAGGGTTCACCGTTGCGGGGAACTGAACTGAGGAGCGGGAAAAGTGCTCGGATTCCCTTATCCAAGGAAAATGGCACAGCAAGCGAACACCCGTGGCTACCTACGAGTAGACAGCACACGGGTGGACAACGCCCAGGAAGAAGCAACACCCTGAGTGGAGTGAGCTCACAACCCGAGGGGGCACAGCTCGCCTTGGGACTGGTACGCCAAGGCGATGACATCCACTATCCAGTGGGCCAACCTCTGTTTGGAGACAGCCTTTCCCTTCTGGGGGCTCGAAGGAAGCTCTCCGCAGGCCCGTGAGGGCGACAGAGAGATCCCAAGAGGGAATGAGGTAAGGCCTAGGGGGATTTAACCTCCTGGCGCCTCTGAGGAACCTGATGACCAGGTCATGCTTTCCTAGTGACTTGCCATCGAGCACCTCGCGGCCACATAGACCTTCAGACAGCCTCCGCTCCAAACCCTCTTGAAGGAAGAAAAGCACGGCACTGATCGGGCATTTCTGGGGGTCTTCCCGGTGGGAAGAACACCACTCAACGAACAGACTCCACTTCATGGCGTAAGTGCGCCTCGTAGAGGGGGCTCTAGCCGAAGTGATGGTGTCAACTACCGCAGACGGTAGGCCACTTAAGTCTGCCGCATCCCGTCCAGGAACCACACGTGGAGGTTCCACAGGTCGGGATGTGGGTGCCATATGGTGCCCTGCCCCTGAGAAAAGAGGTCCTTCCTCAAGGGGATGCTCCAGGGATGGGCTGTCGCGAGAAGCATGAGTACCAGGTCCGGTTGGGCCAGTACGGCGCAACTAGCAAGACCTGTTCCTTGTCCTCCCTGATCTTGCACAGTGTCTGTGCGAGAAGGCTCACTGGGGGAAACGCATACTTGCATAGGCCCCGGGGCCAGCTGTGTGCCAGTGCATCCGTGCCGAGGGTCCCCTCGGTCAGGGAATAAAACAACTGGCAGTGGGCGGATTCCTGAGAGGCAAACAGGTCCACCTGTGCCTCCCCGAATCGGCTCCAGATCAGCTGGACTGCCTGGGGGTGGAGTCTCCATTCCCCTGGGAGCGTGAGCTGTCGTGAGAGCGCGTCGGCCGCACGATTGAGCTCGCCCGGGATGTAGGAGGCGCGCAGCGACCTGAGACGGCGCTGACTCCACAGGAGGAGATGGCGGGCGAGTTGCGACATGCAACGGGAGCGTTGACCACCCTGGTGGTTGATGTACGCTACCGTCGATGTATTGTCCGTCCGGACCAGCACATGCTTGCCCTGCAGCAGCGGTCGAAACCGACGCAGAGCAAGGAGAACTGCTAGCAACTCGAGGCAGTTGATGTGCCAGTGGCATTGGGGTCCTGTCCAGGAGCCCGACGCCGACTGACCACTGCATATGGCACCCCAGCCGGTGGTGGAGGCATCTGTTGTAACAACAAGATGCCTGGACACTTGTACTAGGGGCACCCCGGCACAAAAGCAAGGTCCGTCCACGGGCTGAATGTGCGGCAACAACTCGGTGTGATGACCACAGAGAGTGGGCCATGGTGCCATGCCCACCTCGGCACTCGGTCGTGAAGCCAGGAGCCTCTGAAATTGTTTCAGTGGGACCGCTGTTTTCCGCGAGAATGAATTCAGGCAGTTCAGCACCGACTGTGCACGCTCGTTGGTGAGACGTGCTGTCATGTTGACCGAGTCCAGCTCCACACCGAGAAAAGAGATGCTCTGCACGGGGCAAAGCTTGCTCTTTTCCCAGTTGACCCGAAGCCCCAACTGGCTGAGGTGACTGAGCACCAGGTCCCTGTGTTCCCACAACTGCTCTCGCGACTGGGCCAGAATGAGCCAGTCGTCGAGTTAGTTGAGAATGCGAATGCCCACTTCCCTGAGCGGGGCAAGGGCCCCCTCTGCGACTTTGGTAAAGACGCGAGGAGACAGGGACAGCCCAAAGGGTAGGACCTTGTACTGATATGCCAGCCCCTCGAACGCAAACCACAGGAACGGTCTGTGTCAAGGAAGGATCGAGACATGAAAGTACGCGTCCTTCAGGTCGATCGCTGCAAACCAATCCTGGGCACGAACACACGTGAGGATGCGTTTCATGGAGCACTGTGGCCCAACTTGGGAGGCAGTGCGTCCCGAAGTCGAGGCCGTGAGTAGGGTCCACTCATGTGGCTCCGAGTGGGCAGGGTGGCGTGGGGAGGCTGTGCGTCCCCAGGGTGTCAAGAACCTGCCCATGGCGAAGGAAGGAGTGGCTGAGACTGAGGAAGCGGAGCTTCGCTCACCCTCAGCACAGACCTTCTTATATGACCCAGAGGTGTTGGAAATCGCTCTTTTATTGAAACTGTGGGTACCGCTGACCCTGGGGCCAGCGGTGGAACAGAAAGAAAACAAAACATAGGATTCTCCCTCTGGCCCTGTCCCGGGGGAAGGAGTGGCGCGGTCACCGTCTCCTGCAGAGCAGTCTCCATCACTTCTGGGTCTCCTGTCTCAGAGCTGCTTCTTAGCCTTCTTCTTTTTAGAAGACTTGACAGCCTGGGCGGGTGGCGTGATGGACCTGCAAGATGGCCATGGCGTGCAGGGCAGAGGCCGCCTGTCCAGCGGCAGAGTAAGCCTTGGCAGTGAGAGCGGCCGTGGTCTTACCCGCCTTGGACGGGAGACGCGGACGGTTCTGCCAGGTGGCTGCAGACTGCGGGCACAAGTGCACCGCAATCGCACGTTCCACCTGCGGAATATCCACGTACCCCTTGGCAGCCCCACCGTCGAGGGTAATGAGAGTGGAGGAGGCAGAAGTACGGTTTCTGGCAGTGTGAGGTGCCATCCACATCTTCTAGAGCTCCTCATGCACCTCCGGGAAGAACCCAGAAACCAATCATCCAACCGCGAGCGCTCAGGACACAGTGGAGGGTTCCACACGAGACCGATGCCCGCGGCGGCCCGGGCAAGCATGGCAGTCAACTCAGAGTCCGCCTCCAACTGAGCAACCGTCCCTGAGGGCGGAAGCTCGGAGTCGTCGTCGTCCTCTGAATCATCCAGCCCACTCCCCGATGCAGCAATCGACATCTGGTCCTCCTCCGGAGCACCGAAAGTGCCCTCGCAATGAGGGCATGTGCTATCCACTAGCGCTGACTCAGCGTGCTGTTTACCCAGACACATGAGACAGTGATCATGGCCGTCAGAGGAGGTCATGAAACGACCGCATCCAGAAACACATGTACGAAAAGACATCTTGAAAAAGACATTGATCGCCCATGCTTGCTCTTTTAGTATACCCACCAGCCAAAGCACACAGGGATGAGTGCAGCACCGTCCTGTGGGCAGCGCGCCGCCACACCCACCGCTGAGCGTGCCTTCCCACCAGCTGGAGAGACTCGAGCAGCCACCGGAACAAAAACAACAAAAGCAATTAAAATTGCTGTTGAAGGAACTAGTCCTGAGCAATTAAAATTGCTGTTTTTTGCTCTCTTCAAGAAATTCACTCTCAGAGGAAAAAGGAAGATCCGAACCGATCGGCTCCGAAGCAAAAGTATGAATGCAGGTGAGTATGCCGGGTCTGTTTATACCCAGATGCCGGGGGTGTGGTCCGGCATGTAAATCTCACTGGCCAATTCCCATTGGCTTGTTTTGTATCCCTTGGAGGTGATTGGGCTCCCAAGCGAGACCCCCATTACGTCAGTATCGACGTAACGTCGAACGTGACTGACTGAATGGGAACACTAGTGACATACCTTAATGCTTTTAAATTGTTGGTAAGATTTATAAATACTTCTCATAACAAAAAAAAAAATATTTGGTACATGCTGCATTTTCTCTTAGACAACATTCATTAGTCTCACTGTGTTGTACTTGGAAAACTGCCCCCCTCCCATATCGGCGAGTACCAGACAAAAAGTATAGGTACTCGTACTCAGCCATTAAATGGTATTCGTGCATCTCTAGTATTTACTGCAGTGGACTCAAACTCAACTCCTGGAAGGCCACTGTCTTGCAGAGTGTGTCTCCACCCTAATTAAACACATCTGATCCTGCTAATCAAAGTCTTCAGGATTAGGAGACTTAGGCAGGTGATTTGGAGCTGGCTGGAGTTAAACTCTGCAGGACAGTGGCCCTCCAGGAGCTGAGTTTGAGACCACTGATTTACTGTGAAACTAATTTGCCGCTCTGAAACACTGAAAACAGGACCATGAGCTGCTCATGTGTAAATCAGTACTGCATTGTTTCACTCTGAAACATGGAGAATGTAAGAATATATATTTATATAATTACACCTCAACATCCAAAATTCATACTAAGCCATATCCCATTGCCTCAAATATGTATTGCATGAATTCATAAAAAAAAAAAAAAAAAATTGCCAGCCAACTTGTGTTAATTGTGAATTTTGGCTGAGATGTTAATGGTGTCCCCTACACAGTCACTAGATGGCACTACTAGCTTGTCCAGTGCTATCGGAAGGAAAGCATGCATGAAATAGATGTTTCGAAAAGCAATATATTTCAAATTTAGCAAAATTTACAGATTTAGTACTTGTTTAAGGCCATTTTGCAATTTAAATCTTTACACAGTCCACTACCATCCCTCCAGCCCTAATAATATTTTTCTCAGACTTGTGCAATCCATAAGGGCCATACCTCTCAACTCTGAAAAGAAGGACATCTGTATAAATATTAAAAAATATCACACTCCTTCAAATGTTGTTTTGACTCTTGTTCTGGTATTCCACTGAGAGCAGATGCCACATTTTGAAAATCATTTATTCTGATAGTATTTTGTTAATTTTTTAAAACAGTTTACCTCAATATCTCCAGATGGCAGTTTGGGCTCTTCAGTCCATCAGAAAGAAGCTTCACTCCAGAATCTTTCAGGTCATTGTTACTCAGGTCCAGCTCTCTCAGGACAGAGTTTGAGGATTGTAGAGCTGAACACAAACTCTCACAAGACAGAGCAGTGAGATTACAACTATATAGCCTGTGTAGAGAGCAAAACAACAATAATGCATTAGTAATGTTTATTAGGTTGGGTTTAATTTGGAAAAACTTTTGACTGAACTGATGTAAGCAAAGCTAAAAAAAATCTCTTTATAAAATAAACATTATTTTCAGTTTCTTTAATTTATTGCAAAATTATAGTAAAATAATAAAATGGGTAAAGATCAGGTTCCTGAGATTTGCCTGATGCCTGACACAGCTTGCCTGATACCTTGGCATTTAATCTCATCACACACATCGATACATTTACATTTATTATTATTTTTTTTTATGAACAGTCTTGTCCATCAAATCACCTGTGTAAGATTAAGGCCCAATTAAAATGACTAACTGTACATAAATGATTGTAACGGAGACTCTTACAGTGCTCTTCTGGTGTTTTTGATCACTGGCAACAGTCTTCTCACTGCTTCATCAGATTTTCTGTATTTCTGCAGTTCAAACATCTCTTGAGTTTCTTCTGACATGAGGAGCACAAACACCAGACCAGACCACTGAGCAGAGGAGAGATTCTGTGCTGAAAGATTTCCTGTTTGCAGATTCTTTTGGACTTCCTCCATAATGTCATCTTTCAGTTCACTCAGACAGTAGAAGAGATTGATGGTCCTCTCTACTGATTTCTCCTCCTGTATCTTCTTTTTGATATAGTCAACAGTGTCTTTAACATTCTCTGTATCTAGTTCCAGTTCTGGCAGTAGTTCTTTTAGGTCATTCTGATTGGACTCCAGTGAGAGACCCAGAAGGAACCGGAGGAAAAGATCCAGGTGTCCATTCTCACTTTGCAAAGCCTTGTTGACTGCAGCCTTGTGAAGCTGAAAAAGTGGCTTTTGGGACAGAATCCATTCTAGTTTTTCTGTCCATGATTGAATAAATGGGTTTTCTTTCTTGTCCTTGCTAATCAAAAACACATAGAGAGCAGCAAGGAACTCCTGGATGCTGAGATGTATGAAGCTGTAAATGCTTCTTGCTGAAACAGCTTTTTCCTCCTGAAAGATCTGAGTGCATAACCCTGAGTAGACAGACCCTTCACTGACATCTAGTCCACATTTCTCAAGATCTTCTTTGTAGAAAATCAGATTACCTGTCTCCAGCTGTTGAAAGGCTAATTTCCCAAGCTTTAGAATAATCTCATCAAAAGACATTGCATTGACATTGGGGTCAAGGTCATCACAGTATTTTTCTTTCATTTGTTGCTGCTGAGAAATTAAGAAGTTTGTGTACATCTCTGTGAGGGTTGTAGGTGTTTTGTCATTGCTCTCTTGAGCCAGTAAAGGCTGAAGAACAGTGAGAGAGATCCAGCAGAAGACAGGGATGTGGCACATGATGTATAGACTCCTGGATTTCTTGATGTGACTGATGATGTTTTCAGAAACCTCAGGACTGTTTTTGATGAAGTATTGCTCTTTCTGCTCATCGTTAAATCCTCGAACTTCAGTCACCTGATTAATGTAGTTTCGGGGGATCAGAATGGCTGCTGCTGGTCTGGATGTGATCCAAATGAGAGCAGAGGGAAGCAGGTCTGTCTTGATAAGGTTTGTTATTATCTTACTCACTGTTGTTATTTTGTGAACATCTGTAATTCTGTCACCCTCTTTAAAGTTCAAAGTGAATCGACATTCATCCAGCCCATCAAAAATGAACAAGACTTTACCATCATCTTCAGGAAGAGAATGCAGTTCTTTAGGATCACTAAAGAAGCGTTTGTGAATCAGTCCCATAAGACTGCAGTTCTCTGTAATCAGGTTTAGCTGACGGAACGGCAGAGGGAAAATGAAGGCTATATCCTGATTTTCTGTTCCTTCAGCCCAATCAAGGATGAATTTATTGACAGAGACTGTTTTTCCTACCCCTGCGATCCCCATCGTCAGTACCTTTTTGTTTTCATTGACTTTAAAAATGTTATTGCATTTGATTGGTGTGTCCTTGGCATCATATTGTTTCTGATTCAATTCGATCTGTCTCACCTCATGGTCATTTATTCTTCCTCCAGTCTCATTCTCCACCACATATAAATCAGTGTAAATATCTTTCAGGTTTTTCTGATGACCCGTCTGTGAATTACCAACCAATATCCGCTTGTAGTCCTGTTTTAATTTGTTCTTCAGCTTGAGGCTGGTCTCTGTGTAATCATGAAGAGTAGCTTGTCTGTCATCTGCCGATGAGCCTTTAAAAAAGATTGAAACAAGTGATCATGATTTTCATAAATTCTTAATGAAACATGTATGTAATTTGTAACCTGGTCTGCAGTTCCAATTACAAACATAACTACAGCAGATGTGATAAAAACTGCACATCTGCTATATTCAGTATACTCTTGCACCGCAATTGTGTTTACATGCACATCTTACACTGTTTATGCTTAAGCTGGGAACATATATGGTGATGGAAACACCTTGATTAATGCTGATAGTGCAGTAATGTCACTGTAAACCATGAAACCATTAGTAAAATCAGACACTGTTCTATTAAATGTACTTGTGTAAGATCTGCTGCTGATCTTCTTGGCCCTGTAATTGTTGCTTGCTGTTATATTTTCTTGTTTCCATGTACAGGCAGTGATTGTTATTTACCCCATCTCTTCTGAATGAGCTCCAACAGCAGCATGTCTTTATATTGCCTGTCAATTACATTATAGTCACAACAAATTAAACATTACCTTGCTTGTGTTTGTTCTCCAGCTGCTTAGCCAGATCGTTTTGGTTCATCTTTCTCAGGATCTCCACAGTGATTTTCACAGCTTCTTCTGGTCCAAAACACTCCACCATCTTATCAACAGTTTTTAACCTATCTGCATTCTCCATGTCAGACTTTGATATTCTCTCATGATCATTCCTTAAATGCCACTGAAACTTCTTCAGTTCAGCTTCTTCCACTTCATTCAGTGATTTCTCAAGCAGCTCTTTAACTGATGCCATCGTCCTTCACTGATTAATAGCTGCAGGACAAAAAGAGAAGATCTGAAGTAGTTTAACATGTAATATGTGGACCTAAGCACTTAAATTTAATTTGGATTATGAAATGAAGCTGTGATGGGATCAGGACTCAGTCAACTCATTCAAACACATTGGTTTAAGTCCTAAAATTATCCTTTGTACAAGATAATATAATATAATTCAAGATTATATGAATCTCAGTCCTCCCATAGAATGTGTCTGTAAAGTTTTAGCTCAAAACACCCCACAAATCAATTATTATGCTATTCTGTAAATGCTGCTTTTTTTGAGTGGAAGCAAAAACATGATGTTTTTCTGTGACTCCTTAAAGGATTAGTTCACTTTCAAATGAAAATTATCCCAAGCTTTACTCACCCTCAAGCCATCCTATGTGTATATGATTTTTTTCTTTCTGATTAACACAATTGGAAAAATATTATATTACTGTAGCGTCTGTTCAAAATCGGATCTGCCCGTCAACTTTAGAATCTTCAGAATGCTTTTAGCCTCCTGAACTGTGCGTGTAAATCACGAAACGGCTCCGGCAAGTCCGGGACCAATTGCCCCATTGGCACCTTTGTTACCCCAGTAAAGAAAAACAGAACATATTCTCACCAGCTCCAGGGACTTCAAAGAGTCACCCTGGTGGGGCTAAGGGTCATGCGGTCACAGACACTGGCCACATCCCCAATACACACACACATACAGACACTCACAAACACGCATGGAGATTGTGAATATACATTTATCCTCCAAATATGACTGTGCCAAAGTGTACCCGTCGTTGAGTTCAAGGTACATGTATTATCCCTAGTATATAAGCTTAGCTATGACTGTAGTTGTATTAGTTTTATTCTGAACGATAAAACTCAAGTATAAACTCAAGTATAAAATCTCCCCTTTGCCATCTGACAAGTTTGGTCTCATTGTAAAGCTTTCGTTATGCTCTAATTGAAAATGTATGTCACATGACTGTAAAATGCATTCTTCTATTTTTAATGGTACTTTGAAGAAAATGTACTCAGATCTGACACTTCATAAACCATGCAAATTAGGTCATAAATGGAGACAAAGAAAAAGTTTGCCCACCAAATCGCCCGCCAATCATTGGCTGATGTACCCAAGGAGACGTTCTGGTCTGTTGTTCTTAAAACACAATGACACGCGTCTCTCGATTGTCTCTTGCCATTTCACGCACGTCTCGGTGACCGCGCTTCCATCACGCGCTCTTCGGGACGACCATCTTTTTGGCAACAAGTTTCTTTGTCAAACCCTCTTCATCCGTCGCCCAAAGTCTTCACTCTTCATCGCCTAGGAGACGGACTCTTTTTCTTTATTTTCCGGTTATCTTACTCTTAAGTTAAACCCTTGTTTGAAAACCCAGCCGAAGAACACCTTCTTGGAAAAGGACCAATCGCTTCAGCTGCACGCACCGAAACTCCTGCAGAAACACGAAACGACCACAGCACCTGAACCTATGCAAGTATAGAACCATTCTTTTCTGTGTAAGCTGAGTTTCCTTGCTGGCTCTCAAAGGTTTTAACTGTTCGTAAGTTGCCATTCCTTTGATCACCTCTGTTTTCTTGACTTTACTTTCGCTTTCTATATATGTGTATTATTTGTGTATGTTTAGTAGTATTGTTACAGTACAGAAGGGACGAAGGCAGGATATCACAGACAAGGATGTTTATTGATACCAGCAGAGAACAAACGGCAGTGCAGGTGATGATATGACAACGTGAGGATGAGATACTGAAGTGCAGATGAGTTATACTGTCCTTTATGGTTGCAGACGAGGTGATCTTGAATGGCGTTGGTGATGATGAACGGAGAACGAGGAGAACACTCACACACAGACTGGGAATCATACGAGGAGATCTGGAGACGCTGGAGACAGGTAAGTAGTTTGGTAGGAGTCCTTGAGGTAAGCATACAGGTAAGTTTAGATGCAAACGAGACCAGACAATGTGGCTGTGTGTGTGAGTGCTCTATATAGTGGTGATAATGAGGCTGTGATGAGGTGCAGGTGCCGGTGATCAGTACTCAGGGGAAGTGGTGCGCTGTGATTGGTGAATGGTGGAGCCTGGCATGTCTGTGACAAGTATAGTCTCTGTATCCGTAGTGTCATATATTAAATACATTATATTCATGCTCGATTGTTTTTTTTGCTCATTCAACAAACCCAGTATCCTTGCTTTACGCATTGATGCTAGAATAGGAAGTCTTTCTCGTGGCCAGAGAAAAACCTTCCTTTTTATAATCGGCTATGAGGAGCTAACGGTTTGCTGGACAAACTAATAGTTTCTCTAAATTATTATCAAACCAGAACTAATCATATATGTAATTGGTTATAATTTGTTGTAATTAATTCACAATATATGTATAATTCCCTCTTGGGTTGGTATATGTATTATAATTAATCATAAAGCTTTATGATTTATTATATTCATATATTTCACCCATAAATGAATTAAATACCTGTACAATTTTGCTACATTACATTATATTAAAAAATATTTCTCTGTGTTCATCAGAAAGAAGAAAGTCATATACACCTAGAATGGCTTGAGGGTGAGTAAAGCTTGGGATAATTTTCATTTGAAAGTGAACTAATCTTTTAATGATTAGTTCACAGAAGTGGGCAGAGCCTTTAAAGCTTGTGCCTCAGATACTCTGCCAGCAATAAATAAAACATCTGTTTGGATTTGTTTATCATTTCTGTCATGGTCATAATAAATAGTTTATTTTTTGCATTAATTTAAAAAGCCTTGTCAATTGAAGCTTCTGATATATGGTTTTCTGAGCAAGAGCAAAAATAGAAAGTTCACAAAAACACAACTGGTTATGTCTCTGAACATACAACAACACACTAGTAATGCAACTCAACCAGGCCCTGTATACCTTGGGCAGGACTTATTTAAATGAGGATGTAATGAGGTTTAAGGCATAATTTTAATAACAAAATAAACATAAAAACAAAATCAGCTGCCCCCTCACGGATGACTGCTGCATATAATCATACACAAAACACGACGTAATGTCCCTGGCCTAGTCTCTCTTTTCACTCCTACATTTATCCTTCTAGAACTCCTGCGTGGAGACCTGTGTGACATACAGGTGATGATTATTAACACACACATGCTAGTGCTCATTAACTTGTGCTACTGTTTAACAGAGCAAGGTCTCGGCCCGCCCTGCAATAAAGGGTTAGTTCACCCTAAATTGAAATTTCTGTCAGTAATTACTCACCCTCATGTCGTTCCACACCCGTAAGATCTTTGTTCATCTTCAGAACACAAATTAAGATATTTTTGATGAAATCTGAGAGGAATATGACTCGTCCATAGACAGCAATATAATCACTTTTAAGGTCCAGAAAGGTACTAAAAAAGTGGCTGCAGTGGTTTAACCTTAATTTTATGAAGTGACAAGAATACTTTTTTTGCGCAAAAACAAACAAAAAAAAACCAAACATATTTATTTAACAATTTTTCCTCTTCCCTGTCAGTCTGTTGTACAGTTGGTGCAGTGAATGCATTGCAGAGCTTCCATGTTTATGTCCCAGTTCCGAATCAATACTAACCTTTTAACACTGAGAAATATTGTGACATGTTTGAGAAAACTCACCCCATCTCCTCACTTCTAGTTCTATCTATTTTTAACAGACATAGGCCAGTAAGAGCTGTGTGTAAACCTCATTCCCCTGAACTCAAGAGGTGCTCTAGCGACTGACGCTATAGACTGCGGTCTTTAGCCTCATTGACAAAGAGCTTAGAACCCAAGAGGCGACACTTTGATACTTTTTGGGTAACAGCCACTAGATGTCGCTCCGGTAGCATGGCCGCCATTATGGGTTGAAAACACTTACTGGACCATAGAATCCTTCACATCTTACGCACCCAAAATCGGCGAATTTCACTGCCAAATCAGAAGCGCAATAGAACAGTTTTTTTTAAATTAAGTCACCAGTAAATTGTATGGCTCCTACAGTAAATGTTGTATTGTCTTATATATGTTTTATTTAACCAGTTTCCAGGAACCCAACCATTCATCTGAGGTAACGTAGTTAGCCTACTTTATTGAGTATTTCCATTTTATGCAACTTTACACATTTATTAATAGTAAATTAATAATTAATACATTTAAGATAATCATGTTTGCAGCGAACAATATTGTCACGATCACTGTCTGTTCCTGTCAGTTCCTGGACTTCATTTCCCATAATCCTCCTTGCCAATCACATGCACACTCCACACCAATCACCAGTTGCCACATACAGCTTAGCACACTACCTGGACTATAAAGGACTTACACACACACCACCTCAGGGCGAAGTCTTGATTTGCTGTGGTGATCATTACTGAGCGTTTTCTTGTGGACTGTCTCCTGGTTTCCGGTTGGATTGTTTATTCTTTGTGATTCTCTGCTGCCTGCCCTGAACCTTGCCTGTGTACTGGACTGTGTTTGTTTGCCGCCTGCCCTGATCCTTGCCTGTACCCTGATTCTGTTTGTCTGCCGCCTGCCTCGACCATTGCCTGTCCTTGTTTATGTTCCTGCCTTTGCCCCTGTCTACCTGTGTAAATACTGTTCTTAATAAAGCTTGCAAATGGATCCCCGCTCTGCCGACCCATCATTACAGAAGACTTCGCCAACACATGGATCCAGCGGCTTTCCTGGAGAACACTGGCCCGGTAGGAACTTTGCATTGTTGTTATTAGGGCTCAAGCAGGGCTCGCGATCGCTGGAGGAATATGTTGTGGAATATTTGGACATTGCTTATCATTCAGACTTGCCGGACTGTGCGCTGATAGACTTTTTCTGTGAGGGCATTAATCAGCCACTCAAATCACAACTCATTCGTGAGGGACCCCGTTCATCTCTAAGTCAGTTTCTGGATTATGCTTTATTGAATGTTGGCTCTCCCTTTACTGTGGGTGTCGCGGAGGAATGCGACACCTCGTCTGGTCGTGTAATGGCTGCCGCGCCAGATGACACTCACAAAATGGCGGCCACCACTACTACAATGCCAAGTCAAGTCCAAGTTAAACTTCCCGAGTCACGTCCCATCTCCACTGATCTCCTAGATCTACATCACGTCTCTGGATCTGTTTGGGAGCGGTGTGGGTTGCATTCCAGTGTGGCTGATCCACCGCTGACTTCAGCACGAGCGGCTGGCATTCCTAAGCCTTCGCCGGCCGCTTTGCACTCAAGCCCGCTGGCCGCTACGCCCTCAAGCTCGTCGGTTGCAACGCCCTCAAGCTCGTCTGTTGCGACGCCCTCAAGCTCGCCGGTTGCGACGCCCTCAAGCTCGCCGGTTGCGACGTACTCAAGCTCGCCGGTTGCGACGCACTCAAGCTCGCCGGTTGCTACGCACTCAAGATCGCCGGTTGCTACGCACTCAAACTCTCTGGATGCTATGGGCAAGATGGCCGCCCCTCCAGTGTCTGTGAACATAGGGGTCGTCCCAGCCAGTGAGCCCGCTCCAGCCCGGGAGTCCGCTCCAACCCTGCATGCTCTTCCTGTCAGTCCTGTCATGGCCAAGAGGGCTGTCTTCACCTTCCACGTTTTGGCGGTCCTGCGTGCCTGGAGGTCGCACTCAAGCTCTTTCGACCCTGGACCAGTCTGTCAGCCCGCTGCCGTCCCAGAGCAGCCCCGCTGCCGTCCCAGAGCAGCCCGCTGCCGTCCCAGAGCAGCCTGCTCTCCCTGATTCACCCGCGAAGGCCGTCATCGAGCAGCCCGCTCTCCCTGATATGGTCACGGAGCCCCCTTGGTCTGCCCTGCTGGCGCCACCCAAGCTTTCTGCCCTACCGGCGTCGCTTGAGCTCCTTGCCCACGAACCCGCCATGGCCACCGTTGAAATCCCCAAGAACTTTTTGGGGGGGGGCCATATACTTGAGGGTGGGGAGCTTGTGGGTGGGGACCCTGCACGGCCGCGATCATCAGCGGCCTCCGAACTGCTTGAGCTTGTGGGTGAGGACCTTACACGACCACGGCCTTCAACCGCCTTTGACCTGCTATGGCCATTAATGGACTCTGACCTGCCGTGGTCATCTTTGGACTCTGTCCCGCCGTGGCCGCCCACGGCACCTGACCTGCCGTGGCTGCCCGAGCCACCTGACCTGCCGTGGCTGCCCGAGCCACCTGACTGCCCGAGCCACCTGACCTGCCGTGGCTGCCCGAGCCACCTGACCTGCCGTGGCTGCCCGAGCCACCTGACCTACCGTGGCCGCCTCAGCCACCTGACCTGCCGTGGTCGCCCAAGCCACCTGACCTGCCGTGGTTGCCCAAGCCACCTGACCTGCCGTGGGCGCCCAAGCTACCTGACCTGCCGTGGTCTCCCGACACTCCTGACCCGCCGTGGCTACCCCTGGAACCTAACCCACCATGGCTGCCCGTGGCACCTGACCCGCCGTGGCTGCCCGTGGCACCTGACCCGCCGTGGCTGCCCGTGGCACCTGACCCGCCGTGGCTGCCCGTGGCACCTGACCCGCCGTGGCTGCCCGTGGCACCTGACCCGCCATGGCTGCCCGAGTTCCTGGACCTGCATTGGATACCCCGTTCCCGTCTGCCAACAGGTCTCCAATGTACCCACCCCCCTCCCTATCTGTGCCATTTACGCTGCGAGGACGCGCCTTCCGGAAGGGGGGCGTTATGTCACGATCACTGTCTGTTCCTGTCAGTTCCTGGACTCCCATAATCCTCCTTGCCAATCACATGCACACTCCACACCAATCACCAGTTGCCACATACAGCTTAGCACACTACCTGGACTATAAAGGACTTACACACACACCACCTCAGGGCGAAGTCTTGATTTGCTGTGGTGATCATTACTGAGCGTTTTCTTGTGGACTGTCTCCTGGTTTCCGGTTGGATTGTTTATTCTTTGTGATTCTCTGCTGCCTGCCCTGAACCTTGCCTGTGTACTGGACTGTGTTTGTTTGCTGCCTGCCCTGATCCTTGCCTGTACCCTGATTCTGTTTGTCTGCCGCCTGCCTCGACCATTGCCTGTCCTTGTTTATGTTTCTGCCTTTGCCCCTGTCTACCTGTGTAAATACTGTTCTTAATAAAGCTTGCAAATGGATCCCCGCTCTGCCGACCCATCATTACAAATATATTTCAGACCTAGTGGAGTAATAGTATAATAGTATCTATGTCTGAATTGAAATATATATATTGTACGTTTTAATGGATCACGCTACAAACATAATGATCTTATAATAC